>NW_019174266.1:4008722-4140133 GCF_002260705.1 Seriola dumerili
TGCTCTGTCCTGGCTGTATTTATTTATATTGTGGATCAGTAAAATCTGCTTCCATGCCGCTGAGGTACAAAATAACCAGACAAAAATGTCTGCTTTTGGAAAATGCACTTCAGTGAATTAAACATCTCAGTTAGCTAGTTAGTCATATTGCTAAACTCGTTAAAGGTGCGCATGCCAATGAGCTGTAGCAGTTTTATATAGGAATAACCCCCCCCCCCTTATCTTAGATTCTCTGATGGAAGACACTGTTAGCGGCCTGAGACGGTAGAACTATCCAGAAGTTCACAGGGGAAAAAAATAGAAACAAATTTGTTAAGCGTTATATAAATTATCTGTACTAATAATCAATTCAAATTCATTTACAACCTATTTGAAGGGTCCTGATCCATGGGTTGTAAACCATCGCTTTAAATTGTAAGAACTATGTAGTTGTATAGCTGTCAACAAAACGTCAGTTAAAAACACTGTGTATTGATCAATTAATTGGGGCACACCCCTGAAAACTGTGTTCAAATTGTTTACAGTTACTGAGAGCCAATCAGCTGGCATATAAACTCTCTGTTGATTGGAGGAAAAACACGAAATTCACCAGTTATGTGTTGATGGAGTTGGCAGGAGAAATGCACCATCCACTGGTCATTTTCACCCACATACAGTAAAACATGAGAAAATATCTTCCAAGAATTCATATATCAATTAATTAATGAGCTTCCAATGTTATTTAACATACTGAAAAGGACGTAAAGAAAACAAAGTGCCAATACTGGCCTTGTTTGTTTTTTTCTCTCTCAGCATTAAACTAATCCATTCAAAATACAGTGTTGATGCTGCACAGAGTAAACACCTCTGCTCTGGTGTTGTTATTTTTTACATTCAAACAGTCTCCTGGGTTGAAAAGAAGCGCATCCATCGGTTCCACTCTACTTGTTGGATGAGCAGCTGAGCAAATTCAGATTTTATCCTTCTTCAGAGGAGAATGTGACAGTGAAAGAGCAGCATATACAAACTGGCCCACAGTGTTTTTACTCATTACACATGCTACTGCTCTAATGTTGGCTTTGTAGTTTGCACAGATGTGGCTCATGGTTCTGTCTCATTGGCTGGTACGTTCCTCAGATGCTGACAAAACTGTTATATTGTGAAGTGACATCGTTGCCAGTGTCTTGTGTATGTGAGCCTTGTTTATGAATGTAAGGTTTTGTGACCTAACATGTAACCCCTAGATACTAAGGCATGTCATCTTCTCTCGAAGCACTTAATTTATTCCTCACCCCTCCTTGCCCTTGCCTCTATGCTTTTGCAGGGAAAGGAGAGATAACGACCCTGTGACAGCTCCTTCGCATTTCTGAGGTGGAGGAAGAGCCAACATCTTCCAAGCTAAATATAGCATCCCCTGATGAAGCGGCTGCATGCTTATAATGCTGCTGCTGCTGGTCCTTTGCCACTCGCCTTCACCTCTTGTACTGTGTGATGCTGCGTGCATACTGTCATGCAGCATGAGCCTCCCCTCCCTCTCGCAGAATGCTGCAATGCGTCTCCCTCAGCCAAGACTGGGTCAGTGTAACTCGGCTAGCAGCAAAAAACAGCTAGAGAGCCGTCCCCATAGCAACAGCCAATGAGGCTTGTGGTTGAGGGATTTTTTTTCCCCCACTATTGTTGTGATTTTTGAAAAGAGCATATTTGCAGGATTAAACTCACTGGGGGGGGGGGGGGGTAAATGCTCACTTGACATAAGATGGCAAGTGAGCAAAAGAGAAGCTGGGCGGGGTTGAGGATGCTTTATGCAACAGCCATACGTGCATGCACAGGGCATTGCATTATCGGTAGCTGACCCTGGTCATACAGTATTTTTATACAAGGAAACATAGTTCTTCTAATTTAATTTATCAAGTAACAGCCCAGGTTACAGCCTTCCTGCTTTAGAGTTCTGCAAGATATCTTTTCATTACTGGAAAATGTTCTGTCCTATACAGCAGCAGCATTACAAGCAGTTTATCAGGAGGATGTGTCCAAAGGTCAAACCAATCTTTTGTAGCTTGATAACATATTTTAACATCTTTTCTTCACATACAGTTTTTCATTGAGACAGAAATATTTCGACCAATATTGAATTATCTCCCCACAGGATGAACTAAAAAACTGATCACTTAATCTTTCATCCAGCAACATCATCGGGCCAAAAATATTTGTCCAGTACTTTGGTTTTTGACTAGATACCTGCCAGAACAAATCACATTCCCATCAGCCTCAGCTGCACTTTGTGTTTACTGCTATTTAGCAGATTTTAGCATACTAATACATTAATCTACGCGATGGTGAGACTTTGTAAACGTTTACCTGCTAAAATGTTAGTATGATAACTGTGAGAATTTTAGCACGCTGCAACTAGCATTTAACTGAAATCAGCGCTGTGCTTAGGTACAGCCTCACAGATGTCTGTCTTCCTTTCAGTGGTTTTAAGAAAATCTATTTATTCCTGCGTATCTCACAGTATTGTATCAGTTCTGTATCAGTTTGTTTCTAGCTTGTCATTAAAGTTTTATGATGTTTACACAGATATATATAATATATTTTTCTCAAAATTCAGCCTGGCATATTTTGGTATATTTAAACTTTGGGATTTCCACTAGAATTTAAAATAAGATCTGTAGGACTGAACAATATTTTCCTGTGGCAGCGTGAGTTTGCAATAACTGAGGTGCTGGTTTAAAGGATTCCAGGAGTTATTTTACATGGAGAGTGCTGAGTGTTTGGCTTTAGTCACTTTCCCTTTGGCGAATTCTTCACAGCTCACGATTCCCTCCACACATCAAAAATGTGGCATGATTTCTGAACAGGTCGGTCTAGCTTGTAAACATGGGTGTGGGCCCAAAAGTGTATCGTCGTCTGCCTTACGTGGCTTTGGTGTAGTTATATGGTTTTGTTTTTTTTTGTCTCTGTTTCCCGAAGGCCAACGAATTCTCCAGTATCAGAGTGATGTCCTCGAGACAGTGGTGTTGGTGAACCCATCAGAGGAGACTGTTGCTTCAGAGGTGAGTCACACTCAACAATACAACCACAGTGATGATGACCAGATGCTCTGACTGCTACAGGAACACTTGCAAATGTTTTGTATATTTTATTAAAATCACGATATGGGAGTTTCAAGCCAAAGTTTCAGTCTGAGTTGAACTTGGTTTCACTCATGAAGAATAAAGCACGACCTGCTGTTCACCATTTAGCCCCAGTGGGCAGTCCATGTCTTCTGCTGTTAGTGATTTGTCACTTTCAGCTGAAGGCCCACAGTGTGAGACATTACTGTTTTCATTGTCCCCTTTTCTGGTGGAAAGTAGTGGACATTTTGTTTTTCCAGACAATCTACTTTGGGTATTGAGTCACGCTGATTGCATTAGGACAGAAATTGACACTAGACACTATTCCACTCCTAGGGGTAATTTTAGACTGTTATTTTTATATTTGGTGTATGAGCAGCTTTCATCTTGTACTCATTGTGTTGCAATATCTACGATGATTTGAATTCTTTCCGTTCTTTGCTGTTCATTATTCCCAGCTGTTATTATCACTCGGTGATGAGTGATGCCCAGATGAGATTAATTATAGGACATCAAGAAAATCAAATGTACCATATAAAACAACATACCGATTGAAACCTTGCTTAAATTAGTGTTTAGGGCTTTAAAATGAAGAAATCTCCATCAGTGAACTTTTGTCTTGTGCTAGAGGTAGGAGACGGATAAAATGCTCTGTCCTGGTGTATTTAATTCTATATTGTGGATCAGTAAAATCTGCTTCCATGCCGCTGAGGTACAAAATAACCAGACAAAAATGTCTGCTTTTGGAAAATGCACTTCAGTGAATTAAACATCTCAGTTAGCTAGTTAGTCATATTGCTAAACTCGTTAAAGGTGCGCATGCCAATGAGCTGTAGCAGTTTTATATAGGAATAACCCCCCCCCCCTTATCTTAGATTCTCTGATGGAAGACACTGTTAGCGGCCTGAGACAGTAGAACTATCCAGAAGTTCACAGGGGAAAAAAATAGAAACAAATTTGTTAAGCGTTATATAAATTATCTGTACTAATAATCAATTCAAATTCATTTACAACCTATTGAAGGGTCCTGATCCATGGGTTGTAAACCATCGCTTTAAATTGTAAGAACTATGTAGTTGTATAGCTGTCAACAAAACGTCAGTTAAAAACACTGTGTATTGATCAATTAATTGGGGCACACCCCTGAAAACTGTGTTCAAATTGTTTACAGTTACTGAGAGCCAATCAGCTGGCATATAAACTCTCTGTTGATTGGAGGAAAAACACGAAATTCACCAGTTATGTGTTGATGGAGTTGGCAGGAGAAATGCACCATCCACTGGTCATTTTCACCCACATACAGTAAAACATGAGAAAATATCTTCCAAGAATTCATATATCAATTAATTAATGAGCTTCCAATGTTATTTAACATACTGAAAAGGACGTAAGAGAAACAAAGTGCCAATACTGGCCTTGTTTGGTTTTTTCTCTCTCAGCATTAAACTAATCCATTCAAAATACAGTGTTGATGCTGCACAGAGTAAACACCTCTGCTCTGGTGTTGTTATTTTTACATTCAAACAGTCTCCTGGGTTGAAAAGAAGCGCATCCATCGGTTCCACTCTACTTGTTGGATGAGCAGCTGAGCAAATTCAGATTTTATCCTTCTTCAGAGGAGAATGTGACAGTGAAAGAGCAGCATATACAAACTGGCCCACAGTGTTTTTACTCATTACACATGCTACTGCTCTAATGTTGGCTTGTTAGTTTGCACAGAGTGGCTCATGGTTCTGACTCATTGGCTGGTACGTTCCCTCAGATGCTGACAAAACTGTTATATTGTGAAGTGACATCGTTGCCAGTGTCTTGTGTATGTGAGCCTTGTTTATGAATGTAAGGTTTTGTGACCTAACATGTAACCCCTAGATACTAAGGCATGTCATCTTCTCTCGAAGCACTTAATTTATTCCTCACCCCTCCTTGCCCTTGCCTCTATGCTTTTGCAGGGAAAGGAGAGATAACGACCCTGTGACAGCTCCTTCGCATTTCTGAGGTGGAGGAAGAGCCAACATCTTCCAAGCTAAATATAGCATCCCCTGATGAAGCGGCTGCATGCTTATAATGCTGCTGCTGCTGGTCCTTTGCCACTCGCCTTCACCTCTTGTACTGTGTGATGCTGCGTGCATACTGTCATGCAGCATGAGCCTCCCCTCCCTCTCGCAGAAATGCTGCAATGCGTCTCCCTCAGCCCAAGACTGGGTCAGTGTAACTCGGCTAGCAGCAAAAACAGCTAGAGAGCCGTCCCCATAGCAACAGCCAATGAGGCTTGTGGTTGAGGGATTTTTTTTCCCCCACTATTGTTGTGATTATTTGAAAAGAGCATATTTGCAGGATTAAACTCACTGGGGGGGGGGGGGGGGGAAAGCCCCCTCTTAAAAAAGAGGGAAAGGTCCTGAGCAAAAGAGAAGCTGGGCGGGGTTGAGGATGCTTATGCACAGCCATACGTGCATGCACAGGGCATTGCATTATCGGTAGCTGACCCTGGTCATACAGTATTTTTATACAAGGAAACATAGTTCTTCTAATTTAATTTATCAAGTAACAGCCCAGGTTACAGCCTTCCTGCTTTAGAGTTCTGCCAGATATCTTTTCATTACTGGAAAATGTTCTGTCCTATACAGCAGCAGCATTACAAGCAGTTTATCAGGAGGATGTGTCCAAAGGTCAAACCAATCTTTTGTAGCTTGATAACATATTTTAACATCTTTTCTTCACATACAGTTTTTCATTGAGACAGAAATATTTCGACCAATATTGAATTAATTCTCCCCACAGGATGAACTAAAAAACTGATCACTTAATCTTTCATCCAGCAACATCATCGGGCCAAAAATATTTGTCCAGTACTTTGGTTTTTGACTAGATACCTGCAGAACAAATCACATTCCCATCAGCCTCAGCTGCACTTTGTGTTTACTGCTAATTAGCAGATTTTAGCATACTAATACATTAATCTACGATGGTGAACTTTGTAAACGTTACCTGCTAAAATGTTAGTATGATAACTGTGAGAATTTTAGCACGCTGCAACTAGCATTTAACTCAAATCAGCGCTGTGCTTAGGTACAGCCTCACAGATGTCTGTCTTCCTTTCAGTGGTTTTAAGAAAATCTCATTTATTCCTGCGTATCTCACAGTATTGTATCAGTTCTGTATCAGTTTGTTCTAGCTTGTCATTAAAGTTTTATGATGTTTACACAGATATATATAATATATTTTTCTCAAAATTCAGCCTGGCATATTTTGGTATATTTAAACTTTGGGATTTCCACTAGAATTTAAAATAAGATCTGTAGGACTGAACAATATTTTCCTGTGCAGCGTGAGTTTGCAATAACTGAGGTGCTGGTTTAAAGGATTCCAGGAGTTATTTTACATGGAGAGTGCTGAGTGTTTGGCTTTAGTCACTTTCCCTTTGGCGAAATTCTTCACAGCTCACGATTCCCTCCACACATCAAAATGTGGCATGATTTCTGAACAGGTCGTCTAGCTTGTAAACATGGGTGTGGGCCCAAAAGTGTATCGTCGTCTGCCTTACGTGGCTTTGGTGTAGTTATATGGTTTTGTTTTTTTTGTCTCTGTTTCCCGAAGGCCAACGAATTCTCCAGTATCAGAGTGATGTCCTCGAGACAGTGGTGTTGGTGAACCCATCAGAGGAGACTGTTGCTTCAGAGGTGAGTCACACTCAGACAATACAACCACAGTGATGATGACCAGATGCTCTGACTGCTACAGGACACTTGCAAATGTTTTGTATATTTTATTAAAATCACGATATGGAGTTTCAAGCCAAAGTGTTCAGTCTGAGTTGAACTTGGTTTCACTCATGAAGAATAAAGCACGACCTGCTGTTCACCATTTAGCCCCAGTGGGCAGTCCATGTCTCTGCTGTTAGTGATTTGTCACTTTCAGCTGAAGGCCCACAGTGTGAGACATTACTGTTTTCATTGTCCCCTTTTCTGGTGGAAAGTAGTGGACATTTTGCTTTTTCCAGACAATCTACTTTGGGTATTGAGTCACGCTGATTGCATTAGGACAGAAATTGACACTAGACACTATTCCACTCCTAGGGGTAATTTTAGACTGTTATTTTTATATTTGGTGTATGAGCAGCTTTCATCTTGTACTCATTGTGTTGCAATATCTACGATGATTTGAATTCTTTCCGTTCTTTGCTGTTCATTATTCCCAGCTGTTATTATCACTCGGTGGATGAGTGATGCCCAGATGAGATTAATTATAGGACAAATTGAGCAGCTCTCAAACTCAATAACACTCAAATCAAAATAAATATTTTAACGCAATGTGTGTTGGATACATGCGTTTGATCAATCCAAAAAGATTTTTCATCTTTCCTGTACTGTGTCATTTGACTTATTGGTTTTGATGTTGATAAGTTATGGAAGATTCATTATTATAAAGAATTAATTTTATTGACTGTTATTCTCTACTCTACCTAGATCCGCTCTCTGATCACTGACCTTGCTGGGAATAAGTTGCTGATATTGAGTGGCCAGAGCTCTGAGCAGGGAGGTGACATCCTACTACAAGGTGGAGCCTTCACCTGGCAACATTTCTCCGACATCATCTCCAACCCTCAAGTGAGCCGAACAAACTTTCTCTCCAAATACTTTGTTACAGTGCATGTGTATGGATCAAAGCACAGTTATTTTAGGTTGCTACTTCATTTTTTCCCCTTTTATTGCATTCCTAGGTAATTGAAGTCCTGTCCAGGGCCTCTTCAGAGCAGCCGTCCAGGCTTACTGTTTCCTGTCAGGGAGACGGGGGCTGGAGCTCCCTAGGCCAAAGCCAGGAGCAACAGCCACTCCAGAATCTTCTGGAATACCGTTTGAATCCCGAACCCCACCTCCCCGACATGGACGGAGTCGCAGAGTTCACCGAGTATGTATCAGAGACAGTGGATGTGCCATCATCCTTTGACCTTCTGGAGCCCCCAACCTCTGGAGGTTTTCTGAAGCTGTCCAAACCTTGCTGCTACATCTTCCCTGGAGGCAGGGGAGACTCTGCTTTGTTCGCCGTCAATGGGTTCAACATCCTGGTGGATGGAGGGTCTGACCGAAAGTCCTGCTTTTGGAAGCTGGTTCGTCACCTGGACAGGATTGACTCTGTTCTGCTCACACATATTGGGGCAGACAACCTCCCTGGCATCAATGGGTTGTTCCAGAGAAAGATTGCTGAGCAGGAGGAGGAGCGTAACCAAGGATCTGGCTCCAGCAGCAATGGTGACTGGATGAAGAATCTGATCTCTCCTGAGCTCGGAATCGTGTTCTTCAACGTCCCAGAGAAGCTTCGGACGCCGGAGTCCACTCTTAAAGTGAAGCGAAGCATTGAAGAAGCATCTCTTACACTGCAGTACCTCAACAAGCTTGGTATCACACCAGAGCCTCTTCACAGGGTAGTCAGCAACACCATTGAACCTATCACACTGTTCCACAAACTTGGAGTGGGAAAGTTAGACATGTATGTCTTAAACCCTGTAAAAGAAAGCAAAGAGATGCAGTTTCTAATGCAGAAATGGGCTGGAAACAGCAAAGCCAAGACAGGAATTATGATGCCCAATGGAAAAGAAGGAGAAATATCCGTTCCCTATTTAACATCAGTTACTGCTCTCATTGTTTGGATTCCTCACCGTCCATCAGAAAAGATAGTCAGGGTGCTGTTCCCTGGAAATGCACCCCAGAATAAAATCTTCGAGGGCCTCGAGAAACTGAAACACCTGGACTTTCTGCGATACCCAGTGGCTACCCAAAAAGACATATCATCTGGTGCACCACCTCCCATCATCAAACAGACTAAAATAAGATCAAGAACTGACAGCAAAGAGAGTCTCAAATCTTCACCCAAACCACACTCTAAAACAACCAAGAAAGAAGCTGGTGGGCAGGAGGAAGAGTCCAAAAGTGAGATTACTAAAGAAAATAAAGTTGAAAAGAAAGAGGAGAAAAAGCTCAAAAGTGAAAGTCTAAAAGCCACCAAACAACAGAAAAACAGTGAGGTGGCCCCTGTGGCAGAAAAGACAGAGAAAAAGAAAATATCCAAGGAAAAAACTGCCAAGCAAGACAAAGCATCCAAGATGGATGAAAAGAAAGACAAAGAGAAGAAAGAAATTAAGAAAGAGAAAATAAAGAAAGATGAAAATATAAGAAAAGAAGAGAAAAAAGAAAGTAAAGCTAAAGACGATAAAAAGAAAGACTCAACTAAACCCGAGCTGAGAAAAATCACCAAACCTGACCTGAAACCATTTACCCCAGAAGTGAGAAAAACTCTGCACAAGGCCAAGACTCAGGCTAAGCCCAAAACAGACAAAACTAAAGCAGTCAAAGATGCAGCCAATGAGAAAATTCCAATTCCAAAGAACATCTCTGAAGAGGTCGCAGCAGCAGCTCTGGCCGACAGGTCTATTGTATCTTCCCCTGAGGACCTCACTGAGGACTTTGAGGCTCTAAAACAAGAAGAGCTGTCCAAATTCAAGAGTGAACCTATCCAGAACGATGTGATATCTGGGCATTCAGTGTATACAGATACTAAAGTTTCTTCCTTGGTTTCCCCCGCTGAAAAAGTTACATTCTCAGCCACTGAGATAAAATCAGCTTCACCCCAATCCCCTGTCAAACAGGAAGTAGACAATGAAGACAAGGGCGCAATAGAGCAGGCTGCAGCCACTAAAAAGGATGCAAGTGATGGCTTTGACAAGAAGTACGAAGAAGAGAAAATGGAGAAATATGACAAATACCCTGTAAAGGATGACATAAAAGACAGATCAAAGAAGAGTGACAGCTCAGAGGAGGAGGGTGATGTAATTGAAAAAGCCGAACTTGAAGGAACAGAAGATGATGAGGTCCTGAAATATAAAACAGAGGAAATGAAAAAGGAAAAAAATGGAAAGGAGTGGGACACCAAGCCAACTGAACAAAAACCTTTATCAACTGCAGCCCTATCTGGGCAAGCTGTAGCAGCCTCTGCCTCAGAGCAGTTCTCTTTCATCCAAGATGAGACGATTCCTGGTTACTCCGAGACCGAACAGACCATCTCTGATGAGGAAATCCACGAGGAAACAGAGGATAGGATCCCACAGCTGCGCTATGATGTAGGAACCTATGACATCTCTGTTCCTGACGTCCCTGGCACCTTTGACTCCATGCATGGTATCAAAGAAATGAAAAGCTCCACTGTGTCTGACGTTGCAGATGTCAAACCCAAAGCATTCATGGGAGTTCATGAGCCTGAGCTCGCACCTTACCCTGCCATCATAGCTGCTCCTCTTGCAGAGGAAGAGCACATCTCCTCAGCAACATCCATCACAGAATATGACAAACTGTCATCGTTTGCCACATCTGTAGCTGAGGACCAGTCAATAACCTCAGTTACAGCTCCTCAGACTGAGGAAGTTGGGAGGAACTCTCTCCTGCTTGACACCATCAACAGTATCCCCTTGCGTGCAGAGGCCGCACATGGAAAGGATTATCTCCACTCAGCAGGAACCATCTCACCCACCTCCTCTCTGGAGGATGACAAGTGTTTTAAGTCTCCTTCCTCTGATGAGTACCAACCACACATTCCTGAGATGGAGGGTGATACAAAGACCAAACCAGTCCATGAAGAAGAAGACGATGAGGAAGACGAGGATGAGGATCAGACCCCGAACGTTGACATCCCTCTGGGTAAACTCCAAGAGGGCTACGAACACGCAGCCTCCAAAATGCTCCAGGAAAAGGAGAAATCTCCCTCTGCCACTTTTTCTCCTCCTCCCTTTTCTACCATACAGCACTCTCCCACACAGGCTGTCAAAGAAAACCAGGCTCTCTTTAGCCCAGAGGGATTTAAGTTCGGTGCTGATATAAAGCCGGTTTCACCCCCTCCATCTTTCTCCCCTGGGTTAGAGTCCCACTCCAGGCAAGAGAGTGAGGAAAGATGTGTAAGTCCAGATGACAGCACTATGAAACTGGCCTCACCCACACAGTCTGTGCCTACAAGCAGTGGTTACTCTCCAACAGAAGAGAAACAATTAAAGACAGAAGACAAAGATGAGGAAGTGACCAATGTTAAAGCTGACATCCAGAAAACAGAAAAATCAGTCACTATTTCAGACAGTACCTCTTTTATTGCACTGCCAGTTGACAAGACAGCACTTGAAGCATCTGAAGCATCTGAAGCATCTGAGGAATCTGAAGAAGACAATGAAGATGAAGAAGACTATTATGCCAAAAAGGATTTACAGCCTACCGTTAAGGCCAAACTTATGGAGGCAAAAGAGGGTTGCTTCTTGGATGACGACTTTACCTTTGAAGCAAAATCCGCAAAGACAGAAACAGAAGTCAAGGGATCAGACAAGACACAGGTGTCTTTTAGCACAGAGGTGAAACCAGAACCTCAGGTGATGTCCTCAGATGAAGATGGCGATGAGGATAAAAAAGGTGATGATTTTGCAAGCAGCACAGAGACTACGCCCTTATCGACAGATCAGAGCAAAGTAGACTTTAAAAATGACAGCGTTGAGAAAACTGATGTCTCTTCTAAAGAACCCGAGAAAAGCGTTCATTTCAGTCTTTATAATTTCCCAGAGAAGGAGGGCAAAGAAAAGGCCTTGTATATAAGACAAGACACACCCTATGTGCATGGCAAAACATTCTCTTACGGTGACATTTATGACAGCAAAACAAGCTCAATGGACTCTGATTCATATCGTCAGGAGTCCTTAGATAAGACGGAGAAGGACATCGCAAAGACTGGAGTGGATTTGCAGAAACATGAGCCCCCCTCCCCAGGAACAGCCACAGAAAAGATGTCAGAGAAAGAGGGATTTACTGCCTCTTATGGGAAAGAGACTTCCACCTTGTCATGGCTTGACTCCAAAAGCACTTCTGCCACACCCCCATTTGAAAAAGAGGTCAAAGAAAAGGAGACACTTGAATACAGCGCAGGTAGCCGATTCCCTTCAGTGACTGATAGACCTGAGGCACTGTCCACTTCTTTATCAGAAAAAGACTCTTTCTCTTTTACAGGCGCGACTGACAGTACAAAGCCCCAGACGTACTCTTCAACAGCAGCTTTTGATGTAGATAAACCTGCTGCCACAAGCTTCAGCGAGAAAGGAGCGTGTTTGGAGGTCGATATGCGCAAACTAACAGCAAGGGATGAGGAGGACTATGATGATGATGAAGTAGTTGATGAGGATGAGGAGGAGGATGATGAAGAGGAGGAGGAGGAGGAGGATGAAGGTACTATTGATTCTGATATGGAGAAAGGTGCCAAAGAGAAGTCTGAGAAGGAAGTAAAAAGTCCAATCAGTGAAATATTTGGCTCAAACAGGCCTGAATTTATGGTTTCTATGGCTGGATATGGCTTTAACAGTCAAGGGAAGCCAACTATGAAAGAAAGCATTTCCAGCTCACCGACAAAGGCTGAAGACGAAGCTAAGGTTGACTCCTCACCCTTCAGTGGAAAGCCAATGGATTTAGGGGCTACAGGTTTCTCTGGCTACTCCTCAGGGTTTGAATACTCGTATGGAAGTGGTGAGAAAGACTCATTTTTATCAAGTGAGGCCACAGACACAGGAAAAGAGGATTTCACTATAAAATCAACAGCAGACAGTTATTATCAGAATGACAGAGCTGATCCGGACTTTGAGAAACAGAAGACACCAGATCTTCTAAGTAAGAAGTCACTGGACACAAGCTTTCAGTACACGACCACAGCTGCCCCTGGGTACTCCTCCTCTTCGGCCTATAGCTACTCCTCCTCCACCTCAGGCTCGCTCTCCACCAGCCGTCAGTTTGGAGAGGAGCTGGAGACGCCTGCCTCTGCCGAGCCTCTCTTTGAATACTCCTCCTTCAAAGATGAACACTCGCTGGTCATGGATTCTCCCTTCTCCAGCTCTGCTGGTGCCAAAGATGACTATCTGGAAGTGTCTGAAAAACAAATCACCACTACAACCACAGCTGAGTCCACCTCCAGTTTAGCACGCTTCTCACCCCTCAGCCCATTCGAAGAGGTCAAATCTTTCCCCTCACTCTCATCCACTGGCTTTGCTGAGGACAAGAAGGAGCATACAACCTCATTAGCCGGAGTTACAGACAAAGGTCCTCAATCTGACTGTTTCTATAAGCCTGAATGGTCTGAAGCATCCAAACTCGACACAGCTGTTGGGTTTGGGGCCTTAGCAGGACCGTTCTCTCAAGCAGAACTCTCCAAGGACAAAGAGGCAGCCAGCGCTGCTCTGTTTGGTGTCACTTCCTCACCACGCCCAGACATAGAAGGCAAGCATTATTTTGAGGAGACTGACAGCAGTGAGGAAGAGGATGAGGAGGCTTACATGCGCGAGATGACACGGAGATCTCCTTCCAGTGGCCTGGCAGGTAATCTCTTATTTTCTGACAAGCCTGTTGCTCCAGCTGCCACTGACAAGACAGGTGGTATACTCCCTGATGTTCTTGGCTCCTACATGCCCTCACCTCTCCAGGCAAGCAAACCAGATACAGCCAACGGACCCATAGAGGTCAGCACAAGCTCCACCCTCCCTACTGGAGCAGCAGCCAGCGGTGCAGCTTCAGGCCCGGCCAAGGTAGAGTCTAGGGAGGGAGCAGCAGGTTACAGGGGCTCCTATGAGTGGGAGATACCAAAGCCCCAGATGGGGATGGTGCCTGGAGACTCCCCTCCTCATTATCGTCATGATGATGAATTTGAAGAGGAGTGTGAGATGGAGCCAGAGCACCCTGCCCGTCCACTTTCACTCTCTTCAACCGACCAGCCCTTCCGCTCACCGTTCTACGCTGAAGAGTGCAGCCGAGGAGGGCAGGATGACGATGATGACAGTGACCAGGATTTTGCTGGTGATGCACCCATGGGCGCCGCCTCCTCTTATACCAGCCGCACCTCTCCAGGATATTCTTCCTCTGAGTACAGACAGCGCAAAGAGGACCTCTCACCTTCCTTCATCAACCCCTCTATGCGGCACCTATCCAGCGATGAGGATGATGAGGAGCAAGGACGCAGAAGTGACCAATCGCAGGAAGGCGATGACCATGAGCTGTCAGTCAAGAGAAGGGCTCACAAACAGCCTCATCATCACCACCCTCACAGCAGAGATAGCAGCTCTTTGCACCAAGCTGGTGGCATGTCGGCAGGGCTGGGTCTGGCCACAGAGGACACACCACCCACCTCCGTCAGTGAGTCTCTTGGCTCTCAGTCAGACTCTGATGTGATTCCAGGCACTGAGGAATACCCTTCAGTCACTGGTGAAGGTAACATGGACTCAGACGAGGACGCAGATTACATGCCTGTTGATAAATTATCTGCCACGGGAGGAGGCAGCCATCACTCCAACAGGAGGAGCCATGACCCTCCTCCTGCTCCCATGATGGACCCCTACCCTCACCCCCCACGCCCAGACGTTTGCATGGTGGATCCTGACTCTTTGGATAATGGCTCAGTTAAGAAAGAGCCAAAAGCAAAGGGCCTGAAGAAGGCCTCGGGGAAAACCAAATCAGCATCCCCAGCTAGGCGCAAGAAGTCTCCCATGCCTGTCAAACAGACAGCGTCTCCTCGCAGTGCCTCGCTGAAGAAGAAGGAGGCAGACAAGAGCTCACGTATGTCTCGTCTGTCAGATGGACAAGGCTCCAAAGATGATGACCTCTCCCGGTCAAGCTATAACCCTGGCAAGGGTTTGACTAATGGTGTCAAGAGCAGCTCAGGTGAGCAGAATTCACTAAAAAGAGGATCATGAAAGCTTTTTGTTGATTTTGTAAGATAAATGTTTTTGCATGAACTGACAATGTGTTTTCATTCCCCCTCTCAGGGTCCCAGAAGTCTGGCTCTGCAGCTGCTCCTGGCCTTCCTATTTATGTGGACTTGGCCTACATTCCCAATCACTGCAGTGCCAAGAACGTGGACCAAGAGTTTTTCAAACGCATTCGCTCCGCGTACTACGTGGTAAGCGGGAATGATGCAGCAAGTGGCGAACCAAGTCGAGGAGTCCTTGATGCACTGTTGGATGGCAAAGCTCAGTGGGGATCAAACCTACAGGTAACATTTCCAGACCTACTAAACCTCATCAGAGGTTAATTTGTATTGTAAAATAATCTTATTTATGCTGTGTCTCACGGTTTTAAATTGCCTCCTGTAATGTGGAAAAAGTTGTCAAAAGTTGTTATGTTTTATGTGCCTTCTTTGTCTCATTGTTCACACATAAGGAATTAAATTTTTTGCCAGTTGCTGCTCCAAAATACCATCAAACAAAATACTTTCTTACACATGCAGCCCCAAAGATTTGCCAAGCTAATTCATCACTTTTCCTACAAATCATGCTCCATGTACTGTATAGGAAAGAGTTGCTCAAACCATTCTTACAGACATAAACAGACTACAATACAGACATAAACAGTCTAAGGCAACTTACTGAAGATGGTATGAGTTTCAAAAGCTGTCTAAAATAAAGAAAGTAGAAATGAATTAGAAGTAAAAGTAATGACTAAGATTTCATAACAGTCATAACAAACAGTTAACATTAACACCACACAGTTGACAGAATAGCTAATATTCTTAAAGGTGGAGGCAAAAGTGGCACTAAACACTAAGAACTCCATCAGGACAGAGCAAGCTAAGTTATTAAGCTAGCAGCCCAAGACACTTTATTAGTTAGCGGTTTTGCTACAGCACAAGGACATAAAGACATGTAAACTTCTAAACATAGTTAAATTTCACTAAATCTAAAATATATCTGTGCATTATAAGATTACCAACACCTGGACAAAGCCTTGGACTGCTGTGTTTCTCCTCCTCATCTCCTATCCTTTAACAGCTTCACAAATGTCTAACCTGTGCGCCCCCCCATGTCACGTCCCTGCACTTCTCCCCTCAGCTGTGTCAGCCGTGACACTTCCTGATCTCTTCTCTTCCTTTCAGGTGACGCTGATCCCCACCCACGACACGGAAGTGACCCGCGACTGGTACCAGCAGACGCACGAGAGGCAGCAGGAGCTCAACATCATGGTCCTGGCCTCCAGCAGCACCGTCGTCATGCAGGACGAGTCTTTTCCAGCTTGCAAGATCGAGTTTTAAGATCCTTGTTTCCTTTCTCCCTCCTCCTGGCCTCCCCCGGTGTAGATCTGTTTTTAATTGCTCCTCTCTATAGCCTGATATACAAATCTGTCCCTGCTTTGCGTGATCGTTTTGGCCGAGAACAGAAACAGATCTGTATGACTGTCTATTTTTTCTAGATTTTTATTCATTTATAAGCTTGTCGTGGCTATCACCATTTGTATTACAAAGGTAGTTTTCTGACAACTGTTTGTCCCTCCACTACATTATTATTATTATTATTCAGTCACATGAAAGGAAGAACGCAGTTTTTCTGTCTTTTAACTTGTTTTTTTCCCAGCCCGTCAAACAATAACTTCTTTGTTTATTAGCTGAGACAACATGCCCGTTGTATTAAAAAAAAAAAGAAAAAAAAAAAAGAAAAAGCGGGTAACGAGCAGTTTCTGTAAATTGTCACGCAAGAAACTGTCTCAAAGCTGATGCTTGGTTGCTCATCTTCTAATTGGCTTAAATCAAAGCACAAGTTGGCGCACCTTAAAGCAAAAGTACAAAATGATTTTCTTCCACGGGATCTCAGACATGAAGCCTTTCACAATACAGCTGATCATAAGAACATTATGCTGATAGAAAATCGTTAACTGTGATCAGTTTTACTTTACTTCCCCTATAGTTCCCCTTTCTGTCTCTCTTCTAAAACAATGACAGTCCCAGTGTTGAACTTTGTGCCTCCTACTGACATAGTGAGATAGAAAATGTTTAAGTAGATCCCAGCAGTCCTTTCAATGTCTTTTGAGTATATTTGCTGTGGAATAGGGACGACCATATTCAAAAATCTGTATTGTAGTGAAATATGATATTTCTACAGTTCTCTCAAAGTGAAAATCAATCGTTACAGTACGAATTTCTCAGTGGCTGTTATTTCTTACAGTGAATTTGATGAATAAGTTTCTCTCTATAATTGTTTCTGTAGTCTTTGATGTATTTTTTCCATGTATTTCAAGTTAACATATCGTGGCAGGGGATCATTAGGAGAGATTTAGGCAGAGGCGGCAACGCCAGTACAAAATCATCATCCTGCTCTTTAGATTCTGTTTTTATCTTTACACACAGAACAGCACTCTGTGTTCAACACTCATTAGAAAAAAAAAGGAGACAAACCTCATATCAGTTGTTGTGTCTAAAAGGTCTTTATACAAAAGCTGTGCTAAAGAACGAAGAATGTATTCCACTTCAACAATAGAAACATGTGGTTGCGAGGAGAGATTGTGCTTGCCTGGTGTAAGAAGATGTGGGCTGGTTTGATTGGTGGTTAGACTGTCACCCACATGTGCCTTTCTGTCCTGCTGTGCTGGAAGGGAAAAGAAATGTGTGTTCGCTGTAGAAATTTAAGGTATGCTGGTGTGCGGTACATTCATGGCTCTGTGGCAGAGGTTCAGTCGAGCTGGTTTCCTCTGTTGTTGTGAGGGTTTTTTTGTCGGTGAGAACATCAGTGCACAAAAAAGGTCCGGGTTGTACATATTGAGAGTAAAATGGCACTTTTAAAAACACCAACTCAGTACTTCAGCCATTGTGATTTAGATTTCCTGGAGCTGCCAGTCATAGAAGCACAAAGTAACCAGTGTGCGAGACCTAAAGCAGTTTTTGCAGTTTTCAAATTTCGCAACACAAAATTTATAATTACAGTATTTGCGCTGAAACCTGTGCTATTATTTTTTTCTGGTTTCTTTTACTTAAAGTTTGTCATGAGTTTGCAAAATTGTTTTCAGCCACAATCACCTCAACTTGGTGCATCATGTTTCTAAACTGTCACTTAATCAGCAATTTTCTTTACTATCAGTGGACGTTTTTAAGTAACACTTTATCAACTTAATATTACACATAGATGTATTTTAATTTGATATTGATGATTTTATATTTTGATAGGTTTTCAGTAATTTAATAGATTTTTAACCAGGAACAAAACCAATTATCTAACTAATTCCAGGACCAACAAACCTCACCCGGGTTGCTATTTTATGATCCACAATAAAAATCCAGATGTTCCTCTGTATATTTTATTTCCGCAACTTACCTAGAGATAAATGTACAACAGATGCCCGTACATAAAGGCGATGGCTCTTTAAAGAAGAGCAGAGGGCTGCAGGGAGCGGAGCCCAAATCTCAGGGGCTCCAGCTGATTTGAATGTGAAGATGCAGATTACCTTTACGTTCTCCGTGGAGAGGACTTTGATCTCCTGGTTGCCTTGGTTACCGTGCATCATGTGGTACATCTGACTCATCTGTCACACTCGCAGCAACAACCGTACTTTGGCCTGCAATACATCCCAACTCTGTGCAGGGAAGAAAACTTTGTGTGAGGATTTAAACCACCACAGTTTCTTTCCTTGGATGACAGGAAACCGTTTGACAAACATTATGATTTCTGTCTGCAGATTACAATGTTGTCAGTGTGATGAACAAGTAACAGTATCTGCCACACTGAGGCGAGATTGATGTTGAGTAAAGGTTCCTAATTCCTGCTTAACTAAAAAGATCATTAACATTAACAGCTTCTTTGATGAAACAGGGTTAACCCACTGTGCTGCCCACTCAGTCAATGACAGTGTAATCTGCATTCCTATTAAATACTACATCACTGTAAAGGCTATTAATAATAACAATATCAACACTACTCACAAAACCCAGACTGCCAGACATGAGGGACTCAGGTCACTCATGTCAATACATTTTTATCTGTAGAGGACTTCCTATTATTCACACTTTTTTCCAGACAAAGCTTAATATACACACACACACTCACTCACTCACACACACACACATCACACACATAGCTGCTGCATTTTCGTATTGTGCAAAAAAAAAAAAAAAAAGAAAAAGAAAAAAGAAAATATCTGTGGCATTCAGACTCGTCTGCCGTGAAACAAATCATCATAAGGACCGTTGGTTTCCAGTGAGCCCTGCTTGTACGTGCATGTGTACCTTTTGAATTCTCCTGTATTGTAATAGCTGAAGAAAAACTGACTTAACATAGAAATGCTATTTTAAAAGATGTATATTCAAGAAGCTAAGCTGTCTGGTACTGAAGAGGCACATGTAACCTGGCCTGTGCTGTGCTGTAAAGAAAGCCTTGTGATCGTTTTATTTCCTCCTTTCTGCTTCATGGTTCTACTTTCATCTCCTGTTTTAAGTGCAATATTCTCTTTATCTCTCTTTAAATGCTTAAAAAGGTAAAATAGAAAACAGGTTTATTGTTAAAAGGGGAAGTGTGGTGAAGACCAATAAAAATGTCATTTACTGAAGAAAAATGTCTCCCTCTTCTTGTTGTGTAATATCATTACATCACATGTATGTACCTCTAAAAACTGCTGCAAATTGTTAGCTTAATATATAGGTCACTGCTTTCAAGCCTTTTTAGTTTATAACCCTTTGTAGTCATGCAACACCTACTTGAAAAATCCTCCTCAGTTTGTCTGTCTATGTGCCGTTTGACCAAAGGGTGATGTCATACTGTAATAGTATTTAGAGGCCTGACCTAGCATTTCTAAAACAAGACCAATACGACAGCACCACTAGCAGCTTTAGCATGTTGACATTTGATATTTGCATGTGTGCGATCATAGACCAGAGTACAGAACAAATGTAAATGTCGACCTGATGATGGCGCTAGATAGAAGTCAGTGGATGACCAAAATTTCATTACTGTCCAACCAGTATTTGATATTTCACTCAAAATCACAAATGTGAACTTCATGGTGCCAAGGTCAGTAGGATTTATCCTCTGGGAACCATGAATGTCTGTACACAATTTAATGGCAAAGCTGTTGAGATATTTCAGACTAGACCAAAGTGGTGGACCGAGTGACAGGCTGACGTTGCCATAGAGCTGTGCTGTGTGATAGCATGGTTAAAAATAAATAAATAAATAAAATTAAAAATAAAATCAGAAAAATATAAGAAATTATTTCTCTTCTCTTCTTGTGAATCATCTCAAGACCCAACAGACTGATCTTCCCACCCATTGGGGGGTCCCGAACCACATGTTGGGAACCACTAATTGAGGCTTCGTAGACACCAGTTTTCCTCCTTCACAGCCTCAGAGTGTAACGATGATGAAATCCAGTTGGGGGTGAACCCAGACATGGGAACAGTGTGGGCTTTGTCTCGATTGTGTCAAACCCCTTTTTAAGAGTCTGAGAATCCACAGACGGACATGAGCCGTTTGTCATGCAAAACAAGCCGAACAGAGGCAGCAGTGATTTGTGGAGCATCAGCTCCAGGTTTTTGTTGTCAGATTGAGAAGCCCGGACACTGTTTGGTCTTTGTGAAGCTGATACTGTGCTGGAGGAAGAAGCGGGCTGACAATCAGGACAATCACCTCTGTGAGAAGCTGCTGAATGGATGCTGCAATGACATCACCTCCAGAGTCACATGATCAGGGAGGAGTGCAGCAGGAAAAACACATGGGACAGTTTCCCTTTTCTTCAGAGGTGGATTTTATGCTCCTTTATACCTCTAGTCATTCTACTAGTTACTTTGCCAATTCAAATTAACACAATAAAGCAGTTACAATTAGCCCAACTTTTATCAGCTGCAATGAAATGATAACATTAATGCATCCACAGTTCCACTGACATAGAAATCAAGTAAAATAAAATTTTGTTTACATTAAACTTGTGCAATATGGTGCATTGTTATAGATTTAACTACTCAACAGTACATAAAGTAGTATAAATGCTTCTTACACAGTAATGCCTCAGCATTAATTATCTAATGATACTTTAACATGCTACTCATAAAATAATAAACTCCTGCTGACAGAGTGATTTTGACTTATGATACTTTAAGCAGTTTGCTGATAAAGTTTGTGCTTTAACTACAGGAATATAGGACCTTCACTAGTAATAGAATATTTATATTATTATTAATACCTCTACATAGTTGATAAGTCATCACTAAAGGAATATGGACATATTCTACAAAAACTTTTTTTTAATAAAAGGTACCGTGTTAGCGATCGTCACTGACACTAGATGTGGCACTAGACCACCTGCATCTCAGACCAAAACAAACGCTTCCCCTCCCTTCAAGTTCTCAGTCAGCAAGGTGTTTCATAACAACCTCATAGCCCAGTGAAAGCGGCCATCAAACTCACTACAAGAAGCACAATTGAATAAAGTTACCCTGTGTACACCAGAGCCGACAAAATGAATTCAGAAACAGCCATTAACCTATGCTAGCATTGGCGTGATATGCTCCACAGCAGTGCCTAGCATTAAGCTAACTAGCGATAGCAACATTTGCCGAACACATTCATAGCATCCGTAACAGCAAGTTAGCTAACGGTGTCATGCTTTCTGTTGCCGTTCACTAATGAAAAGAGACATGTAACATTATGTAGCACTGAGTTACTTACACATGGAGGCGAAGAAACACCAGTTGTGAGTGAAGTTGGAGCTCTTTAGCAGCTGGGCAAATGGCTGGCCAAATGACACTGAGGGAGCTGGCAAAGACACAGAGCCGGTAAAAACTCGAAAAACTTTATGGATGTGTTGACGGTGCACCGGCCGGCTCTGGTCTTATTTCTTTCTTTGAAGGAGGCCTGAAAAAAAGTGGCTTCTTCAGTGGAGGAAATCCTGGAAGGTCGCTTTCACCTGAAGTGGGAAAGGCTTCATGAACTGTGTGCTGCATGAATCTCACCTGTGGGCGGTGCCTGTGTGTTTGTAAATGTGGGGAGGACCAATGGTTTAACAGGAAGGACTCACATGCACTAACATGCACCGCCCTATCCCTATAATAAAAAAATAAAAAAATAATTTAAAAAAATCTGATTTTTCAAATTAAACAAGTAAACAACATTATAAATCTGTCATACAATTTGATACCAATTTTCAGGATTTGACAGTTTGTAATACTCAGCTACAGTACGGATATATATTGGTCAGTACCGCAGTATTTGTACTCTTTACTCCACTACGTTTATCTGACAGCTGCAGTTACTGGTCACAGTGCACATTCAGATCTTCCATTCATCATAAACTCATAAAATCTCACCCTTCCCTTCTCGGCCCAGCTTGAACATCACTCTCACTGCACAGCACTGACCTTCACAGTGACAGCACACACACTGTGATACTGCTGACTCCAGGTGTCTGGACACATCTACCTGACTTCTGAATTAATTTACCTGCTGAGATCTGTGAATCACCAGGGAGAATTACATCCCTGTTGACTTCCTTTACTGCAGTGATTACCAGCCGATGTACCCCCACAGCCATGTTTTTCATTTTTCTTTTAGCAACAACTTAAAAGACCAGATCACCCCAGATGGACATTTTTCTCCAGAACATCAGGAAAAAAAAAACCCCCTATATTTGTGATACATGGTACAGCTGTGGGGCTCACACACAGTCAGCACAGGTGTGAAGAAAGCACATTGTGGGTCTAACCAAAGCCATTTTATCCGACAGGCTGAGATATCAGACATGAAATGTGAGAGCATTTCAGTTCACAAAGTAGTCAGGAGAGAGCGGCTGCACGGTCTTTATTGGATTGCTAACCAGTCTATTAGACGATTCATCCTCTCAATGATTAAAAGGTGGATCTCTGAGCAGGTTTCAAAAGGGTCAGTTCACCTAAATTACAAGAGAACATTTTATCAGCTCCAGCGGTATTGAGCCATATCATATACAATGATTTCAGTTTGATTTGTCCAGGTTTTGAGATCCATTTCTGAGACATCTGCCTTCACTCACAAACTATGGAGGTTAATGGAATCTCGTTAATTGTACTTTGAAAGAAAAAAAACCCGCAGTAATGTGTCTCTGTTATGTTGGACAATCTACAGAACATGATTTGAATTGTTTTCATTGGGACTATTCCTTTAAGAGTAACCTCACACAAGTCCTCCCAAGTGCTGCCGGACCCTGTGACACAAACTGGCTGAAAAATACACTCTTTCCTTATATACAATCTTTAGCATATAGAACAGCTGTAAAATGTATGATCTGAATTTGATCCATTCAATCCATTAAGAGTGGAGTCCCAAGTCTGGAAGAGCAGTACGAGTAAATTAAGCTGTGCCATTCATGTATCCATTCCCTGAAAATCTCGTCTTTGCTGACCTCTGGTGGTTCTGCATCTCACCTTGTAGCAGTGATGTACAGGTGTCCTCCAGGACACTGTGACATCACTTCGTCGGTTTGTTTACAGGTGCAACAGAGCACACTTCCCAACACAACCAGCAGTGATCAGTCAGAACACAATCAGACTGGTGTAATTTTTTTATCTGTACACACAGACAGGACAACAGGTCAGAGTTTCACCAACTCACAGTTGTGTTTTGCACCTCTACAGTACATTGCAATGTAACATGAAATCCCACTGATTACACACAGAATTGCACATCAGTGTACTCATCTACCTGAATTGCTTCTCAAGCATGTGTGCACCCTCTCCCCGTACAGACACAAACACACCTGCTACATTAATGCTTGCCACAATAAAAGCACATTGAATGTAAAATGCCCCTCCCGTTTGTTCAGTGATAAAATGAGAGATTAGCTTTCAGAATTTTCCCACATCATGAGGTGATTTTACAAAAAATATACATTAGCTATGGTACAATTAAATATCTAATGTGTGGCTATTAAAAATACCAGACATTTCTTTTCAAGATGCAATTTCAAAATAAATATTTTCTCTCTATTTTTTCCTATTGATTATATTAAATCTTCAATGAGGCTTAAGGACTTTGGCAGTAAGCAGTGCACACACGGTTTTACCTGGAGATTACTTACATTTTAAACTTAGACTTTTTACTGGCAGCAATGAAGATTCATTCATTCAGCTTTTGTTTTCTTAAATCACCAATGCAGGTACTGAACATGTAGCACCACAGAAGCTCAGCAAAAGATAGACTCTGGCGTATGATAAAGAACAGAAGAGCTACTGATTGTATTTTCTGTCAGTTTTTCTGTCGTGTGCTGCAAGTCATTTCCTGCGTTTCTCATAAAAGCGGCGGGTCTATACGTCACTGTATCCTGTAACAAGCATGGAAAACAGGAAAGCTTTTGCTCATATAGCAATGATAAGGTGTCGCCGCCCCAGCGCCAGGAAACATGCCCTGATACCCGTCACTTAACTGTGATAGATGATATGAAAATTGGTAATACAAAGGCTAAAACTTCAGCACTGCAGCTGACCAAGAGTAAGGGCTGAAGGTAAGAAAGATGAGAGACAGAAAAGAACACAATTTAAAGCCCCATTAATCAATATCTTTATGGTTCTAATGAATAAACTGAACATGTGAAAACCCAAACAGAATTACCAGCAACTCCAACTATCTATGTAGCTTTTTTAGCATCTTTTAGCTCTATTGGTTTTACAGCACATTTCATGTCTGGTTAAGACTCAATATTCTCCTCTACCCCTGTTAAATCCACTGTGCACTACCTGCCCGGCACAAAATGGTAGACAGACAATGTTAGCAACGAGCTGGTGAATTTAGTGAAACATCCAGCAGCAGCTAAAATGGCAGATATTTTTCTCAGGAGTTGGTGGGGAGCGGAGATTGGACTTACATTCATCAGGTGGACACAATTATCACTCCAGTAGGATGATAATGTTGCCCAGAATCTGCTAACTACTTTATAAGTTGGTAAAATGTCAGGGCTGTGGAACTCTTAGTTTGTTTTGGAGATTTCCTGCCCCATAGTGGCCAAATATTGATTAATGCAGCTTTAAGGAAAGGGCTTGTGCAACAGCATATAAGCAACAGTAACAAGAGAGTTGTTTAATTTAAACTTAACAATTAACCCTTCACCTTGCAACAAGTGGCTTCCTACATCTTTACAGATAGATGGACTGAACCAGTGGACTGTCAGAGGAGGCTCAGCGGTGTCACTGGTGTGTCACCAGTGTGCTTTTTCAAAGGCAACAAACAGCACGTATGGCATCATCATATGATTCTCCAACACAGGGCCTAGTGTGAGGATCAGCTGCCTGTAATTACTCAACACACAGTCATCAAGCTGGAGGAGAGGGGAGGTCTGATTGGCTGTAGCTCAGTACAATGCCTCACTGCTCATGATTGACAACAAAGATGATGATGCCTGTAAAGTTACAGGTGTAACCACAGTAGTTTCTGACAGAGCTGTTGTTCTGTAGTTTCCATGCCCTATGGCTCTGCTGTGTGAGTCGCTCCAACCTCCAGAGGCGTCTCAGGATGGGGGAGGCTTTCTGGACTGTCCATCCATAACTCCAAGGACTCCTGGGTGTCGAAGAACTCGTCAGGTCCCTCTGGAGACTGAGGCGTCTGAGAGCTAGAGCCTGCCTCGCTGCTGCTCTCTCTGAGCTCCAGCAGCACAGGCAGAGAGCCTGGGAGGCAGTAACCCTCCATCCGACCCAGAGCGAGCTCAGCTAATGCAGAGCAGGGCGGCCTCAGGCCAGGATCTGAAATTGGAAGATCCACAGCAGCAGAGGCCACCTCTGTCCCCTCCTGCATGTGTTCAGGATTATCTGGCTGGTGACCAGTAACATCATCTTCCTCTGGTGAGTTATTTGGAGTCAGAGGGACCTCAGTTGGGTTTAAAACTGCAGGGCAAGCTAGGTCGAGGATTTGTGATCCAGTGGCAGGCGCTGGCTGAGAGGAAATGTTTTGAGAGGAGTGAGTTTCCTCACTGCTCTGAGGGGTGAGGGAGATCTTATCGCTGAAACTGAAGCGTGGGGAAGTGTCAGCTGTGGTGGGAGAAGACGGCCCAGCACTGGACACTGTGCTGGATGGACCGCTGCTGTCTGCAGAGACAGAAAACAAACCCATAGAAGCACTTTGAGAGGAAATAAGAATATAGAACTAAATAGAAAAAAAAGACACAAAGATGGATCAATTAATGAAGTTTCATTTGCAAAAATCAAAAAAAAAGTGGTGTGTGTGTGTGTTGGTTCTCTGGGTTCTGCAGATGACAGACAGCAGGACCAGAGACTAAACTGTGAAGTCATTTTAAAACAGGCTGTAATGGACAACTTGTCTGCCATAAATAACCCACAGACTTCTGAAACTGAGACAGCCGAGGGAGGCCAACCTAGAAACGTCAAATCTTGGTGTGAACGAGGAGCTGCTGTGATACTCACACCAAGGAGGTCTGTCAGAACGAGATCTGAGAGAGATGGAAGAAGAGAGGACTCTCTGAGGGATGTACGAGTCCACTGATGGCTGGTTGTGTGTGTCAAACATGGCTGACAGAGCTGCAGGGATTAAAAAAAAAGAGCACAGGTCAAGTCAAGTGGTGATGCTTGTGATGTTTATAAATAATAACATGAAATCTGGGTTTGTTTCTGACCTCTGGTAGTCCTGGTATGTGGGTCCCCTGCACTCTCGCACACTCCGGTGAGGAACTCGTTGACCTGTTTTAGTGACAGCGAGTTATGCAGCGTTTCCAGAGGATAGATGGAGGGCACCATGGAGCAGCCTTCAAAGCCTGTGGCAGAGGAGAGACATGATGCCCGCAGGCACATCAGCCTTCAGTTAGACCAGGCAGTCAGAAGAGGAGCAGGCAGAACCACTTCAGCTGACACCTGACACCACCGCACCAATGCCACCCATAAACTACACCTCAACACGGCGCTCTGAAATCCTGCTCCTGTTTCTGATTGAGACCTAACCCGCTGTCAACTCCTGCCAGCCTCAACGGTTTGTTTCCACGCAGGCAAGTTGCAAAAACCATGCTGAACGCCAAAACAACATGATACCATATCAAACTGTAACGAGTCTACGGATCCCGAAAAGTCTGACTCCATTTGCGAAAGCAAGCAGATCTAAAAAATAAATAAATAAATAAATAAATAAACTAAAAAAAAAAACCGTAATGTCTGCCTTTCTGGTCAGACCCAACACACACAGGCTGCAGCTCTAACAGCAGCACACAGCGGTCAAAGCCGTCCAGACTGCAGCTCAGGTCCAGCAAACGTTATCAGTTCATCCACTGTTAGTTTCATAACCAAGCCGCATTTCACCAGAGCCGTTCACAATCACAAAGCGTCAAACCACAGCTTGCCTCGACTGTTGAAAACCCCAACAGAGGATGTTTTTACAGTGTTCTTCTGCACTGGGTGCGAGTACGCCACGTGTACAGCAAACAAGCAGGAATCACATGCTGGTTAAGGTCAGGAAGGAGGGAAACTGAACTGGCATTCAAACTGAACTCAAACACAGCAGCTGATTCCAAATGCAGTTGAATGCAATGTGGATTAATACCAGAGTCTATGTCTGTATGAAATACAGGTGTCGGCTAGTGATGACATGTTGTCTGCTTAAAGCTGGAAAAAATCATTCATCTTTAGCCGAGACATCTTGACGCCACGGCAACCTGTTTGTGTTGCTTAAGCATGTAAATATTCATGTCACAACCCACTGCAAATATGACACTATATGCAATTATGTTGATGTTTGAACAGTGTGAGGAGAAATGTGCAGATTATGTATGTGTCCATTTCACTTCTGATGTATACCATCAATAGATGTGCGTATACCTGAGTTTTATTGTCTTATTTCAAATGCACAAAACCTCTCAATGTCGTCTAAACACAAGCAGTTGTACAAGAATTTTGCCTGAACAGAATACCGTCTAAAAGTAGAAAGACTTCTTGATTTAGATCAGGCTATGAGTCTGACTGAATGCATGGCGAATGCTTTTGATACCTGGATGTTTGATACTTGTTTCTACAGACACTTTTCAGTCTGCACTCAAAACAATACTGAGGTTTGAAGCCCAACCCAGACTATGTGTGACGAAAAGGACAATGAATCTCAGTTTTTTGCTGCTGTGTGCCAGATGTCGGCTTTGTGATCACTGCAGTATGTCGGTGAGTGTGAATACTCATTTTCTTTATTACTTGTACTTTGTTGTTTTGTTTAACTGATTATTGTTTGTTTCTTTTGTGATCATTATATTTCCTGCCAAGATATCTAAAGGGCCTCAAACCCTAAAAATGAAACCGTGGTCTGTTGTATTAGAAACGATTCAAGCACTGTATTTATAAAATACCACAGAAGTAAAGTGACATGTTTCTTTATAAAAACAAAAAGATCTAATTTGCCAGTAACAATTAAATTTTGGATTAGCGATGAAACAATAGATCTATTTTGATCATTGATTAATTGAAGGAATTTTTTGAGACTTAGAAATTTCCTGATTCCATCTGTTCAAATGGGAATATTCACTAGTTTACTTAGTTTACTGTGATTGTAAACAGAATATCTTTGGGTTTGGACTATTGGTCAGACAAAACAAAACATCTGAAGATGTCAGCTTTGGCCCTGGAAAACTGTCACTGTGATTTTTACTTATCTTCTTGCATTTTACCAACCAAACAATTCGTTGAGAAAATAAGAGATTACACGATAATTATTGTATGTAAGGACTAATAATTAGTTACAGCTCTACTTTGATATATTTCATAAGTTCCAAGAATCTATGATCCTTCAAAAGAAAAAAAATTGAATTACAGACTCAGAGTTTACAGATTAAAGGGCGGAAAAGCAACTGATACTGCAGAGGGGAAGGATAAAAGTTGCTTATAGCTGCATAAATGTCCCAAAAATCCCAAACAGCTCACACGACTCCAGCTTGCAATCTGCATAACCACAGAGACAGGCAAGCATGCAGAGACATCAAGAGGCAAAGCATGAGAGTCAACCACAGAACAAGCACAGTCCCAACTAAACCGTGAGCAGTGGTTGGACAGGGCGTGAGGCTGGGGGTATGGAGGGCGGGGCCAGGGGCTGACCGTAGAGGTACTCTAGGGGGTCCTGGCCGGAGATGAGCCAGTTTCGGAAGAGGCGGAGGTGGTAGGAGCACTGGTGGAGGTGGTGGGCCAGCGCCCCGTCCAGAGAGAGGTGGCGGCCCAGGCTGAGGTCGGTGGAGAAACGCCTCAACAACTGGGCCACATGGTGCTCCTCCAAGGGCTCTGAGGAAGAAGAGGGAGAGCAAGGAAGGACAGCGCAGTGGAGGAGGAAGAGGAGGAGGAGGAGCAGTACAAAAGACATGAAATGATAGGATATAAGCTAGCAAGAGGGGATAGAGAGAAGGACTGAAGTATGATACAGAGGAGAGCTTGGAGAAAAAGGGAAGGATACAGCAAAGAGGAAAGAGGAGGGAGGAGAAGTGTAGTGTGTGTGTGTGTGTGTGTGTGTGTGTGTGTGTGTGTGTATGAAGGTCGTTCATTGTTGGAAATGAAAGAGGCAGCCAACAGCTAATCCTGGCTGCCAAACAGCCAAAGATCAGAAAAAGCAGCAAATCATCTCAAGCAACTTTCTGTGATGAGAAATCATCTCGCACTTCAGCAAAGCTCAGAACACAAAAAAACATCATGTTGCTCCTCTGCAGTATCTCAACATTTCTTTAACAATCCATCAACTATCCAAAATAACATTGATCCAATTCATAATGACAACTCACAAAGGAGCAAGTGTGGTACAGGACATTTACAGGAAGCAGTATAACCCAAAATTAAGAACAGTCTCGCAGCCACCTCTCCACAGAAACACAGCAGAAGCAGATAAATCATGTGCAGATAAATCTTGTGTCCACATTCACTAACAATCTGGACCACTGATGTCAACGTATTACGCTGTTTACACAAAGCTGCAGCTGGACATTTGGTGCAACACAAAACTGAATCAATGGGGGCCGTCGTACCTGTCGCAGTGCACCAGAGAGGTGGAGCCACTGCTATGGTGGATGTGTCATCTTGTGTTCCTGTGGTGGATGATATATGTAAGAGAAAAACATACCAATATAGTGTGGAAGTTCATGCTATCATCTTAACAGGAAGTGTTCATCTTGTGGGGTAATTTGAATTTTCTAAACGTGTGCTGAGTGAAATCTGACTGCCGCACGCACACCTCACAGCCGTGGCTGATAGATCGACTCTCATAGAAACTTGCCACCAAAACACCTGGTGAACGCTGAATCAACTTTTACAGCAGTGATTAAGAAAAAAAGACCAAAAAGACAAATCTCTTCATATGCAGACGAAACGATTCAAATTTGCTCTTCAACCCAAAAGCAAAGATGTTAGAAGATTTACAAAAGCTGACTGACCACTACTCGTCTCCTTAATCCATTTACACCGGCCGCTTTTTTACCAGATAGAGTAGAAGGACAGAAACGTAACGCCTGCTGCTACAATCATGCCTCAATGTCTATTCGTCTCAAAAAAAATAAATAAAAAAAATAGCAAAGTAGGGACATTCACTTGTGGCCGCAAACAGTCATTATACTTCATCATTAATAATTGAATATTTTCCCCTTTTCAAATCTTGAACACACTGAACAACAGCACTGACAACATTGAAAAAGCATGTGTGTGCGCTTATGAATTAAAACAAAACTGACCGATGTTTCTTTCATGACAGACACAGGAGATGGGATGAGCAATGCTTTAACCCTTCCCAAGTTTGTCAGTACGAGCTGATCCTGGTTCAGTCAGCTGTGATGTAACAGTATTCATCCTTTAATCCACATAACAAAAGGCAGCCCATATAAAAACAAAATAATAGTAATTACAGGTGAACATGACCGAGGGAGAGTCATGAAGTCAGAGGAAACAGGAGAAGGGTTAAACATTCATGTGCTGTTGGTGGCGTTTTAACAATGAGCTCAATTCACATCCTCTACAATGATGGCAACAGGTGTGTGCTTTAGGTAATTACTTTGAACACATGCACACAAGCACGCACGCACACACACACACACGCACACACACATCTATCCACTGGAAAAAAAAAACAAAAACTGAATTATTGGGTAATGGTGACCAATTTACAAACTGTATGCAGGATGTTAAACAGGGTTCCCACCCTTGGCTCAGTACACAGATCCATTGTAAGACTCTTTACCTTGTTCTGCATTTTTTTGACCACGACAACACTGAGGGAGGGATGAAACTTTAAAGGTTTAAAAAGGGAATGATGAATCTGTTTGCTATCCCGCTCCAAAAAGAGACAGTGAGGTGTATGTGACACAGGGAGGATTACTCAGACTGTGAAAACAATTGTATAATCTTGTAATGTAACAAAAAGACACTACAGAGTTATGGATATGTGGGATCCAGTGTCTTTGCAGCTTGATGGATTAAGCAGCAGGATCTCTCAGCCTCTGCAGCTTCACTTCTGAACCTCCTTTGTCTTTTCCAAGTCTCCAAACTTTTTGGATGTGCAACAGTTAATTAAAGCACCCCTGTAATAAATCAGGGTTTTTGTTATGAAAAATCTTTGATGTTGACCTTGACAAATGAGTTTTCAACTGGCCCTGTACCGTTATCTGATCTCTGACTTTAAACAGAAAAACACCACCATTCAAGCAGAGGCCAAAAGCCAAAAAGCATTGGTCTCAGAATAAAGTTCTTCTTTAGACTTAAAGTGTTTTGACGTCTCAACACCATTGCCCTTCTCCATGCACCTTGGAAAAAGTTCTGGCTGTGCCAGAAACGCCTATTCTGCATGAACATTACAAGGAGACGCAAAGCCCAGAGTCATGACTTGATTACTGACCCAACTCTCCTCTACGGGACCAGAACAGGGATTTTTTTCAATGTTCAGTCAGACAAATGTTGAATATTATTAACTAACAAGTGAGTTAGCTAAGCTGTAATCAGTGTCTTTTGATAAAAGTGGAGGTTGGGTCACACATATATCCCCGACAAAGAAGTCTGCTTCCCCCTGGAGAAATTGGGTTTCTCTAACCCCCCACTGCAGCTGAGAAACAAGGTTTATCATTTACATGATGTTCAAGAAATCAGACTACAGCAGAAAGCTAAATGTAACCTGAACACTTAAAGTGGCAATCTTGAAGATTTTCATTTAAATAAACGTCTGTTAAGACAAGATCTATCACCCAATGAGGTAACACAACGGTGAATAAGCCTTTGGCCGACTGATGAAAGTATTGCAATATTTATATATTTGCAGTATTATGAACTGGGTGTCTGTGGCGACATTCCCAGAAAAGAAATGCTATATTAAGTTGCTGCTAAATGCAAAATGAATATTTCCTAATGCTGCAGCTTCACATTAAAAGCATTTAGCTTAGCACTTAACTACTATCATACTTAAAATGTGTCTACAAAACAAGGTACAAATGACAGTAATTTTCAGCATGTTTCTAACAGCAGATCAGTTTGAAAAATTGCAGGGAGTAATGGAAGAGGAAGGAGCCACAGTGATCTGTGTGATGAAGAGCTGCAGGCGACAGGCTGCACACCAACTTCTCAGCCAAGTAACCAACTCCTCTCAATGTACCTGCTGTTTGCAGACTCATGCTGTCTGCAGCATAAAATCAAGTCACAGAATGATGGAAAAAGGCTGATTATTGACCAACTTCTTCATCAAAATGACAACAGTTTATTCTGCTGCCCCTGAATTCTATGACCTGTAGTATTAAGCATTTGCTGTTACCACCAGTAACTACAGGTATCGGCAAATCAACCAGGACTGAAATCTTCGAGAGCCACTTTAAGTGCATGTAAACGTCCTCATTGACGCTAGGCTTGTGTCATCATCCTACCAACTGCAGGAAATACAAACGGAAGTAAACCAGTGCTGAGTCTCTGATCTAAACTGGACATTAATGAACTGCCAAACACTAAGCAATACTATGCAATGTATCACAGTGGCAACGGTCAATGTAAGTTTTGCAGTGAATGTCTATGAAATGTTGACAATTAATAATCCCGAGGTGTAAAAGACACAAAATCACTTCAAATTGGAAATAATTCCATGCTGATGTCTTGTGTTTTTCCTGTCAGGTATAAGCTGTGTAAAGATGGCTATCTTCTGTGCTTCACTACTATGAGGGATTTGTAAAATTTACTGACATTCCCTGTCTCCAAATTTCTCGATATTTCACAAATTTAATGACCAGTGGGAACCCTGGTTAGAAAGAGAATGTCAGGTAGTGTTAGAAAAGTAAGAATCCAAAGCGTATGGGTACACAAAAAAAATTAAAACCATTAGAAAAAAAATAACGGAAACCTGGAATGCTGGAGGGCCATGTGAAAAAAAAATCCAAGGTCAAAAAACAAAAGTTTGAAGACATGCAAGACAAAGGGAGGTGAAGTGGAAAAATACTTGAAAGAAGCAGACGTACCATTAGTCGGATGCTTTGCAAACGACACAGAAAATCGTTTTACTGCCGGCATAGACAACAACTCTGAGGAAATAAAAAAAAAAAAAAAATTCACTAGTGTTACTATGAGCCACAGTAACTTGTATATCATGTTTTATCATTTCCCTGTTCTTTGCTAATGTGGACGCAGTTGTTGAAAGATCAACCAACAGCTTCTATACAAATGGGTGGTTTAAAAATCTGAGCTATCTGACCGTTTGAAGATGTTTGAAGGTGACTGTGGGCCAACACATAGATGGAACATCTTCTGATGACAAAGTGAGATGAAATGATTTTAACTGAGGAGGTGAAGAGGACAAACCAAAAACCTCCAAAAAAATAAGCCCAATATTAAGGTCTGATTCTTTCTTTCCTTTCCTGTCTTCAAGTCTAACAAAAAGCCCACTGAACAGTTAAATGCTGTTCTGACTCGTGGTGTGTTCTGTGGCACAAAGAGAACTATGAAAAACACCGACTGGTGAACCTGGCCAGGATTAAGAAGCTTTAGCATGGAGGAAATAAATATGAATATGAAATATGAAACCAAGACTACACTCGGAGGAGCATGCACTGAGGCATTACAACTGGGGCATTCTGACTGCATCGAGACTACAGTGCTTCCTTTGATTCTCGAAAATTAGGTGTAACAAGATGGATGACAAAGACCAACAGCGGGGCAACATGTGAGACAACCGGGAGGATGGAGGCTGAGAGGAGACAAGAGTGTGTATGATACCACACTGACACCTACTGGACGACATGACACACATTAAATTCAGCTACACAATCATGGCCCAAGCATGGTGGCCATGTTTTGATGCGTCATTAAGCCCTGAATTCAATATTGACCACTTACTATTTCTTTTCCCCATAAAATATTATTCAAAAAAAAAAAAAAAGGTATGAATAATATTTGTTACAGCCATAGCTTCCCAACTCAAATCGGCAGAGGGCTAATGTACCCAATAAAAAAAAAAAAAAAAATTAAAAATTAAAAAGTGCAAAAAAGTGGTGAATGTGAATATAAAATAGCTGTATGACTTCTGCTGAGTTGTAATTTGTTTAAATCAGATTATCAAGTTTCTCTAAATATGAGAGAACTGGAAACTGAACAGACTGAATAAGAAGTCAGAGCAGCCACGGACCATGCAAAAAACAACAACAAAAAAAAAAAAACATGGGCAGATCATGATTTTAAGAATGAGGGGCAGTTAACGGACACGCACTGATGAACAGTTGCTTCATACATGCAGCAGCTCTCAAAAAAAAAAAAAACACTATCATAGGTATACTGATCAGAATGAAAAAATATAAAGCTTCTACTAACAAACACTAACACTAACAAACAAACTCAGTGCTGACTGATATTAAACATGGTATATATTCTGTTTGGACGTTTCAACTGGGCATGAGGCAGCATGTACACAAACTGCTAAAGGAAAAACACCAATTTTACTCAAAGTGGTGTGGAGGAAAAAAATGATGGAAAAATCCAGTGGTTTTGGTGACTAGAATGAATATGGAGTCTAAAAATACAGAAATTATTTTTTAAAAATGGTGCTACATTTCTATAATAATATACATGTATGAACATACATGATGTTTGTATAGCACATATTCCTCTCGTCTGAATATGTTCTATTGCTGCTATTTTGGACCTCATCTACCTACTGTTATCAACACTTTCATACTAAACATATCAGTGCACATTTCTACTTCATATTTTCAGGTGCTTTTCAGTTTCCCCACAGGGCTCTGCTCATCATGTCAAGCTAACAGTAGTTTATATTTTAGGACTGAGGAGATGTGTAAGACACTGATCTGCTGTTGCCCTGTGCAGGTTTGTGAAGGAGCGCGGTCTCAAACACGTACCGTCTTTGTAGGACAGACTGCCGGTGGAGAATTTTTTGCGGTGTGCGCGTGCGTAGTCCTGCAGGTTAGGGGCGCTAGAAGACCCACCTAGGACAGTGGTGCTGAAGAGCCCGGCGCACTGAGAGCCTGCGAGGGGGGGCGGGGGGGTTAGTCACCACTACATAACATGCTGTTACTCAAACAACTGACCAGACAGAAACTGAGAAAGAGAGAAAAACAGAAAAAGAGACAGACAGACCCAGAAGAGACCATGCACTTCACACCTCTCTCTCTCTCTCTCTCTACACTCCCTACAGCAGGCTGGAGAACGTTTTTAAAGTTTAACCACTATGTCAGGCTTTGGAGCTATAAGGAAAAATCCACCCTGAAATGGTTTCACAGTTTTTCTCATCAATGTGTGACACATTCAGTGTATTAAGTATCCACTTCCCCTCTTCCTCTTCCCTTTGATCTTACTTTTCAACATTAGTGTGTCCAAACACAGAGCGCACAGGAGAAGCACAGAGAGAGAAAACAGTCACAGGAAAAAGTAACAAAATGCAATCAGTCTTGGAGACTTTTCTCTGATGACTTTCTGCAAGTATGACTGTTGAAGGCAAAATGGCGGCTTCAAAGTCAAGAATGATGCACTTTCATTCTGAGGGACTGACGCCAAAACCTGATGCTTATCTCTGATGTTTTAGACCGCTGACACTTCGCCACTGTAATCATCCCACGAGAGCAAACAAAACTGACAGAGATGTGCAACTTGGGGTGGATTTTTCTTTTTACAGCCACTAGATCAGGGCTTAACAGCTGCAGACTCAGTCACTCCATGAGGCTTACGCTGAAGGGGGAAAGGATTGAGGCTTACTGCGATGGAAAGAGGAGGCAGTGGAAATGTTAATCTGTGTGGACCTGCATCAAGGTTAACACTTCAACTCTGAACAGAATTTAAAGCCTCAGTAGAGTATCTGAACAATGACACAAATATTTCACGATTTTCATCTCATTTAGCTCAGGAACTGAAAAAAAATCTCACAATTGATTTACTTTATTAAAAACAACCACTGTGGAGACCATTTTAAAAACATTGCGCTCATCTCCTATACAGAGATTCTGAATTACATCCACTCAAAACTGGAACATTTTAAGTAAAATGTTTCTGAAGACTGATTTAGGTCCCAAAACAGGCATAAAATGTAGCCACCATTTTAAACTAAACTAAAAATATTTCTTGAAAAACAAGCAAATACATGAACTGAAACATTTACATCTTTGTCTGAAGAAACGATGTAAAGACCAGCTGCCTGCATGCATTTCCCAGTACTCTGCAAACAGCCCTCATGGTGTATTATTTCCATTGATGATGTCCTCCCAGATCAAAAGTCATCTAATGAAATCTGCACCCATCCTTCCCACTCTGAGCCATTTCACACTGTCATCTATACACACAGTTGCCACGGCAACAGGGCATTATGACACCTACCTAATCCACTTTGTTTCATCTCTGGGGACTGACGTGAGCAGAACGAGAAGAGGCGATAACTGCCTACTTTGGAAGATGATGTCTCCGACAGGACCTGGTAGACACACACACACACACACGCACACACACATGCACACACATACACACACACACGAGTCAAACAGTGGCAGCAGGGAAACTTGAGCGTATTTGATATCATAAACCAGCCTCCACTGATGGCTGATAGTTTGCTGAGTGAAATATGACCTTGGAAAACAGGAGAGGCCAAAACCACAGAGGAGAGGATCTAGGTTGTAAAATACACCGATTATATAAGCAACTGAAAAAATACACTGTCTCTGTTCAGGTTATTTGCTAAACAGTAGTATTATTAAAGTATTGTAATGGACAATACTGTAACTGTGCGAGTCCACAATGAAAGAAGCTTTGAAACTGATTTCAGAAACAATATTAGGTGTATTACTCTGACTCTCACCTCCATTGATCCAGTCTTATGATTGCGTATGAGCGGGGACCTCCTCTGAATAGTGATTGGCTCAGACAATGGCACAGCACGGTCCGTCTCGTCACGTGAGAGGTCCTCCAGGCTGCCGGGGTCGGGCTGTTTCTGCCCGTTCTGAATGAGAACAGAAAGAGAGAATATTCATGCTGCCATCTGCAGAATGATGACACTGTGAAAATGTTTGGATGTGGTTATACCTGTCGTGCCACCTCTGCAGAAGCGGGCCGGAAACCAAAGCCGGTAGGTGCATTCTCCTCCTCCTCGACGCCTTTGACCCCCGGGCTGAAGTGAAGCTCCACGTGGAAGCGTTCCTCAGAGGTCAGGTCCTTCAGGGAGGACAACAGCAGGTGTTAAAGATATTATTTTGAAAATTTTCTATACCATCTTCAATATGACACTGACAGTGCATTCCGACCCCTTGACTTTAACAGTTTGTTATGTTGCAACCTTATGCAAAATTTATTATTTCCTCTTATCAATCAACAATACCCCATAATGATAATACAAAAATATAATCTTAGAAATATTTTACAAATTTATTAAAAAGGGAAAAACTGAAATGAATGATATATTTTTCAATACTTCAAACTCTGGAAAATAAATCTGCTCTCAATCGTTGAGATTCTGCTTAAACAAAAGAAAATCACAAAAGGATTGAAGTTCAATAATAATAACAGGCACATGTATTCAGCATGTAATTAAAAACAATAAGATTATCCCTACAGAGGGAACTTGTTAAGCCAGAATGAAGGTTATATTATATGGTTATTTTTCCTTCATTGAACCTCTAATTTACACACCAATGAATGAGTCCTCTTGTTGTCAAGTTTATACTTCAAAAACAACAAATGTATCTACACACAGGTAAACGGTCAGACAGACAGGTAATACCTGGATGATACAATGTCATGTAGCACATGTGGCAGGTGGCTGTAAATGACAAAAAAACTAAACAAATAAACAAGAAACACTACCTTATTGTTGTCCTCATACAGCATGATGACAATCTGAGTCATGTAGTTGAGCTCAGAGACGGCACTGAGGTAATCCATGGCACGCTTCCACTGCTGGTCCTTCTCCTCCTGTCACACACACACACACACACACACACACACACAGACACACACACACACACACACACACACACACACACACACACACACACACACACACAGACACACAGACACACACACACACACACACACACACACACAGAACATCAGCTTCAACGTTTACCCCAATCTCAGAAACATTCAAAGTTCTATAGGACTGATGTTTGGTTCCTTACATCGAGCAAGCCTCCATAGCGGAAAATGCTGAGCAGTGAGTGGACGTGACTCTCACTGGTGAAATATAAACGTGTCCTGACATGGCGCCCTGGAGACATCACTCCACGAGAGTACCTGTGAACATGCCATTTGTGTCAAATCAGTTTCAAAATTTTAAATTTGCTTCAAAATATTCCCCACACACTTTGCATCATGTCTTTCTATGCAGACGGCCTTGTAGTAAATCAAATGTACTCTTGGAAATCTGAATCCCAGACTCACAGAGGATGTAGTTTGTTGACAGACTCGTCCTCATGGGTCCTCTGCAGGTCAAGCTGAATCTTTCTGACCAGTGGGAGGCAGTAGGCGTATGCTATGTCCAATTTCTCCACTTTATTTATGCCGTATTCCTGCAAACACACACAAAATTGATCAAAAATGCTCCACAACTGCTGAACTGGTAATACCTCTGACATTAATGTTTTGTTTCACAGAAAATGGAAACTGTTAATTGTTTTAAAGAAGTTTTATCCACGAGGTGAATCTATGACAAAATCACATTTTTTATTTTTCACTAAACAACAAAATCACAGTTATTATTAAATATAAAATTAGGTGATATTCACAAACATTTTATGGTGTTTTGCACTTAAATGTATGTTTTGTTTTTTGCCTTTTATATGTGAATAGTTTTAAAATAAAATTCTTTTTTTTTTGTCCTGAATTAAATTAAGCACCAGTTTTAAATTTGATAACTGTGCACCCTGGTTATCTAAGCTCTTTGTTATAGAAAAACAAAAACACAAAAGCTCAAGAAAATGCTTCTTTGCAGCAATCCAGAGGTCACACCCCTGTCCTTCTCTGCCCTCCACTTCATCCTCCTCTCTCTCACCTGTGGGATGACGATGTCAGCCAAAGCTCGAGACAGTCTGAACAGCTCCAGTGTGTCCTCCAGGCCTAGAGTAGCGTTGTGGATGACATCATACTTCACACAATCATAAATGTCAGGTATTTTACTGATGTCGTAGCGGCCGTTCTTCATGCGGAAGTCTCTCTCAAGTTTGGACCAGCGCTGCAGCATCAGCTCCAGTGTCTCACTGTGGTATAGCTGCAGGTCTGAGGAGGAGACAGAGAGTTTAAGAACAGTTTAAGATCAATCAAAGGTGATTTGATTTTGATAGAAATTTGTTCCAGTAATTTTGTTGCTTTGAGCTAAATGCTAATGTCAGCATTGGTGTTGCAGAAATTGTTTATTAGCACCCAACACACAGTACAGCTGAGGCTGATGGGAAGGTCTTTAGTTTTGCAGACATTTAAAAAGTTTTGACGTGACATTGGCGCCAGATGAAAAGTCAGAGGATCATCAAAGTTACAATTCATCCTGAGGTGGGTATGATTGTCTGTATCAAATATCATGACAATCAATCCAGTCATTTTGGATTGTTTGTCATTGCAATGAGCTCACAGTGAAAATGTGGTGTACCAAAAATAAAAAGCTGAAAGCCTTGACATCCTTCTCGGGCTGACAGAGGAGTTTGCTCACCAGCTGACTTGGGGTCCTCCATTCTTTTGCGGATCTGTGAGGTGAGGCTCTGGATGAGGGCATAAACCTGGTCACATGTGGCCACTGGGTTCTGGACTATCTTCATTGAATTCACCAGAGAGGCACTAGAGGTCGGGGCCAGCTGTCACACAAAGAAAAAGGAAGAATGACAAAGTACTTACATAAAGAAGGTCCTTTAGGTATAACAAATGAATTCTGACTACTTTCACATTTCAAAGACCCCAAAAGCCCCAGGCTGCTAAACTGCACAAATCTGTGTGACTGTGACAGCAAAATGAAGACATATAATTAATGTGAAAACTGTTAGCTCAAGAAATAAAATCCCTTCTGCTTTCACTACGACAGGTTAGTAATCCTCTGAATGATCAAAAGGACATGTGGGCAGACAATTAGGTACCCTGGTTGAAAAGTTACCACCTGTCTCTACCTATCATCATCCAAGTCTGTGGGAAACATTTTGAAAAAAAAAAAACACATTGTTTAATTTCATAGGTTGAGTAGAGAAGTGAGAATAGATTACTATTTAAAAACAGTTAGGGAGGAGCAGCCCTTGTGGTTAAATTCTGTACCTGCAAACAAACATGTATGCAGCTAAGTATAACCACAAGACAGGACTTACTGCACTGTGAGCAGCTCCACTTATGCAGTTAAGGGATGAGGGCCTCAACTGCACAGTCACTGTAGCTAGAGTTACTGCAGTCAGCTGGGGATTTGAACCAAATATAGTTATCAAGAGAAATTAGTTTTTATCATCTATCAGGCTGGTGTGTTCTTATTTCTTGCAGTCTCCCAGGTAAAACTTTAACTACTCATTAAAAAAAGCTAATCTCAATCCCTCATCATGAACTACAGACTGATCTCTCAGCTGCAGTCTGTAAATAATTGCACTGATCCAACGGTTCGCAGCCAGACTCTTGAAAAACCAGCTACCAAACAGGTCATGACACATGATGCAAGACTTCACGTGTGCAGAGAAGGTGCCCAAAGGTCTTCTGATTTACAAAAGTGCTTCTCAGTGTTGTCCTCCTCCTTCCACCAGGCCCTCACAGAACATAAAACTGTTGAGGCTCAGTGGTAAACACATTTAGCTAATCACCCTATCGTAGTCCTCGTCAGTGAAGTCCCTGTCCTTCTGCAGAATCTCGTGGAGCCTGGCCTTGACACGGTGCTGGCAGCTGCTCAGCGAATCGCTGTCGTTGTCCAGCAGCCCGTTCATGTTGGCACTCTTCACCATCTGCACCAGGATGGGTGTCAGCTCGCCCTCCAGAGCCAGCAAACCCTGCTCACAGAGACACACATGCATTTGTGGTAAACTGTGCAACATTTTTGATGCAAAGTCAACAGTGTGACCAATACAATGAAATCTTACAAATGACGACTAACATGAGTGAGTTTTATAGGATGAAGGACACAAAATAACAGACCTTGACTAACTGTGATCTGAGAGCAACAAACTAAAAATGTATTCTTTCACTTTAAGTTTGTATGGAGCTCTTAGAAACAAACAGTTGCATAACGAGGTTGAAAAACATGCTTTTGTTTCAGCTTCAAACTCTACTCTCTGGGCAGTGTACCTTTGCAAAAGCTGCGGCTGTCATCTGCACCCTGCCTTCATCAGACGCGTATATCTTCAGGTCATGTCTGTAGGTGCTGTGTAACCGCAGTAACCCACAGCCTGGAAATCCAGCATAGTCTCCTATAAGAAGACAGAACCAACAACAATATCAGTGCATGAACAGACAGCCACCCTGCAGGTTAAAAGTTCACCATAAACCTGCAGCAAAAATGAAGTTCAGTGGATGTAGCCAGACAAAAGGACATTTTGTGAGTAATAGCCACAGTTTGGGACATGATGTCACCAACGTATTCGTATTCACTAACACTAACTGGGGATCTGATCTTTTATGAAACTCATGCTGGTATCGACTTCACACTACAACTGGCTGAACACTTTGTACCCCAGCTGCCACTCTGTGATGCATCTGAAATATCCTGAGATTGTTTGCCTTGCCTCATAACAGAGTGTCTCTTTCCTGGTCCAGAATTTCTTTGTTTATGTCTCCATTGTAACGTCTCATGTTCTCTGGTAAACAGCCTCAAAAATCCTTGTGTTAAAAGATGAATGCATCTTTATAACTTTTAAATCCTCATATTCCCTTGGCTTTGTTCCCATTTTCTTTGTAGCTGTGGTTCAATTTGTCACGCCATACCTTATTTACTTTGTTCAGAGTCACTTCTTTGATCTATGATATGTGCACACCTACTGTCCTAGAAGTAACCCACTGAGTTAAACCAGATTAGCTTGTTTATACAAGTTAATAAGGGGGTTAGCTAACGCAAGTACGTAATGAGAACAGCAGAGAAGAACAAGAGAAAGAGAGACAGAGAGATAGAGACTAAGTGTATTTGTGCAGCAAAGAATTTAACATAGAAAGTAATCTTAGAATAGAAAATAACAGAAATCATTTTATTACAGTAGTCACAGTATAATAACAGATTTTACACATTAAATTGAAACTTTAGCCTTTAACCATAAATACGATATTGATTTATGGGGACCTTCCACTGAAACCCAAAACACCCAGTATAATGGTCTTTTTGACCCACTTTTCATGTCCCTCCTCTCGCCTCTCACTCTGACCTTATGTGGATCAGTGGCTGTTCAGTGTGGTGGCAAAATAAGCAATTCAAAGCCTCTTAAATATGAGGCTAGAGCCTCTTAGTAAGGAGTGAGAATGGTGGTTTGTATATGTGGATGTTTCTCTGCTTAACACTTTCCAATGTATATGTTGCTGATACTTCAACTGTTCACAGATCTCTCAACAAGTTCATTTTTCCCATTACCAGCTGGGTGCTTGTCCATTATACCTGTTTTCAAGACAAAACTAGAGACCATCTCGCAATTGGGTCACGCTGACCACGTTGCCTGTAAACATGTTGACGTTCTGACCCATGATTACTCTGTAATTAATACAACATTACATTATTACTGAGCACTCAGGGGTCAGACGACACCCATCTTCAAACTCTGCCTTCATTTTGATCTCAACTACACACCTGTGAAATTTCGTGACCGTCTCTTGCAGTTCTGATGATATCACTTTGACAAAATATGTCCACAGACAAACAAACAGACTGTCGCAGCTCTGTAAATTAATACCAATATGATCCTAGAAGGGCAGGTGGCAGCATGAGGAATCAAATACTACATCACATTGTTTCAGCAATAAAACACTTTGTGTCTCACCTTGTCCTCCAGGGTACATACAGCGGAAGGCCCTTCCCAGCTCCTCAGCTTGCACTCTGCCAGCAGGAGTCAGCTCCCCCCCCCACTTCAGCACCAGCAGCAGAGATGGGCCCTCCTTACGTGTGTCTGAAAACAAAATCCAGAAGAAGGCAGTCAATAGTCACTTCAGGCTTTTGGCCAGCTTGAGCATGGCAAGATATTGTTGTGAGTAGAAGGTGAATTGCCTTTACCTTCTTCCTCACTGGAGGTTTTGGGCTGCCCATGGGGCAGGTAAGTTAGTTGCACTTTTCTGTTGATCCCCGAGAAGTGGCCATACCTTTATTAGCATTATAAAATAAAACATATTTGGAATCATTAAAAAATAAAGCTCTTTATGAATAAACATGGTTGTATGCCTTCTTCTACCTCCGTCAAGTTAATACGGGCCTGCCATTACCCGTCTATGATGACTGCTAACATTTATGGTTTTGATTAAAGTAAAAACAGAACCAACATGTGCATCTAAATACAATGATCTGTCATATTGTGCATGAAATTCCTCAGACACACATGATGCTGTTACAGTGTCTGGGTATAGAAATGGTTTGAGAAAGACAATGGCTTTAACTTCTCTGTGTGGAGGCTGTTTACAGTTACAGTGTGCACTGCAGCCACAACAAACCAGACGCTCTTACAGTTTTGTATGTCAGATGGTGACCTTTTAAAAACTTGTTTTTCATTGGCATAGGACGAGGCCAAATACAAACACTGTGCAGACCACTTTTTAGAAATCAAGGAGAACACTGAGTTTCTGAGAGTGTCCTAAGTGTATATCATTTACCCAGCTAATAATATTTTAATAATAGTTAATAATAATACTTTTTAGAGTAGACTTAAGCACACACTGGAGTTATAGTTTGGTTTCAACATTTCTTAAACCACCATTATGAAAATTTTAAATCTGCAATTCATTTTTGAATCATGGTTTGAAACTATCTGCTAAGATGACCCAGAATTAATTAGCTGAATATTAAATGGGGAATTAATGGCTAATAAAGTGACCCAGTTCCCTCACTACTTACATTTCCAGAACAGTCTTCAGCTGCTCCAGTTTGGATTTCTTCTCCTCTATCTCGCAGTCATTGTGTTGTCCTAGTTCTGCTAACAACTGCCGTGTGATGTCCAGCACCTCCTGTTGAGGTTCAGAGCAACAAGCTGTCAGAGACGTTACAGGTGTTCACACAAAGTTAATCACACACAGACTGGGAGGCATGCGAGTTACAATCTAAAACAAACATAACTATTCCTATGTCGGACTTATTGTTACCTGCAGTTGTTTTGGCTTCTTCAGCTTTAGTTTCCCTGTTTTGTATCCTCCATATTTTTCAAACAGATCAAAGAACCTGGATGAATCAAAGAATAATTTCAATTTAATAAAAAGCCTTTTATCTGTCATAGTATAAAGGAGGGCAATAATACAGTGACAGCATACATGGGGTTGCGAACTTCCATCTTCATCTTCTGTTTAGGCGTTCTGTCTCCATGTCGGATGACAGCAATGACACAGCGCAGCTCCATCCTGAAGTGGAAGTTTGAGGAGAAACAGTTTCCTTGTTAGGTTTGTTTCTTGACAAAACGCATGGACCTTGATTACAAACATCTTGATGAATTGTATTTTTGGTCTTTCACTTTCTACTGCAATGACTCACATGGTCCCTGAAGTGGTGGGAACAATGGGGATGTCCTCTGCCTCAGTAGGGATGGACCAAGGAATCTGAAACTGAGGAGCCAGCTCACGCATCACGATGTTCCTGAGGAGCCATGAAGAGACAAACATTCATGCATTCAACATTCAAGCTCCAGAGAAAATAGTCCAGTGGACAAGGAATGACAAGAACTGAAGATGGTACCCGAGGATCTTGGCACAGTCATCATAGTACTTCATTGAGTTCTTCACGAAACTGAAACCGTTGACATCACACACATAGGAGTGTCCATTGGCTCGAAGAAGGTCGAAGCCACAGACAGTTTGCTGCATTGAGAGGAGAGGAGGACACATTTCTGTCAGTGATGTGGAGACGATGTGCAACAGTATCAGTCCACAATGGAAGAATAAGTTAAGTGGTATAAAGCAGATTTACCTTGAATGCTAAGCAAACTTTACGGGCCACCAGTTTCTCCATGGCTGAAAGCATGACAGGGTAGCGGACCTCCTTGCCCTCGCTGTCTCTCTCCACCTTCCCGTCCAGAGCTGGGGACTTCCGGGCCTCAGCATGAGCATAGTCCGGCCCCACAGTGTACACCTGAGGCCACCAGACATCCTCTCAATCACTCTCATTTTAAATGTTGATCCTGAAGGTCGCACTGACTACATTACCATATCAAACATTTCTTTCAACCATATCCTCAATGTTACTTGACATTGAAACACAGGACTCTGAGATACAATTAAAAACCTATAGGTTTGTGTCATGGCCACTGGTTTTAATTATTTGAACTTTGTTTCAACATGTTCATCATGGTGTAATGCTCTAAATACTACCAGACTCAAGAGCCTCAAGGACCAGGAAGAAGAGGCCAGTCAGAGCAGTACCAAATTCAAAACACTTCATCGGTGCAGTGGGGAACAAAATATTGTTGCCATGGTTGCTGAATTCATTCAAAACATACCTTGAATAGGTGATATTAGAACTGCACTTAATAAAATTCTAAGCTCAGTGATTGGATGTTTCTTGATGAAATGCATCATGGCAGTCATAGAAACACCCCCCAAGTTTATGTACACAAGCTTGTAACTTTGTCTTTCTATGAAAGAACCAGACATTTTGTAACACAGTTGCTAATCATTTGGACAGCTGGCTCCAGAAGCGTATAACACTGTCTATGGGTAAAACGAATGGGACCTTCACTTTCAGAACCACATAAGTTCATTATGTCCCTTTCAAGTGTCTCATATTCCATTTCAGAAATGAGTCACAGCAGTTTCCTTCATAATAATCAATTAATCAATTCTCTACCTTAACATCGGTTCCATCTGTTGGCATGAACTCTTCATAGATGTAAGAGCCAGTCTTCCTCACACTGCTCTCTGGAGAGTACACGCTGCTCCGACTCCCAATCTACACAAGTCATAGAGGGAAAACACCATCACAGTCTGAGTTAAAGGTTGCAGCTCTATGTTTGACAACAGTGAGCCAGATTTATTATAATGTTTTTCCTCTGGCACAGCAATAGACTCATGTACCATCACAAGAAGAAGCGATTAAGTGATGCAGGTTTGTTTTAGTCAGTTGAGTTGATTAGTAGTTGCCATTACTACTAAACAGATTAAAGGAAAGTGCACATTCAAAATGTCAGAACAGCCCTGGGGCTGTAACACTTTCCAAATATAACATGAGTGCTGTTACTTCAGACACACAAGGGCACTTTGATAGGGAACAGAGGGGCTTGAGCCTAAAAGTAAATTCAGATCAAAGTTAATGAGTCAAAATCCTAAACTGGAATGAAAGGATATACAACTAAGAATTAGTATAATCGTTATTATGGTCTGACAGTGGTTGTTGTGGCAACAGTTCACTGGTGTTGAAAGAACAATTTAAACATTTTGCAGTTCATATTGAAGTTTGAAAAGTTTTGTACTTAGCTGCCATACTAACTTGCAGTTGGAGAAGTGTTATGGTCAGGAATTATAGACTGAAGAAAGAAGCTATAAGGGTAAAAGGAAGGACCTTTCTGAAGAGGCGCTGACTGCCACCACCAGCAGAGGTGGGGTAGTAGATGTAGACATTGTGGTCCTCAGCGCAGACAGGCTTCTCAACAAAAGGCTTCTGGAATATCTCTCCGTTCACCTCCACATGGTCCTCTCCTTCCACCAGGTTACACTCTGAGAAACACACACACACAGAAAATGTTTGTGTTTGCCAGGAAGCCCCTTTTCAGTATCACTGATGATTTATAGACAATGTTTGACCCCTCAGTGTTTATTCTTGAGCCCTGTGAAGCAGCTCTGCACTCTGAACCATGTGAAGTTCATTGGTCATTTTAAAAACAGTCATTAGAGATGTAAAACATCTGATCGCTCATCAGTTCAGGGACTGTTGCTACGTCACTGTGTAAAAACAGCATTTAAATGCCAGACCCATCATATCACAGCACTTAAGTATGGGACACTTGCAACTGCTTCACATTTGATACTATATTTATCCACAAGCTGAAATAAAACCAATGCACTCTTAAATGAATGGATGCTGCATGGACAGGGGCTCTAGGGCTGTTTGTGTGGAGTGAATGTAGTCTGCACGGTATTGTCTTTTCCCTATGTCAAGTTAGGAAAGTGTAGGAAAGTACAAAGATACATCAATAAGAAGCGACTTATTCATTATCAATAGCAGACTGACCATCTGGTTTATCTGGGTCACGGTTTAGCACAGCATAGCGTGGTAGATCAATCCCCTCCTCCTGCAGGATGCGATACACCTCTCTCCTGTTAAAAAATAAAATAACAAACATATCAATAAGTAAACTATGATTTGTGTATTCTCAAGCCTCACTTTGCTTTGCATGCATAATTTCAATGGATACTGGAATATAGAGTTAAGGTATTTCAGATTACCTGTCCTGTATGTAGTACTGCATGTTCAGGTCATTGATAAGCAGCGGGTTTCTGAGTTTGGCGTAGCTCACTGCCTTATCCAGCGGGAAGCCTGGTTTACATGCAGAGAAACATTTCAATAAGTAAAGCTCATGGCTCATAGCTGTTGGGGAATTCAGGTTCAGAGTTATGCCTAGTGAGACATTGTTAGAAAAAACACAAACACTTCAGACAGACTCACAGAGGCAGACAGAATAAATCTATTCGACACATAATGCTGGCATTGTATTACAAGACAGGCACTCCATTTAGTGTGTAAATGGTCAGGCGGCTGATAAGAAGCCCACATGATCAGACAGGCTATAAACAGAATGAGTAACATTCATCTGTGCATTTCTGTCGGGAACATATTAAACTGACTTCATACTTAACAAATGGAAAAACACAAAAAGCACTGTGGGTGTATTGTCATTTTGTCTGTGTGCATGTATGTATTTGTGTGTGTTTTACCTTTGGAGTGGAAGGAGATGAGGCAGTCACACAGAGGCCATTTGTCCACAGGCTCATTGAGGATGACGTCCTCTGGGAAGATGACCACAGTGATGTACTCAAACCTGCACAGCCTCTCCAGGATCTGGGTCATTGGCTTGGACTTGGACTTCTTCATCATGCAGCAGATCCCCACCATGATCTGTCGCTCCGGGGGCTGAAGAGGGAAGAGGGGAAGGAGAGCAACACTTTAAAAGATCTGTCTGCGGTTAGAAGAAATAAAAACAATGGTAGCTGTGTTCATACATGTGCTCATACTGAAGAACTGAACATAAAAATGGCTAAACTGTCTACATCAACATACATCCGGTAAGGTACTGTCACTGATTTTCTTGGACCAGCAGCACACATTATCAATTGACAAAAACAAATAATTACCACCTCATGGTTGTATCCCTTCACCAACCAGCCAAGTTGCAGGAAATATGTTCACAAGCTCCTCTTCCTGAGTTACAAGAATAATGGCCAGAAGTGCTTTGCAGAACATTGTGATGTCACAGTGAAGTTGACCTTTGACCTTTGGATATAAAATGTTATGACTTCATCATTTTATCCTTATAGTCACCGTGACCTTGACCTTTGATCACCAAAATCTAATCAGTGCATCCTTGAGCCCAAGTGTATTTTGTGTAAAACTAGAAGAAATTCCATCAAGGCGTTACTGAAATATCATGTTCACAAGAATGGGATGGGCATACAGACAAACAACCCAAAAACATAATGCCTCTGGTCCTAGCTGTCACCAGTGCAGAGGCATAAAAATATACCTCTAGAGTAGAGCAGCAGGACAAAGGAGGAGGTGACTACATGTTGTGATCCATCATTGTATTTAAAATAATTTAATCTAAAATACAAGTAAAACTGAAACCAACACAATAAGGTTGGGGGAAGGTGAGCAATCAGAGCTCTGACCTGTTGACTTTATATACTGATTTACAATAATCAGGTTACTTCAAAGCATGTTATCACCTGGTTTCTCTGAGTAACCCAGTTACTGAAGTGCATGTAAATGATCTGGTCTTGGTCAAAAGCACAATAGACACTAACCTTATCCGTTGAGCTCTTTTAAGAAAACAATGGTGTGTTTGAGGATTCTTTTCAAGTTGTTCATAGACATTTTCATCATTTCACTCAACAAGTGAAGTCACCATGGCTGCAGGGGTGGCTAGTGTTAACTAAAAGCCCTCTACTGGTGATTCATCTGCATGATATCATTCACTATTATAATCTGACATTTTTGATGTGATATACTACCAAAGTTCCTCCTGCTAGCATGATAGCTACATGAAAGAGCAAATTATCGTAAAGAGATTTTGACATTGTCTCCCACCGAGTCTGTGTCTTCATCGTCCTCATACAGCTCCATGTCTGTCCTCATGCTGTCCTCCAGGACCTCGCTCTCATCGTCCTCGCAGCCCACGAAGAATCTGGGAGCGCCACGCCGGCTCTCGCCCGGGCTGTTGGGCTCTGACATCACAGTCCCCCGCGGCAGCCCTCAGCGTCCCACCGCGCCATCGTACACCAACACACCGCCGGAGCGGGCCGCCGATGGGAGGGCACGAGGCCTGGGAAACGGGACAGGTCCACTCTGCCTGGGCTGGACAGCAGACCCGGTAGATGAAGGTGTGTGTGAGGCAGACGAGCAGGATTAGACGGAATGAGCGGGGCTCAAACAGAAGAGGATACGTGTGAAATGATGATGCTGGTCAATCCTCTGCAATAACGTTGTTACTCAAGTTCCTCATTCTTCATTCACCAAATTCACATCTCATATGACCTGCTTGGGTTTCTGACGAGCCCTCAGCAAATTGGAGGCTGAAGCTCCAATTATCTGATGACAGTCCTTTCCTCCATTTGTATGCAAGAGTCCTACAGTCCTACAAGAGAGACAAAACATTCACCATTATTTATGCACTCTTGCTTCATGTTTTGTATTATTCATTTGCATTGCCCCATAATAAAAGTTACAGTGTCACAGCTCTGCACAAGAGCCATATCCAACCATATCATGTGTACTCCTCATTGTTTACATGTGGAACTTGGGATATGTGGAAAAGAAATTATATATGCTGGTGTATTTTACCAGACTGTTGAGAAGGGCTTAATGCAATATCGTCAAACAAAATATATTAAACCCCTGAAAGCCATACAGACAGGTAAATTGTTTTGGATAATGTTAGTTAGACTCAGGCTGCACCTGGCAGGTCCAGAAATATTCTCAATTATTGTCAACTTTCTGCTGGTTCATGCCTCTCAAATGTGACATTTGATGCTTTTCTTTGTCAGACATCACAGCATTTTCTGACATTTCATGCATGAAAAAAATGTAACTAATCAAAAAAAAAAAAATCATAAGATTAATCGGTATGAAAATAATCCCTAGTTGCACTCCCGAAAAAGATAAAGCAATGAAAGAGAAATACAATTCTGTATGAATCCTTGGCATCCAATTGTTTTGCGAAAAGGGAATGAGAAATGAATCCAGACAGAATTAAAATCAATACAGAGAATCACTAATTGAATCTCAATTGATCTTTGTTCAAGGGTGGCCGAATGGTTTCTTTCCAATACAGTCTCATTATGTCAACCTGTGTGGGTAATTTTTGGTCTTTCACCTGCACAGTAAAAAAAGAACACCATGTTCAGCCCTGCAAATGTCAGCCAATACACAGTCACTTTAAGCAGAAATGGCCTTGTGCTTGAGCAATAATTACCTCCAGCACTTACTCTACTGTTAGACATTTAACCCTGACGCCGCAGTCAGCAGCAGGGGCATCAGCTCTGCTCTGCATTTCCATCACCACTAAACACTAGTCAGTCATGGAGACATGACAGGCAGCGGACAAGTCATACTGTAGGCAAACAACAACTACTCATTGCTCTCTGGCATGCTACAAGACACCCATCTGAACAACAAACACTTCACCATCAGGAACAGTCACTCAAGGGTCAAGACTGACTATTTACAGTGGAAAATATTGTTATTAGCATCAACAGCCTAGATGGGGTCCAAATAAGATAATAAACAAACTCATAACTGTCCAAAGCCTTTGGGGATCTCAAGCTGAGGAAACACAAATAAGACCAAGTTCCCTCTACACATTTGGTTGTTTATTTTAAGTCCCAATGACCTAAAAAGTGAATGTCTTTGGGCTTTGGACTGTTGGTCTGACAAAACAAGCAAACTGAAGATGTCAGCTTGAGCTAGGAAATGATGGGCATGTTTCTGTTTTTTGACATTTTATAGATAAACAATTCATCAAGAATATATTCAACACATTATTCGAATAAAAATAATCATCAATTAGAGCCCTTTCCTAAACAGATGAACTTACATTCATTCAAATTAATTATTTGTGTAGCTGCAGCAATGGTTAGGCCCTATACTGTCTTTCACTAATTAAATATTCTTGGGAAAGTGTCATTAAAAGGATGAAAGGGGATACGTAGGAGACAGTAACAGTTGTTTTTGATAACTGTATTTGTGATGATGTCATCTTTCCATTTAAATATAGTTATTACTAGAGTATCACACCTTGATGCCCTAACCAACATTTATGGCAATGGAAATAAAAAAACAGGGGTTCATTTGGGTCACGTCTGTGGCTGTTTTTTTTTTTTTTTTTATGTTTACCTGCTGCCTGGTACAGAAACTCATTCTAACTCCTATTTTGGGGCTGGGTTGATTCAAAACAAACTCTTTCCATGCCTAAGTGGATTAGTGTTTTAGAGCTTGAGCATAACAGTTAATCTCTTCTATTACACCTGCTTACTCAGGATACAAACAGGCCCATAGCTCCCACTGTGGACTCTGAGGTCATGTCCTCTTTATTTTTTATAGGACTTTGGGGGTTTAAGTGACTAACATTTAACAACAGTTAACATTCTACAATTTCATGCTACACAAGCCTGTTGTAGAGTGAAAACCCTGCATCTTCATTATGCTAACTTTTAAGCAGCAAAAAAACATATCATATTTTGACCTTGAACCAACCCTGGGAGGGTTTTAATAAACCTAAAAGAAAGGGGAATTTTGTCAAGAGGAAACTGTAACCGTTCACATGATTAGACGACATGAAAACCAATTAGGGCTGCAGCTAACAGTTCTTGTCATTATTAATTTATCTGCTGAGTATTTCCTAGATTAATCGATTGATTGTTTTGTCTATAAAATATCAGAGAATAGTAAAAAAAAATCCATCAATGTTTTCTAAAGCAGAAGGTGATGTTTTGTTTTCTCCGACAAACAGTACAAAACCGTATTTGACAATTTCAACTGTATAAAAAGAGAGAAGGGCAACAAATCTTAACATTTGCAAAGCTTAAAAAATTACTTAATGATTCATTGAATGTCAAAATAGATTGTAGATCCACTCTCTGTTGATCAATTAATCAACTAATTGTTACAGCTCTAAAGCCAAACTCCAATTTACAAGTGGAAGTTTACTGAAGTTCAACAATGAGACCGGTAAAGGCTACATTTCACTGAAGTCCAGCCTCTTCTCTCACCTTTGCTCTCGCACTTTGTTTCATCTATGTAATTACTGCCTGTGATTCTAGCTCTCTATTGCACCTCTTTCCACTTTCTCCCACCTCTACCCCACCTTGAACTCAATGACTCAGGACTCCTTGCTGGGGCAGGCTCAGAAGCCTACTGCAGAGCACCCAACTAGGATCTTATCCAGTGGAGCATGAATCGGTGCCAGAACTTGTTTCAATAAAACTATTCATCATCTCATTCATGGGTGTCACAGCCTTGTGCAGTCAAAGTTTATAGATGACATTAAGTTTCAAATACTTTTCACCCAACAGTAAGGCCACCTAAATAGACTTGCAGATTGAAGTGTGTGTATGGACATTAATTTATTGCAAGATCTTGATTTCTAGATGCCACATGCCTATAGTAACGTGCATGCTCTCATTTCTTCAATTTAAAGGCTGATAGCAATAATTTCTCAATTGCATCTTGGCATTTGATTCGTTTTAGAGAATAAGCAGACTGAATAAAGAATTCAATATTTCTACTACTTGCAGAATGTAGGAGGCTATTAGAAAACAGCATCTATATCACTCAGGTATACTCTAATGCCTTTAAATGACCAGTAAAATTCAAAATATCATAAAATAACTATGTTCAAGGTTGCAACTAATGGTGACTTTTTATTTATTAACTGACTGATTATTAAAATTTGTTTTAAATTCAATTATTAATTAATTGATTGTCTATAAAACATGTTCACTTAAGATTCTTATCCATCACACAATACCATCAGAAAGCTGTCTGATAGGTCCCATAAAGAACTATCTTCCGAGATGGAAGAACAGGGAGTCCTGCAACAGATGGTCTGGCCCCCACAGGGCCCTGATCTCAACATCATGGAGTCAGTCTGAGATTACACGAAGAGACGGAAGACACTGAGACAACCTAAATCCACAGAAGAACTGTGGCAGGTTTCCAAGATGCTGGAACAACCTGCCTGCCAAGTACCTTTGAACTAAATTAACGGATAAATAAAAACTATTCATGCTTTTATTTTTGAAAGCTTCTCACTTTACTTACATTGGCTAAAACATTTATACAGTAATGTGTATATATATATATATATATATATGTGTGTGTGTGTGTGTGCGTTTATTATGTAGTGTGTCCAGATAATATAACTTCGCTTGGATGATCTGAAAGCAACACATCTCAACTGCACGAATAAATTGGTGCGAACTACCTGGAGAAAAACACTAACGTTATAGCAGCACGTGATTTTCCTATTGGAAGTGGGCCTGACAGGTTTAAGTGTAGGATTTTAATTTACAAGGCAGGATGTTAATGCAGCAACCAGGGTTAACGATGACCTCCACCTGAGACTAATGTTTATTATTTACGTTACATTGTTACTTTGCAGTTGCAGGTACGTTATCGTTATGTTCAAGAATATAGCAAAGGGGTGTCAAAATACAAAGACGCAGATACAGTATATAAGCGTGAATCACAATAATAAGACAATTTAATGGTGATATTACATGCAAAACGAATCTCGTCGGCCCTACTTCGTTATTTGGCGAGGAAATTACCGTTAGCGCCCGTTAATTTTGCCAGTATAAAACACATTTAGCTGGTGTTAGCCACTGTTAGCATTCAGCTAACTGGTATCCCGGCTATGTAGACAGGTCTTCCAGGGCCTGCATTTGAAATAAATACCAAATATCTGTGCTGTTATTCGTGTTAACGCTTAAGACTGGACGTGTGTCAGCGGTATTTCCATTACTTGAGAGAGACATTTAATCATGAACTCACAGTGTAGCTGGAGGGCTTCTGTCGCTACCATCAGCTCGCTTCCTTTACTCCTGACAGTTTGCCCGTGAAACCAATCTTAATTTTTTCTGTTTGACGCACTGATGACGAACGTACAAAATAACCAATGGGGGAATAGAACGTCTTCACGAAGGCGTAGCCCAAAAAAATAACACGAGCCAATAGGCAAAGACCCGTGGGGGGAGGGAGGGGATTAAAAAAGAGAGGGGAAGAGCGTTAGCGCCCTCTAGCGTTAGTTTTGAGACTATCGAGGAGGTACTTACAGTACACGCTTGTACAAGCAAAGTAACAGTTTATTCAAAATGTTTAAAACGTAACTTTACATTACTATCACACAGTGAAATCACTATATCTAGACACGAAGACTCGATTTTCATAATTACAAGACACTGATCACCTGGAGTTTTATTGATTACATTATCTTTCACAGCTGATTCACAGCTTTTTAGGCACTGCATGTATATACTGTTATACGATAAGTATAGGCTATACATGGTGTAATTGATTCATATATTATATGGTTCGTGCAAGTTTAATTCTTCCGCAGTTGTTCACGTTGTAGCATATAATGAAAAAAATCCAGTTTAGTAGGTATTGCCTAATTTCGTTGTCCTACTTGTGCTAAATGCAAATGTATGTTGACGTTTGTGAGCTAGTTCTTCATTAGCCGATGCTGCCTCAAAACGCTGTTAACGTTTTTCGTGTGTTATTGTTCCACTGAATGAAGACGTGCAATTCAATTCAGCGTACCAAAGCGTCAGTTTGGTCGATTATCCATCTTTTATATACAGTCTATGCTAAAACCCCTAAACGATGAACAAAATTATTTTCAACGAGTCACTCTACAACTTGCCGAAAGCTACAATGGCTGATGTCAACAGAATCGAGAAATGTTTTCATTAACATCAAGTTCTAAACTTGAGAAAGGCTACAAGTTCTTTGTCGAAAACTACTTAGCATTAGCATAAGCAGTTAGAATTAGCATTAGCAGCTAGCTTACTGTCATTGTTCATTGATGAATGAATTTAATGATTTCATTCTAACGTTGCAAAATAACGTGTGTGTGTGTGTGTGCGTGCGTGTGTGTGTGTGTGTGTGTGTGTATGTGTGTGTGTGTGTGTGTGGGGGGGGGTAAGCATTAGCAGCCGGCATTAGCACCTATCTTGCTGAAATTGTCCATTGATGAATGAATTTAACAATTTCATTATAAGATTGCAAAATAACAAAATGTAATAAGGTGACTGAGAACTTTCTAAATGCACTGTATGTCCAGCTGATTGATCTGTCCAACAGCGATCTCTAGTGTTCTTTCCTAACAGGTGCTACCCACCAGGGAGTTTCTCTAGGATGAGGTGTAATTCAGGCAGAGTCTATGTTGTTTCAGCTGCTTTTACACCTCTGTTGTGTGTGTGTATTAAATTCACACACAAGTATCAACAATTAAGTATTAACATTTGAAACCTTTCTCTGTCTCTCTCTGTCCACATCCAGGACACATGGAGACACAGAGGCGCCACCTCAGCTGCATTCAGGATCCACCAGGTGTGCAGCTGTACACAGAGGCTGGTAGGCTGACAAAAGGTGGGGTCAGCCTGCCGGTTTCCACCTTAAACAGTTCATCCCAGGTACATGCGTGTGTCTCATAGCTTGTGATTAGGTATGTTGTGTATTATCATTTCATGCAAACATAAAATTCATTTTTGGTCCAAAACCTTTTTCCTCAAGACCTGCCAGACAGAGCTGGACAAATAGTGAGTTGTCTTCCCTCCCAGATACCAGGAGAGGCAACTTGGGGTACAGTTCAACAGCGACGGGGAAGAACACCTCCTGTTCTGGGAAGGAGAGTCTCCAGAGGTGAGATTCATTTCAAATATCACTGTTTCCTCTAATGAATATCATATCTATATTAACACACACTGCTCTCTATGATTATCTTTCAGCTGTTTTCTTGGACTGAACTCGGGCCCTGCAAACTGGCCCAGTGCCAGCCGCCTGGTGGAGGCCATTTGCAACCAGCTTTACCGTCTTCAGCCAGTTGCCACATGGTCCAGAGGGACCATGAGGACTTGGTCGTCCCTCATCCTTAAGGAATACGTGGCCATTAGAGAGGCAGTGATGGCCAGCCCGAGGTTGATGGCTCAGACCAACATCCAGCTCTTTGAATTGAATTGAATCGAATTGAGAACTCAGTGGTTAGAGTTTGTCATAAAGCTGTGTTGGTGTGTTGTAATCTGTACTGTGATTTATCTTTTAATGAAAGCTGGAAATCCTCAAACAGTCTGTGTTTGTCTGTGTGTTCCAGGTGCTGGCCAGTCTCTCCCTTCAGCAAAGGGTCTGTCTTTGGTACAGGTGGGACAAGGACAGCCCTTAAACTTCAATGTCCCAGAGGAGCAGCCTGAGCCCTCCAGCAGGGGTCTGCCTTCTCCTCCTCCTCCTCCTCCTCCTCCTCCTCTTCCTCCTCCAGACAATGAACAGCCTGGCCCCTCATCCAGTGCTGTTGGTCTTATAGCTTACATATTTTCAGTTAATTGATTCTGCGTATTTCTGTACAGCTTTCAGGAATATCAACCTGACTTGCACAAATGTAGGCTACACTTATGGATGGGCTACTGTATGGGCCAAGCAGGTATGGGCCCAGGGACCACCTCAGCCTCTTTATGAAGTGACTGCTGTCATGTTTTGTCAGAAAGTCAAACAACCAAAATCAGATGCTAAACAGTCACCACGAAACAAAAAACAACTATGAAGGGATGCAAGACAACCGCGAAGAAATACAAAGCAAATACAGAGAGATATTAAGAAGCACGAGGTGACTACAAAGAGGCACAAAACAACTACAACGAGATTTAAAACAACCACAAAAAGACCGCTTGACAAAAATCAGCACAAAGAGACACAAAACAACTATACAGACATAAAATGACCATACAGTCTATTCTATAGAGGAACCATTTCATATTTGTCTGACTTTCGAGGTTCCCGTCTCATATCACCACTGAAACCGACCAAAACTGGTGTAAACCTATGGACACTAGCCGAGGTAAGTGTTTCTACTGCTCATCTCTGCTACCACAACCATCTCTTGCTCATGAAGCCACTACAACGACAAACACCACCGCTGGTACACTTCAGGGACTGTGCTGTAGAAATCCAGCAACAGGAAGATTTGAGATGGTTTTCCTACTTGAACTAAGCATCTTTTAAAAGATCACGCCGCCCTCCTTCAGCAAACTGCCGACCTGCTGCTGCCGTTGATGTAAGAGTCAACACTGACGTCAGAATGTCTCTGAGCTTTCCTGTGCAGACCAGACCCTGTTTGACCACCACGCCACCCTGTCCATTACATACCTGTGTGCAGGCCAGCTGAGGCTGTTGCCGCTGTGAACTTCGCAGGGTCACAGTGCGCCACTATACTGCTTATGAAAAGGGTATTTTATAAACTGAAGGGTGAACAGAGAGGCTAACAAGGCTCTTCTATAGTCATACTGAACATGGAGAAGAGAGGGCACACCCACTTACCCAAATATTGTCAGGATGAAAATAAAAATACCTTTTACCTCAGCATTTTTTGAAAATAATAAGGTACAATTTATTCTTAAACTAACTGAAAATATGATGTATGTGTTACATCACATAGGCTTTTATGCACTTGAGGTATACGAGGTGAAGAGGCAGCGTTTGTCAGATTTTCAGTTGAATGTAAATGACCCCGTCTTCTTTTTCATTAAACCTCTAGCTGTTCTCACAAAGACCCTCAGTGAAGAGGCCCTCTTCTGCCTACCACCCTGACATGGCTTCCATTTGCCAGAGTCAGGGGTGTTACAGTCTCTGCGACTTACAGCAACAGGTCAGACCAGGACAAGGTTCCTCATTATAAATGCAGTTCCAGTTTCTGCTTCTGGATGCTTTGGTCTGTGGGCCCCTGCAGGAGTTGGTGGGCTCCAGACTGTAAAACATTATCAGCAACTTATCCCAGCTCTGGCTGGCTGTTCATACCGCCAGGTTGTTTCTTAAACCACCCAACTGATGAATGCGGAAGGCAGCCATGTGGATGAAGTAACAGCTGGTTCAGCTGTAGGTTATAAGGTGTGGCATGTGGAAATTTCCACATAAGGGTAAAGTAAGTGTTTGTAACGTGCATTTGTGCGTACCAGTCCAGAGCTGTGGTTTTTGATATTAAAGTATACATCTGGTCATTTTCTACATCTTTCTCATTGTCACTGAATTCCACAAAAAGACAAAAACCAACAATGAATTGATCCTACTAGCAGGTATTTTTTGTATATATCTTATTCCTCTGTGCCATAGACCTCCATCTACTGATGTTCAAAAACTATTAAAAACATGAATGTTTCTTAGTTATGCTGAGCTTGGGCCCTGTACAGTATTTTGACTCTGTCCCACATTCACACATACTACACTAGTATTTCAATTTGTGTTGATTTTAATATTATATATATTTAATATAAGGATATTGTTCTGTGCTTTACTTTTTTACAGCTGCTGGAGGTTTTGTGGACTCTCTCCACAGTGTGATCTACTGGCTACTGAGCAGCTCCACTGCTTTCCTTTTGTTTGGTGCATACTATGATGACTGAAGAGTCATGAAATGGCTTGACAAAACTACCCATCAGGTAATGGCTTCAATACATCATTTTGTCCCGAAAATCGGTGGTTGAAAGTTGCTTTGACAGCATTTACAGCTTTATTCATTTTTAGTGTGGATATGACCTGAGATTTCTAAAGGGCAGCTGAGTGTTAGAGAAAAGTTGAAACAGCTGACAAATAAACTTTTTTGATAAACACTGCAAAGATAAATCCACATACACATCTTAACAGGATGTTTTCTCATCTGAATCAATTTTTAACAAACAGATATTTGGCTCATAAGATGCATTGAAACACAAAAAAACACCAATCAGGTCGATGTTTGTTTTATCCCGTTTCATTTTATTGCTACAGTATCCCACACATTTATCTCAAATTTGCATCTTCTTCATGTGAAGTTGTGTGAAATTCCACTTCGTTAACCTGCATCCTGACACCTTTTCTGTATCACAGGTAATCTTTGCCTCCACAACAAGTAGAACTGCTAAAGAAGAGAGCAAATTATAAGCGTTACTAAACAAACTCCATTTATCAAGGAGCTACAGTGGCTTTAAGTTATTTAAACCCTACATGAGAACATGTCCTGTTTGACCGGTGCACTGTGTATGGTGTCAGAAAGCCATATAAAGCATGTACAAGTCTTCTTTCAGAGGGTGAAGGCACGTGTCTCAACACCCGTGCAGCTATGTGAGTAACCCAGCGGTTAATGACTCTGGGTGTCAAGTAAACGCAGCCTGCCAGTGGTCTGACTGCCGGTGGATGTCGTCTTTTATCAGCTGTGTTTTCCAGCTCTGCTCGGTGAGAAGAAAGTCTGTTCTGTACTCTGTCAAAAGGAAACAGTGTTCTGTCAAAAACACCCTGAAGTCGACACATTAAGTATTCATTTGCATCTTGACAGAAAAAAGTCACCATGATTGAACCTGCAGAGACATGTACTCAAGCATATCCTGTTTGGGAAAACTGTAACTGTACTTTCAGGCACTTTCATGATTTCACGTCTTCTGAACAACAACATCAGCCAGTGACCACTGGGATAACAGAACAGAACCCACAGAGGAAAAACTGCTTGGTCATCAAGTTAGAAACACGGTGGTTTTCCACTTTTCTTAGTGGATTTAACAAATAAGAAGCATTCACTAACTGCAAGGACTGATCTTAGGAAACATATTTACCTGCACAAAAAGATGTGTCCACTATTTATGACAGACATCTACATATTTCACATTATTTCACTTTTTATTATTAAACATAAACCTTGTTAAAGTTAAAACATACCTTTAAATTTAACCTTTAACTGCTGTATACCTCAATAAAGCTTAATTAAACGGCTTTCACAGCAATTTAATAATTATTTGATCAATATGTAAATTCCCAGTAGTTATTTTAGTGTTATACAAAACAACGTATGGGTCTATGCTAGCAGCTCTGTGATGCTGCAATGCTCAATGAAAAGGAAATTGTAAGAGAGACAAAGATGACGTCCAGTATGTTTTTAACTTTCATGGAGATATAAATGTAAAAACTGGCCTATATGGTGATGTCAGGTCAGTGGTGTTCGGTCATGTTTATCATGAAAACTACCAACCTACCAACCCTCTCTCTTGGAAATTACTAATGTGCAATTGAAACCACATTTTAAGGAAAATGTAATGCTAAACTGATTAGGATTTGTCCTTTGGGGACCATGAATATCTGAACCAACTGTTCAACAGCTGAGATTTCGGTGCATGACTGTGGCAAACATATGCTACTGTTAGCATTGTTAGCAGAGCTTGGTGTCTGGGTGTCTTGCTTGAAGACTAACCCAAAGCGAATTCATTTTCTGTCTAATTAGCTCGTTAACGAGCTAAGCTAATGCAGACACTAATACCTGCTAATTAGTGCTGAGAATGTCATTCTCATCAAAAAACAGGAGCACAGGCTTCCTGACGTTCTGTTAGTCAATTAACTCCACAGTAAGCAATGTGATTTGTCCTATACTGTAGATTTGTTTCCTCTTATCTTTAATGTTATTGGGCATGTGGAATTTTTTTTTCCTGAGTACACTGATTGAATGTCTCTTGATTGCAGTTTGAAGTTTGTGTTCCTGTGGACTAAAGTCAGCTCTGCCAGAGTAAATCCATCCAATATTTGTTTCAACCGTTGCCCCTGATCCTTTAAAATCCAAGACGCCTCCATTCTTACAAAGATCTCCAAAATAAACACCATGAAGAAAGTCTGACTTCCCGCAGACATGTTGTAGATGACATGAGTGCAGAAGGAATCAGGAGCTAATTTCTGATCTCCAATACAAGGAGAAGCTGCAGACTCACTTGAGTTCTGCAGGTACAGAGAGAGCTGCACACAGCAGCCATTCATATGAACAAGGCAAGAAAAAATAAACATACACTGCTTTCAACAAAAATTCTCATGAGAGGTTTTTCTAACCAACTCCTTTCAGCAGTGCAAAGCAGACTTCCTGACTGCAGGGAAGCTTCTCCGGTTTGAAAAGTTCAAGTAGAACTTCCTAGAGATCCATCAGTCTGGAAAACCCCTGTAGATACACATCAACCAAATAATGAACGCTGACACACAACTGAGTCTATGTCCAGGTGAACTTTCTCCCACTTCTTTGTTGTAACTGCAGCAGATCAAATATTGTGAATTCAAAAATACAACTAAAGAACTGATTAGTTCAGCAGTTTCTCAATGGTATTTTATCATCAGACTCATTGATTTCAGCAAATAAAACCTAATAAAGATTTTTCGTTGAAGACCTGATGGAGGCTTATATGTCAAAAACACACAACCTTCAACAATCACATAAGAAATTGAAACATGGAGCTAATTTTGTTTATTCCATCTTATTTGAATGGACAAAAATGAGAGTTTCTGCTGTTTTCTTCTTTGAATGACCAATATTTGTTATATCTGTCATGCCTGAATGTAAAGTACAGAGCTGGAGCCAGGACAGGGTTAGCTTAGCTTAGCATTAGGACTTGAAAGAGGAGGATAGCGGCAGCCTCTGGGGTTGAAAAATGAAGCCTGCACGAAAGTGCTAAAAACTGCAGTTCCTTGAATGGCCGCTTGAGTCTGGCTCCAAAAGTGAGTCAATCCCCATAGACTCCCATTTTAAAATGTCAGAATTTACAGCAGAAACATTGAATGAACAGGGGTGATTTTAATGAACAGACATGCTGGTATCAATCATCTTATCTTGTCAAACTATTCTTGTAATGATTACACTACTAAACTAATCTCTCTAACCAGTGTAGTAATCTGTCTTTTGACTGTGTCTCTGCTCTTCCACTGTTAAATATATTTGTAAAACATCAAATGCTTGTGTTCACACAATCAATAAAACCATACACTGGGCTCTAAAAAGAAAACGCGGTAACAAAACCTCCTCACTCAGGACAGCAAAAGCAAACAACGACCTTCAGTCTTTATCACTGTAGTCCCTGTGCTGCCGCTCTCAGACTGCAGCGCTGCTGAGAAAGTGGCCTCTGCTGTGAAAGGAGCTTATGAATAAAGTTAAATGTCTGCTGATCCCCGAGGATTAAACTGAAACTCTGTCATCGATCCGTCAGTGCTCCACCTGTGTGAATCAGCACTGTTACAGATGAAGACAGAGAACTACAGATGCACATGAAGACACATGAATAACCTACAGTTTTCTGTTTATGTCATTGCAACAGTGCAAAACAGCGCTGTTTTGTTGACAGCTTTCTGAGGTGGGGCTGGAGAGAAAGTTTCTTCAGTTAGTCTAACAATTTAGTCATTTCCCCCGACCCATGTGTCCAGTATAAATAGCCTGCTCTTTGGGCACACCTTGTCCCAAATCCTCTGGACAAATATCCCAGAAATGGAAAAATCTAAACCTTGCAGAGGAAATATGGGACAACAGCACAGCACAGGCCGGGTCTCTCTCCTCCCCTTTGAAGCCTGGTCCAGGTGGTTCAGTTACTGTACTCTATTCAGATTTAAATCCAGTGAGGCCAACCCGGAGAGCGAAAGTCCAACCGTGAACCACTTGAATCTGAAATTCTCTCCATTCCTGCATCCATTCAGCCTGTCACCGTGTTTGTGTGTGCACAGATTGTTAAAAGAAGCTGATTTCAGTTTCACTAAAAAAGCTTTAGGAGAAAGAAAAATGTGCAAAAGCATTTAGCTGATTTCTAAGTGGAATATGTGCTGCAGTGGTAAATAGAGCATTACTGTCATTATATCCCACTTAAACTCAGTCTAGACTCCCATTATAAGTTAAGTGGGGTTCATTTGTATCAGTAGCTACAACACTTATAGGTGTTTGAATGCTCTGTAATTGCACATGTCGCTGTTTCCTGCCCAGTGAGTGCTCAGTTGGTACCTGGCTGAAAGAGCAGCTTTGTCTCTAGGTTGGATTTTTTTTTTTTTTTTTTTTTGCTTTCAGTCAAAAAAAGTGGGCGGAGAGCAGTTAATGGGGCGAGGCGTGATACTCTCAAATGTTTAAGGAGCTTTTTAAAGAGCCAATGATGATGATGGACAAAAAAATATTATACAGAGCAATGAAGCCATTAGACATTTACTGCTGAACCAAGACAGTACATAAAATTACAGCCTGTATCAGACTATTTTAGTCCCTAATTAAGTTTTATCCATCCATCCATTTTCTGCCCTTTATCCAAAGTCGTGTCATGGTGACAGCAGGTTAGTCCAGACATATTTTCCCTGGCAATGTTTTCCACCACTTAAGCACCTCCAATGTTATCCTCATGGAACATCCTGAGGCGTTCGCTGTCCAGATGAGATATATAAACTCTCCAGCGTGTTCTGGGTCTACTCTCTACTCTCACTGTGAGCGAGACCCTGAGATGCTTCAACTCCTTCACTTAGGGCAGCAAGTCACTCACAACCAGGAGGGAGCCACGGCCTCAGAGTTGGAGGCGCTGACTCTCGTCCCAGCTGCTTCACACTCGACTGCAAACCATCCCAGTGCATGCTGAGGGTCGCGGTCTGATGAGGCCAACAGAACCACGTCATCTGCGGGTCCCCACCTGGACCCACCTTCCTCCCCCCAGCTGCATCTATTTTCATTTTTATTTACTGATTTGTTCATTTAGCTCACATGTACAACAGTGTAAAAGCAGATAACAGGAATAAAACAGATGTGAGTGGTGATGTAGGCCAGAGGCTTATACGACAGACCTCCCCTCGACCCAAAAGAGAGAAAAAATAAACTAATAAATACAACATGAGTAAGCAAATATAAAGAAAATAATGACAATTAGAAACACACAAAATGAACAAAAGAGTTCAGCAAACCATCAGACATTAATCATATAAAAAATACATATATAAAAGAACAGAAAAAAATTACATAACATAAACAAGAACTACTGGGGCGTGTTAAATTAAACATTATGGCAGTTTCTTTTTAAAGTTTTCAAAAATATTGAGCCTTTGATAATGTGCACTTTGAGATTCCTGCTCAGCGCACCAGGACGTCTGAGGCCATGTTCCCTTTTGAAAAGAGGAGATGAAGATGCTGAACCTATCAAAAGCCAAAAGCTGCTAAAAAAGATGGGAGAGAATAAAGTCTGGTTATATAAAGACCAAACTCACTGAGGATCATTACGTCATTTCTACCGAGTAGATGGGACAACACACCCTCCACTCCTTTTACCTCCCACACCCCCATCACATGAGTCAAGAGTGCCAAATACACTCAGGTGCCTTTCCTCCAAAATAAAAGAATAACAGTTGCCCTTTTTGAAAAGAAGTACGAAAAAAGAATCAGCCCATGACGCAAACTCACCTCAATCACACATGAGGAAAAACTCACACAGACAAACAGCTGCGTACACATAAAGGCACAGGCTTTATTCAGTGAGTGCAGAAACAGTGTGTTCATGAAATGAGTTCAAGTGATGGACAGGGTCAACTCATCCTACGTACCTGACACTAAGACTTGATGGTGTGCAAAAACTTTTCAACCTGAAAATAAGAACTCAAAGTTACAGATCATACAGGTGAGCTACAAAAGCAACAACAACTACTGATTCTACTGTCATAAATAATATTTATAAAGCACTTTTCAAAACCCAGGTTTCAAAGAGCTTCATGCAAGGCGGCAAAAACAGGCAAAAAGTCAAATCTAAAAAAACCCTCAAAATCTGGAGAAGCCATTTAGATTTTGAGTTTTAAAAAGTGTTTAAAAGCAGGTCGGAAAACAGATGAAAGATGTCTGCCTGAGGATGTCATGGGACAAAAAGGTCAGAAAATATAGCAAGAAGAGAGACCTTAGAATCAGTAAAACCTTAAAATCAACTTTAAAACATACTGGGAGCCAGTGTAAGAAGGCCCAAACAGTGACAGAAATCATGTCAGCAGTTTAGGATAATAAGTATTAAAACATTTAATCGACTTGACTTGTGTGAGTAAACATAGATGCATTTCAAATTTTTAATTTTATAATCACCAAAAAAAAAAGGGTTTTGGGTTTAAGTTTCCCGTTGAGCTGAAAACTTCTTCAGCAAATCCTCCTGTTCTTCTGGTTTTACATCATGTGAATGCAGCATTAAAAATGTATTGTGATCAACTGAACCACCTCCAGAGCAGAGAAATGTTTTAAGAAGCAGACCGCTTTTATTTTGAAAGCAGTAGTGAGAACTCCCTGTACTTCCTTGTGAGCAGCTTGACAGTGGTGTTTCCCTCTGAGGTTTCACACCCAGACCTGGTCCCAGCCTCTTTCCTCTGCACACAGCTGAGCATCCTGAGCTCTGTGTCCCCGATCCTACTGCTGCTCACTGGGACTTTTAAACTCACGACCTGGACACCTGGAGCTCCACCACCCCAGAAAGACACCACCGAGGAAGAGTTCAACAGGTGTGAAGGTATTTCTGCAACAGGTGGGAAAAATTCTCTCTTTAGCAGTTTTGTCAGATTTGATGAAGTAATGTGGCAGCTGTGAACGAGAATAGGCTGCCGTCAGGTGATACCACACCTGTATTATAGTAATTGTAATGTATTGCTTTTGTGGATGTAACATATCCTCATCTGCACTAACTAATTTCTATATTATTTATTGTCACTATTTATATGTTGCTAAGATTTACTTTGGGGTTAAATGAGTTTTAGATGAGTTAAACTCTCCCTGAATCTGCCTGGATTCATATTCCATCTCATCTTTAACGTCCCTTAAACATGATATCATGGTACATGCTTTGGTTTCCACAAGACATTAAGTACCACAAAGTATGACAAAGGAAGTAAGGGTAAGTTATTATTGAGTATTACAGACTCTTACACTGAAGTTGACTATGTTTTGAAGCAGATTTAAAAACAGCTGGTATTGATGAAAGCAGGAAGTTGTTAAAGCTATAAACTGTAACTACAGCAGGTCACAAATATCCCTGTAGGAGTATTACAGGAATATCTAAATGGCTTCTTTCCATTAGGAAACTGTGTTTGATATATGATGCAGCTTCTCTGGATTGTCAGTGATCATATTTCATAAAACCCCAGTTTAAACCTGACTGGACACATAAGACATGTGTCTGATGTAGACGTACAGGTGAGGATTACAGCCCTGTCAGGACCGCACCTTTGGCCTGCGACTCCTCCCATCATGTCTCACACTTTTCCGAGTGTCCTGCCTGAATGTGAGCAGTGTTGAGACGTGATGGAAAGGCACGACGCTGGAGCATACGCCTTGCTGTTTACATAGGCCCCGGTGTCGTCAGAACTGCCATAATACAGGCTTCAGGGGGAACAGATCAGGTCTTATGGGCCCCCGGTCTCTCTGGGAGTGGACCTCACCGCAGTGCCTGAATGAGTGCAGTGTGGAGCTGGCCACCAGCACGGCTCACACACAGCTCAGCTCCCACTGAACTGTCACTTAGTGCTGAGGAGGCACTCCCTCCACGTTTCAAACACTTTTCAAAGTGTTTAAAGAAAGTTCACTCCTCTGACTGCAGAGTTGTGTTCTGAAAAGCTGTTCAGTTAGCAGAAAATTTAACTTCTTTTGTACTGTTGGCACTAAATTCTGTAAACAAACCGGATGTACATATAAAATCTTCATTTGAAAGGAAACTAGTAGCAGTTGAGACATAAATGTAGTGAGGTAAAAACCACACTATTTGCCCCTGAAGTAAAAGTAGAAAGTAGCTAAGTCCTACAAAGTACAAGTAAACTGGTGCTAAAGCACACGTTTACATTATGTTTCTCACATGCCAGGATGTAAACGGAAAGAGTTATTCATCACTATAATTCTGAATGAAGTACTTTTACGTTACTTTGCAGTAAATGCACTTAGGTACATTCAAGGTTTCCAGGGACAATTCTCACCAATCAACAGAAAAAAAGAAAAAGAACTGTCTAAGTGAGAATTAGCGAAGAAGATTCATGGACCAGTGTCTTTCATCGGTGTGAGTGTGTGAGTGTGTGAGTGAGTGAATGAGTAAATTAGGGGCAAAAATGCAAAAAGCTTTGTGCTGTATAAGTGCAGGCTATTCACTGTTTTTCATGGAAGACATTTTTACATGTCACAGTAGTGAAAGCATGGGTTTTGGTATTGTTCATGCTGGTTGATTTTACTGTGACCAGTCAAAATATCAGCTGCGAAAAAAGGTCTGTTCACATCAGGTATCAGTTTATAGTTGAATCTTAACTGCAGACTTTCAGTTTGAAGAGACGTGTTGCACCACATGGACATGCACTCAGCGAATTTCTGCTAAAAGTCGAGCAACTTGAGAGACATTTGCTTTTACTGAGTTCCAAGTCTCTGCTACAAGACAGTCAAGTCAGTCACCAGCCAAAGTCAAAAGAGTGAGAGGGAAAAAAGAAACAGAAACTGCGATGAGCCCAAAGAATCCCCTTTAATTCATATCCTTCTAGCTGCTTCACATCATATAAAGTTTACCATCAGCCGCAGAGATTGCATTAACTCTGGTGAGAAAGTGTTTTTGCAGCTCAGAGGAGTTTTGCAGGAGCTTGTTGAATCTGTGATGAGTGCCAGAGCTGCTTCCTCACCACCTGCCCACAGTGACAGTTTGTCCTGTGCTGTTTACTTTAGTTCTCTGTGCTTTCAGGGTTGTTGTCTGAGTTGGTTTCATTCAGTCTATTCAGTCTCAGTTTATTTTTCAGTTGCTTGCTTGCTATTACAGATACGATTTTGCAGTGGTCAGGTTGTCTTGCATGATATGGTGGAAGCAAAACTTCCACTGCCATGGAAACTTATTTTCTGCATCTGCTACTTACTGTGCAACCGGATCCTTCAACAGACAATGTTGTGCTGATGAAAACTTTTGGTTGTTTCACATGAGACATTTTTTTTATTTTGAGTTTTGCTCTTCTCACTTTTTTGAACTAGGCAGGGCTCAGCTAGAAATGTCAAAAATTTCCGTGCACTAGTCATGATTTAACAACATTTCAATCAAAGTCTTTTCATAGTTGTGGGGCTGTTTGTTTCTGTTGGTACTGTCAAAACACAAACACAGGTCAGATAAAGTAAGCTCCCGCTGATGTACAGTGTGTAAATGATCCGATAAAACATTTCCCACAATCCCCGAAAAAGAAAAAAAAATAGTCTACATTCATAAAATAAAATGTATAACTGGTTTTATTACTATTAGAAAATCTGTAGGATTCAGTAAAACTATTTGACTTTGTTGAACTTTGTTGGTGACAGAATAATTATTAAAGGATCAAATACATTTTCATTTAAGTTTGTCAAAGTGAGTAGGACTGCAAACTTTGACTTAGCACTTATAGGTAAACAAAGTCTCATAAATCTGTCGTTACATTTTCTATTTCTTGTATTGATACCATTTAATTATATCTGTCTTTTGAGACATTTTTTTGGAGAAATAACCAACATTTTCAGGGCCTAAAAGTAGCTAAAACTAAAACTAAAAGTAGCAATGTCATGATGGAAAAATACTAAATTTCCTTTAACAAACAAGTTTTTTCATGTTGAATGTAAAATCATAACTGGAGTTAATGTACAATTACCATAATAAAATAGTGACCAAATTACTTTATATAGTAATTCATTCAGTCATATATGTACATTTCATATTCAGGGTTTGTGTTCATGCATAAAAGAAATGCATGAAGTGTGGACATATGCACATGGATATGAGCAAATATACAAGCTGAATTTGGGCAAAGTCTCAGTCTTTTGCTGTAAAAGGAGGGAGGAGCAGGAACTGTTACTCAGATTTAATAACAGCAAACATTTACATTTGAAAGAACTGGAGCGCCTCGTTTTCCTGTGAGAAAGTAAGAGGTGGCTGTTAGAGAGTGAGAAACGTTACAGTGATGTGTGGTTGTGTGTTAGTACTCTGGGAAATGTAGCTGCGGTGCAACTTTTATGGAGGAAAGCTGGAACAATGTCTGTTTGGGAGTGTTTGAGACTGTAAAGGTGGCCTCCAGATTTTTCAAGAAGATATTAATAGTCATGGCCCTATATCTTCTCTCTATTGTAAATAAGTCTCTGACCTCTGGATTGTTCCCAGACTATCTCAAACTAGCCTGTATTCAGCCTCTTTGAAAGAAACCTGGCCTTGATCCAACACTCCCGCAAAATTACAGGTCAATTTCTAAGTTACTCTTTGTCCAAAAAAATCATCGAAAAAGTTTTTCCTAAAGAAGGACTAGAAATAGTGAAAACTTGAAACTGCTCTGCTGAAAGTCACCAATGATATTCTTATGAATGCAGAATCTGGCTACCTCTCTAAAGCACTAAAGCACTGGGTTGGCATAGATGGCACTGCCCTCAGATGGTTTTCTTCATATCTTACAAAGAGATCTTTCAAGATAACCATTGATGATTTTGTCTCATTGTCAGCTCATATATCATGTGGGGTTCCACAAGGCTCCATCCTAGGTCCCATTTTGTTCAGCTTGTATATATGCTTCCCCTTGGTCATTAGTCCATGCCATTTTCTTGTTTAAGTAAGTCTGCAATTTCAAGACTGTAATTGGTTCAGAACGCAGCAGCCAGACTCATGACAAACACTAAACGCTGAGCGCATATCGTCCCATTCTGGCCCAACCACGCTGGCTTCACGTACATTTCAGAATTCAGTTTAACATACTCCAGATCACATTCAAGGCCCTCCATGGCATGGCCACTGTACTTTTCACCAAGATTACTCAGATCATCTGACCAATTGCTCTTAAATTTCCTACGGTCCAGGCTCCAAACTTTATGGAATGGCCTCCCCTTCACAGTCAGGTCAGCTAAGTCTGTACCACTTTTTAAAAATCTTTTTAAGACCCCATTGCTGGTGTTGTGGTGATTGTTGTTTATTCCTGTTGGTTTTATCTGTCTTGTGGTTTTGTTTGGTTTACTATATTGTTTTTTATTGTTGAGTTTTACACATTTTTATTACTAATTGTGAAGCACTTTGTAACTGCTGTTTTACTATATCAATAAAGTTTATTATTATTACTATGTGCTCATCTGTGCAAACCAGAATCTTTAATATTATTAAAAATAGATAGGTGGAAAGGAGAAGCTTGTATATGCTGTAAGACCTACAGGAAAAATCTTAGGTGACATTTTAATGGAGATTCATTGAGTCTTGATGTTCTGTGTCATGATGTTAGATAGTGTTTGACAATCGTATTTACTTGTATTTTGCTAATTTTCCTTTGTTAATTTTCAGGTAAAATATGATCAGGTGGACCGTGCTGCTGTGTGTGTGTCTGAATGTCATCTCAGCAACATTTGACTACATGTATGAGGAGCACTCCTTCATGGGTAAGATCTCTGACCTTGTGATGCATCTTATGATTTCATGAGTATGAATTAGATCTGCAGTACTGTAGTGTGTACCAGTCAATAGAGTTTTATAGCATTTCAATTGTAAATTGAATGAGTAGTTTTTGGTCAGATGGAGTGTTCGGTATATGTCGGCGTTCTTCCTATTTCGTATGTTTCTCTCTTTGACAGACCCGGAGGATGTGCTGAGTGTGAGCATTCCTCTGGAGGGACCACAGCGCCCTCTACTGGGAGTAACGATGGTACTACCGTGTTACTTTGAGGTGTGTGATTTGGAGCTTTTGCCAAATGTCAGTTTGTTTGTACCAGTACACAGTATATTCTACTGTATATTCCATACAGTACTTCTACAAAGGATTTGTGCTCATCTTATTCTCAGACGGTGGACAAAGCCACTGTTTTTTAATCTATGTTTTTACATTTACAATGAACCAATGACTGTGTGAAATGTGAAAGACGTATTTCACAGTTACACATCCACAAATACATATCACCTTACTCTGCAAATCTATGAAGCTGTGCAGTCTCTTTTAGCTCATAGTTTTAGTTGTACAGCACATTTACTGCATGATTCACTTGATGCTTTCATAGCATTATTTTTAAAAGCAGCAGGCTGCTGATTTCAGCAAAAAACTCTCCACTACCTGCCCAGCCCCAAACAACAGACAGAAACAGTTACAGAGTAGAAAGTGGAACATTCAGCAGCTAATGAGCTGGATTTCCCTCAGGAGTTGGTGAAGACCAAAACAGAGCTAAAAGTAGCTTTAATATTGGACTTGCATTCATCAAGTACGCAAAAACATTGCTTTAAAATGATGCTCATTTTGTATCATTTTGCTGTGGGTTTGTCAGCTTGTTTTGACATCTGTCTGCCCCCTAGTGGCCAAAAAAGATGATTAACGCAGCTTTAAAGGTGCATGCATAGAGGTAAACAAATAGACAAAGTAAAGACAAAGAAACATGTTTCCTTTAAGAAAGACTGATATGTAAAACAGAAGAGGAAACATACACAAAGTGGGTCAGGAATTAAACCCCAAAGGCTCAGTGCAGCTAAATCACAAAAAAGATTTTTTTGGTATCAAGCCATGTAGGGCATTTCAGATTGATGTGGCAAGTTAATGAGATGTCTCACTAAGACTTCTGTTGACATCCCAGTACAATCGAGATGAAAAAAAACCCTGCAGGATTATGGTTAATCCACAGACCTTGTTCTTTGAGAACTATTTTCGTAATATTTTAAAGTGCTTTGAAAGTACATAACATTACTTCATTAACAGATGACATATTATCTAGAATTTAAGTCCTGAAATGCTTGAGGTGGTACATCACATTCACAAAGTGTGAGTATAGCTTCAAGTTTTTGTCATATAGGGAGTAAGTTTGTTTCCCAATAAAGTTACAAAGGTTTTGATTATGTACAGAGGGTCTGTATAAATTACATTATTACATTTAATTGTCGTCAGATTGCTGTGTTTACTGAACCCAGGAAATAATTTGGTGGTGAATGTTGTTTCCGATGAAGGACCACACTGTCCCAGACCCAGGAGCTCCCACCATCGTCCCCCTCTCTCATCGCATCAAATGGAGCCTCGTCACTAAAGAAAAAGTCACGACCATCCTTGTGGCCTTGGAAGGACAAGTGCGTATCACAGAGAGCTACCTGGACAGAGTTCAGCTGGTGGGTTACCCTGGAACCCCAACAGACGCTAGCATCAAGATATCTGAGCTACGGTCCAGTGACACAGGAGTGTATCGCTGTGAGGTTCAGCATGGCATCGAGGACAACCACGACATCGTCCATGTGCAGGTTCAAGGTACGCAGATAAGCTGAGAAGTGTCACGTGAAGTCAGTGACGTAACTGTGGTGGATACAACAAATTTGTGTTTCATGAAATTGCTTTATTTTCTGATTTCTGTGTCAAGTCATTAACACACAGAGGACCTCGAGAAAGGCCATATTATTCCATCATAGTAATGCTATAAGGCTGCAAAGAGCAATTATTTTCATTATCGACACGTCTGACAATTATTTTCTTTAATAATCAGTGTGTGCAGTGTATAAAATGTTGGAAATACAAATGCAGATCATTATTCCCTGAAGCCCAGTTTAACATATTCTAATCATTGTTTTTTCAAACCAACAGTCAAAAACCAAAAGATGTTGAAGTTTATGTCATTGACAACTGGGAAAACTAGAAAATATTCACATTTAAGAAACTGGTACCAGATCATTTCAGGGATTTTTTGCTTAAAATAAAAAAAACAACGGCTTAGATATTTAAGTAATTTTAAAATAGTTTCCAGTTAAGTTTCTGTAAATCAACTAATAAATTAATCATTTAAACATTTCAGCTCTGGGTGCTGGTTGATTTACTCGGGAGTTTAATCCTGACATCCTGAGATGACTATTGTATTGACAGTATACAGTGTACAGATGAAGATCATAGATTTATAAACATTTTATATTATTAAAATCAATTTGGAGGATTGGTCTATCTTTCTAGGGGCGTCTGAGTGTTTCTTTGCCCTGTGGTAATGACCATTAAGACATCTTCACCATTAAACTAAAGTATTTGTTTATCTCTCCAGGTATCGTGTTCCACTACCGGGCCATCATGGGTCGTTACAGTTTGACTTTTGAAAAGGCGAAGGCAGCATGCACCGAGAACAGTGCAGTCATGGCTTCACCTGAACAGCTTCAAGCGGCCTACGATGATGGTTTCCACCAGTGCGACGCCGGCTGGCTCTCTGATCAGACTGTCAGGTTAGTTTGTCATGTGATGGGCATCAGCATCAGATTAACATAGTGGTTAGAGCAACTGCTTGACACTTCTTGAAAAATCATTATTAGAATGGATCATTTTTAAAACACTTCCTCATCTGCAGAAAAGAGCGACACCTACAAACAGACAAGAAATGTAGTGGTTTTAAAGTTGTGGTACAACAGCAAATATCAGATGTCAGTGTGTATCTAAAGGCACCAACGAGAACACCGAGTATTCTAAGTTCGTATTCAAGTTTGACATTGAAGACCTGCAGCGTTTCATACTGAAATGACCAAAGCTCGTTTTCATTTAACCACAGGTACCCAATCCGTGACCCTCGTGTGAACTGCTACGGTGACAAAGAGGAACTGCCTGGGGTCAGGACGTATGGAGTCAGAGACCTCAATGAGACTTACGATGTCTACTGCTTCGCTGAGAAGATGACAGGTACACTGTGATGAACTCTGCGATGTCTCTATTTGTAGTTTTTAAGCTTGTTCTTTCATTACTTTACTCATTAATTCTAACAAACCTCTCTTGTCTGATGCAGGCAGAGTTTTCTACACTGCTTCTGCAGAAAAGTTCAGCTTCTCTGAGGCTGTGGAGGCGTGCTCTAAGCAGGGAGCTCGGCTGGCCACCACAGGTCAGCTCTACCTGGCCTGGCAAGGTGGGATGGATGTCTGCAACGCCGGTTGGCTGGGAGACCGGAGCGTCCGCTATCCCATCAACATTCGTCGGCCGCAGTGTGGGGGGGGTCTGCTGGGGGTGCGAACAGTTTACCTCCACACAAACCAGACAGGATACCCATTCCCTGAATCCCACTATGATTGCTTCTGCTACACAGGTAGGCCATCATTTAGATAACGAGTGGAGATACTCAAAGTGCTGCTCTGCACATTCTTATATTCACCTATATTTCCACCTGTCAAAGATTCTCATCCCAAAAGATTGACCATTTATTGTAAAAGGCTGTACAGTGACCTAATACATACATTTCATACATCTCCGTCCTCCATCACCTTCAGAGTCCCCTGATGAGGAAGGTTCAGGCATCATAGAAGAGGGAAGTGGCACGCTGAGTGTTACCACGGTGACACAGAGCCCAGAGGTGTTCTTCATGAGGACGACCACAGAGAGCGAGGCGATCGGAGAGGTGGAGACTCAGCAACCCACCGTTGTGGACTTCACCTACACAGATAGCCCCACCGAGCTGCCGCTGCCTCAGCCGCCCAACGCCACTGAGCTCATCACCGATCTGATAAAGTCAGTCACCGCTCGGCCCGACGTAGGCCGGGATCCCAGCAGAACCTTTGTGATGCCTCCAACTGGTCAGTAAAAGAACTTCTGATGCATGTAATGATACCTGGAACATCACATAGACAGTCCACTGAAGGTCGCTAATAATGAAGTTCCTAAGGAGTAAAGAAATGGTTTCACCACACAAGAAATCCTCTTGTGTCTATGTGCAGGTGTGGTCTTCCATTACCGCTCAGGCTCCGCTCGCTACGCGTTCACCTTCGTCGAGGCTCAGCTGGCCTGCCAGAGAATTGGAGCCTCCATCGCCACGCCAGAGCAGCTGCAGGCAGCATACGAGGCTGGATATCACCAGTGTGATGCAGGATGGTTACTGGACCAGACTGTAAGGTGAATATGAAATATATTTGTAGAGCAGGTAATGAGATTCTTGTCCCAAATAAGATTATTATAACTGATCACATTTGTTCTTTTCTAGGTATCCCATTGTTTCCCCTCGAGATAAGTGTGGTGGAGATCTGGGATACCATCCCGGAGTTCGGTCTTATGGTTTGAGGCCAGCAGACGAGAGATACGACGTGTACTGCTACATTGATGGGCTCAAAGGTACAAAGTACATTGTTTTGCTTGAACAATGACTCACTACCATAAAATCCCAGAGACTGATTACAGTAACAACTTTATTTCATCATGCACAAGATTATTGGGTGAATCACCATGCACAAGCTTACCAGCATCATCCCACGACAATCGTAATTATCTTTCCTTTTCACTAACATCTCTTCCTCATCTGCTCCTCAGGTGAGGTTTTCCACATGGGATTGGCTGAGGGTTTCACCTACGACGAGGCTGTTTCTAGCTGTCAAGAGCAGAACGCGGTATTGGCCTCCACTGGACAGCTCTACGCAGCCTGGAAAATGGGTTTCGACAAGTGCCGCGCTGGCTGGCTAGTGGATCGTAGCGTCCGTTATCCTATCAACAACCCTCGTGCTCAGTGTGGAGCAGGGAAATCAGGAGTGCACACCGTGTACGTTGACCCCAACCGGACACGCTACCCTGATCCTGACGCTAGATTTGATGCATACTGTTTCAGAGGTAAGCACTTGGCTGTTGCTATCTAACTGGTTCATTTTGAATTTTATATTATTATTTATTAATGTAAATGATTCACCACTTTCTCTTCCTGTTTAATTCCTGCAGCGGACGTTCTACTTATTGCAAATGAGACTGGGCTGAACATCACAGATATCCAGGAGATCCTCCTCAACCTGACAGCAATTACTGATTTATTGAGGCCTGGTAAGCTCTAATTAAATCATCAACATTTTTTTTATCCGTCCAGATTTCCCTTTATCTCCCAGGTCCTTGACACTTTTCCTGTTACATCTCTTTTTAGCTGTTCCCTCTATCGCCCCTCCTATCCCTGTGGAGACATCAGGCTCTGGTTCAGGCTCAGCAGACTTCAGCTCGGGTTCAGGGTCTGCAGTTGATAGTGCCTCTGGGGGTCACTCTGGAGACCTGTCCGGTTCTGGAGACCTCTCTGGTTCTGGAGACCAGGTTGTGTCTGGAGATCAATCTGCTTCTGGAGACCAGGTTGTGTCTGGAGATCAATCTGCTTCTGGAGACCTGTCTGGTTCTGGAGACCAGGTTGTCTCTGGAGATCAGTCTGCTTCTGGAGACCTGTCTGGTTCTGGAGACCATATTACCTCTGGAGATCAATCTGCCTCTGGAGACCTGTCAGGCTCGGGAGACCAGGTTACCTCTGGAGATCAATCTGCCTCTGGACACCTGTCAGGCTCGGGAGACCAGGTTACCTCTGGAGATCAATCTGCCTCTGGAGACCTGTCCAGCTCTGGAGACCAGGTTACCTCTGGAGATCAATCTGCTTCTGGAGACCTGTCTTGTTCTGGAGATCTGGCTGGTAGTGTGACTGATAAGCTGGCCAGTGGAGAATCAGGTCTTAGCAGTGCGGACGCTTCTGGATCAGGTCTTAGTGGAGAAGAATCCGGCTTCACTGTTGTGTTTTCAGGCATTGACAGCATTGTCTCTGGAGAGGGCTCAGTTTCAGGAGGACTCCAAGAAGCTGAAGAGGGGAGCACAGGGATCCTTATCTTCGATTCATCTGACGCAGGCTCTGGAGTGCTCAGTGGTAGCGGCGACCAGTCAGGATATGGCTCGGGATCTGGATTCAGCTCTGTGGAGAGTGGCTCTTCCTCAGACATCTCTGGGGAAAGTGGAGAATTCTCTGGCATGACGTCCGGTTTCCTCACCAGCTGGGACTTTTCTGGGTTCAGTGGTTTCCCATCAGGTTTCTCCTCTGGAAGTGCCAGTGGAGAGTCAGGAGAGCTTTCAGGGAGCGGAGACCCTCAGATCTTGCTGATTGATGATGAACTGATTGATGCATCTGCTCCTATTACTCACAGGGAGCATGAGCTCGGAGGAGGCCTACTGGTGTTCAGTGGCTCTGGAGACATTTCAGGATCTGGCATTCTCAGTGGTGATCTCAGTGGCTCGGCTTCAGGGAGTGGCTCAGGGTTCTCCTCAGATGTGACCTTTGTGGGGTCAGGGTTAACTGAGCTGACATTGTCATCCTCTGGAGAGCAGGAGGCCTCTGGGTTTTTACTCTACAGTTCTGGACAGGGAAGTGGTGAACATTTATCTGGATTTGGAAGCTCAAGTTTCATCTCTGGATCTGGATCGGAAATGTCTGGATCAGGAATGTCTGGATCTGAGTCCTCTGCAAGCGGAGAAGAAGGCAGTGTTACATTCCTGAGTGGGGATTTCATAACAAAGGTATCCAGAGATGCTACACTGTCTTTGGAGCTTGGACAGGGGTCAGTGGAGTACAGTGGAGACGGAAGCAGTAGCAGCAGTGGCTTCTATTCGGGCAGCGGAGACGGCTACTCGTCCACAGCCAGCGGCAGTTCATCGGGCGCTTCCTCTGGATATCTGACGCAGGTGGTGCTGCCCTCTCCATCCAGCGAATGGGCACTCACAGAGAGCACGACAGGACCGGAGGAGGCCCGTAGTGGGGCGGACCTGTCACAGACCCATCATGATGTCTACGTGACCCAAGGCCCTGCACTCGCCCCTGCAGGACTGGCTGCTCCCCCCACCGCAGCTACACCAGCGTCCGTGCAGACACCAGGCATTGTGGAAAAAACTGAGTCAGTAGCAGGTAGGCCAACCGAAAAAAAAAAAGTTCCAGCCACTAAAACGAGTCTTTGGGTTTTGACTGTTACCAGCAATTTGTAGACGTCAGCTGTGTGTGTGAAACGGTGATGGACATGTTTCACTACATGATTAATTGATCAACTTACAAACTAAATGAAAATAATGAATGTTTAATGGAGTTGCTGCTTTATCCTCTTCCGGCCACTTACCTATATAGTAACTCAAGATTTGTAATTGATGACATCATATCTCACCAGAACAACCTACAAAATGGGCAAACAGCTGATAGAATTTGTATTCTAGTCTTTAAAGAGTCGTCAAAGCCAAACACCAGACAGTCCCTCGAGCCACGTCATTTCTGCTTCCACCAACTAACAACTGTAATTAATTTCAATTTTTCTACAGTCCATTAACCTGCATCTAGTCCCATCAGTGTGGAGAAAAAAAATCAAACATTATCTCATTACAAATGTCCAGATGCACCCAAGCAAGGGCCATGCAAAAGTACTATTTGTTGATTTTTCTCAACAGCAGATCAACATTGAGTTTTTCTTTTGTTTTTAAATGTCTGATTTAATTATCACTTTCCCCAGTCAGCAGCTCAGTCAGAACCAAAATTAATTTTATTGATCAAGTTTGCTGATGACACAACTTTGTTTAGACACTGAGCAGGTCCTATACCAAAAGACTTTAAGACTTTCATGTGACCCACAACATGAACAAAACCTACAGTGTTATCATTATAACTGAATACTGTAATATTGCACCACTGCTAAGTAGATGCATCTTAAAACTGTGTTCAAGTCTTGAGAAATGTACAGTACAAAAACAATGAGAACATGTCCCCTCCAGTTCAGATGAATCTCTCTTTTGAAAGTAGTAGTGTATGTCGCTCATGTAGGGAACCATATTTGTTATAGGTGGCTTTAACCCATGTGACCCCAACCCCTGTGGTGCTGCTTCATGCACAGTAGAGGATGGAGTCGCTCTCTGCCATGGTGAGTCCCAAAACAGTGGCATGTGCCATTTTTTTTTTCTCTTCTCCTTTCTTTCTCTGAAAACTACTGAATTCAGAATTGTGTGCTGATGATTTGGTTTAACAGACTTATCCAGTAACATTTCTCTGTATGTCTTGAACATGAACATTTTGCATGTTTTATATTACTGGTCTGCGTTCTGTTTATTAATCAGCTTGTCACCTGAAGTTACACCTTCATATAAACATTTAACTGGTTGTGATTACATCGTGCATCAACCTTACCAAATATGTTGTTTTCTCTCCCTGCTGTTCTGTCCTGATGTGTTTTGCATCTTATTTTGTGGTCCTCTGATTTGCTTTGTTTTGCATTTTGTCTTTGTCTGGCTATGGGTCCCTCTGTGTTTGTGTGGCAGACTTGAATCTTAAGGTGTTTGTCAAATATGTATCAGCTCTGCTGTGAGGTTGTACAGCCTCTGTGTCGTGTGTTTATCACAACTGTCTTCAGCATATATGTTGTTTTTGGTCTGCTGTGCCAGTATGCCGCCTCTGCTCAGCTGTACGCATGCTAAACCTCGGGCCACATATGTGCTGTCTGGCATCATATGAGTGCTCTCATCCTGCTGGAATTCAAATACTGATCTTCTGCTGCAAATAATCACCGATTCAAACATAAACTTCCTGCAGATATTTCAATCATTAGTTGATCTTTGCAAAGATAAACACGGATTTTATTTATATTTCAGTATACATCTTATATCATCATCATTATGTAACCTGGAAGACATCATATTATAAGATTTATCCGAAACAAAAGAACATAAATGATGACTCAGTGTGCAGTAAGTCTAATCTGAATCTGACGTTGCAGCAGCTTCAGTATTATTCACTAACTCCTCAGTACTGAGGTCTGATATTCCTGCTATCACACTTCCACCCCCGTCACTTTGCTGGCCAACCCCCCCACCCCCACCCCACGCTTAAACAGTAGTGTCACCCGCCCCCTTTTTTGCAGACGTAGATGTGTGCCATTCCAACCCGTGTGCCAATGGAGCCACCTGTGTGGAGAGTGCAGACTCTTACAAATGCTTATGCCTGCCCAGCTATGGAGGGGAACGCTGTGAGATCGGTACGAGATCAGCTTCAGCAAAAAAATACTAACAACTGCCTCTCAAAAACAACTGAAGGGAGAGAGATGCTAAACATCACCAGCAGACAGCATCATCACTCACTGTGGCTCTGTAAAAATACAAAGTCATGAGGGCTCCTGTTCGGCCCGGCAGTCGAAGATGCACAACGTATGTGATGTCCCTGGTCTGCCATGAGACCCAGGGCAAAAGATCATAAAAATAGCTAAAGGATCAGTTCATCCAAATCACAACATATTACACTTACCATGAGTGGTATCAAGTCATACAGTAACTGTTCAATGCTTTATTGCCTTAAAACATTGAACAGGTGACCCTTTGTTAATCCCCTTTCTTAAGCAGCGATGGTCCAGTCATAGCTTAGCAACCCTAGGTCAAGTTTGGAGTCTTCCCAAGATGCCAAAGCGATGTGCATGAAGCAATACCTTTGTGGGATTTCAGGTTACATTAAAATCCTTGATTGCCCAGTTCAGGACCAGCACATCTGGTGCATTGGAAATGGTCCCAGATTCTACTGCAACGAATCAGCAACAGCATCCCACTACAGAAATTGCGACCAATGCTAAGCGTCAGATCTGCCACCATTATCAATATATATATGTCATCACATAATGTTAAAATGTAAAGATTGACTAGCATAGCAACAGTAACTAAGAGAGGAAAAACCCAGCAGTATTTTCAATATTCTACTCAGGATAAACCACATAGGCACAATGTCTTCAGCAGAAAGAAGTTCCAATGAAAACTGCTCTTAGAGACAAAATAATCCCAAGTAAAGGTCTTAACTGTCTTCTTTCAGGCCTTTGAACTGCCTCTCATGGTCTTCATCAGTTAACAAGAGGCAGCACAGGTGTCACCACTGATCTTCTATGACACCTGAGCCACTTGCGTTTGCTAGCGAAGTCCATGAGATGCTGTTGAAAGGTCAGAAAAGGCTAGTCAGTGAACCTTGAGTTGAGATTATTTTGTTTCGCAGACATGAAGATTGAAGGTCAAGAATGAACGTCAGTGCTCATGTCTGTGGATTATCCTGAGTAACAGGGACTTTGTTTTTGGATGTTGTGAAAGGCATGTTGTGTGTGGGCAGCGAGAGAAATCTCAGACGTGGATATATGAAGCCAAAACTATCTGTATGACTGAATGTTAGTTGAGGTAAGTGGAAAATATATTAAATCAAATCATTAAAGTGAGGCAAGAGAATGAATGAAGCCTTTGAATGTCACACCAAAGGAAAAGAAAATTGGAAATTCACAATTATGTCACTGTTGGGCATGGCCCTCCCAGCTAAAGTGAATGATTATGTGTGATTTTCCATTCTGTACTGGGACGTTTGTTTTGTGCGTCAGGATGGAAACACTGTCCATCGTCCGATTTACACCAGATGCCAGACCGACTGAGGGCAGCGCAGTGGGAAAATATGTTTCCTCTTTGACTCACAAAACAAGTGCCGAACATGTAAAACTGAAACACTACATGGGTTGTGAGGAAAGAAATGCCTCTCATCATCAGATGATGTGCTTTATTTTTCCTACTGATTTCTAGGTGTGGATGAGGAATGATGTTAAGTCTTATCTGGGTTTCAAAGCCATAAACACTGCAAAGGGAGTATATGTGGGTGAGAGTGCGTTCCCTATGCTGTACATTGATGAAGTGACCTGTTTCACAATGTTTCCTCCTCGGTGTTGCGGCTGCAGATGAGCAGCAGTGTGAAGAAGGTTGGACTAAGTTTCAGGGGAACTGCTACCTGCACTTCTCTGACAGAGAGATGTGGCTAGATGCAGAGGGTCGCTGCCGGGACCTGAACGCCCACCTGGTCAGCATCATCACCCCAGAGGAGCAAGACTTTGTCAATTGTGAGTGCTTAACACTGAGTTTTTGTTTCCATGGAGATGGGGACATAGAGAGAATTAATCAAAGTCAACATTTTTTCTGCCGCAGCAAACGCACAGGACTACCAGTGGATTGGGCTCAATGACAAGACAGTAGAAAACGACTTCCGCTGGACGGACGGCACTCCACTGGTGAGTGACCACACCACACTGGTGTGTTACTGGTGTGGTTTTGGCTTTTGGCACCTTAAAACAAAGTTGTATTTGCTTGTGACTCTTCATCACAGGTTGCATATGACCACAGGAAGTGGCCAGTTCAAAGATCTTTTGATTTTTTTTATCACAGAGGGTTTTTATTTGGATTCTCGTTATGCAACATGGATGTATTACTGAATGAGCACACTGGGGCTCAGGGTTAGGAGTAAGAGGGTAACAGAGTATGTTTTTCTCTGCTCCTCAGTCCAGTTAAAAAAGAAATTCATAAGCACTGCTTGTTAAATTGTCAGTTTTGGGAAAACATGTGAGATGTTCAGCTCAAAAGCCCTGAGATTTATCTTGTGGCCTGTTTTGGGGCCCGAGGTTAGGAACCACTCATGCACTGTATTGTAGCATTACAGTGTTGTCTAGAGTTAGTGTAGTAAGTCCTGACTCCTTGCTGCCAGTTTTCCCCAGTGACCAAACTCAAAGATATCACCAAAAAAATTATCTTAAAAATATTGTCCCCATAGACAAACAGTATAAAACAGGCATTTTCAAACAATCTAACCCAATACAGACTATGCTTTAATCACATTAATGGTTGTGTACTGATTTGCATTTAACTTTGTACCAGATAATTAAAGTTCAAAATGCATGAAAAGTTGTTTTTGTGATTTTGGAGAGGTCTCTGTGATCATCTCTGCAAACTGAGGCAGAGTGAAAATCGCTGTTTGCAGTTGATGATAAGAAGTTGTCTGAGCAGGTGAAATGAAAATGCAATGTCATACCAAAACAAGCACCAAAATAGCACTGCACCACCTGATGTGCATAAACACAACCTCAGATTTACCACCGCCCCACCCGCCTCAACACAAGTGGGTTTATTTAAAGGCACAAATTTACTGAACAGGTGCAAGAACAAAAAAAAAAAATTGACTTCATGGCCAGGTGTCTGGATGAAAACAGCACCGCTTTTACACAGGAGGCTGCACTGGTGGAGGTTTGTCGCTTCAGGTACTGGTGGGATGACAAGTCCAGTTTGAATAGTACAATGGTGAGTTAAAGGTTCACCAGAGGTCAAAATAAAATACTGCACAGCTGTTTATTAGACTATGAAACAGATAAAGTTGCAGGAAAAGAGCGAGTGAGGTTTAACTTTGTTGCCTTTGGAGCCATCTGCAGCAGGACACCTGTAGCCTAATTGAAATGAATGATGTGGCTGAATTTTTTCACACAGTGCTAATATCTGTCTGAACATGGCCTCAAGGTTGGGATGTGCCTGAAATGAACTACTTTATTATACAACACCTAAAGGCAAGAGAGACAGCCTGCTGTTAGTAGTTCAAACAGCGATAATGACACACACTTTTGGAGAGTCTCTCCTCGAAGGCATAGTGTTGCAGTAGCTTGTAGATATGAAAATGACAGGAGTAGCTGTGTAAGGAAAGAAAAATGTTCAGTTCAAATCCTGCTTCCTTTCTCACCTCCTCGCACCGCACAAATGATTGTTGGATTGTCAGCTCTGGAGAGGTTGTGAAATATGTCAGATGCACCAAGTGTAAATGTTGGAAAGGTGTCAATCACCTTACGAGAACTGTTTGAAGCATTCTGCCGCCTTTAATGATGCTGCTAGCTTTAAACGTCTAGATCCCGGCCAGCGGCTGTTGGGCTACAAAAGTGTTGGGTTATACTGAAGTTTTTACTTAGAGCCTTACCAACAGGAAATCTAACCATGTAAAATTTATCCCAAGGAAAACCTGGGGGCTTTGATGTGGAAAAGGTCAGGGGCTCATCACACAAAGTCACATTTCATGGCAACCTGGCTATTAGTTGTTGAGATATTTGGTGCAGCAGTGTATATTATTTCACATTGCAAGGTGGAGCGCAGCGCTGCATGATAAATACTAAGTTTACCATAATACAGTGCAGAGTGATGAATACTAAAGGAGATTCAAATGAAACGTTGTGGTCCCTCTTACCCTCTGAGTGGAATTACTTTGTTGTAAAGTATTTTTTCATATTTCCTTCTCTTCTTCAGCAATTTGAGAACTGGAGGCCAAACCAGCCAGATAATTACTTCAACTCGGGAGAGGACTGTGTGGTAATGATCTGGCACGAGAACGGCCAGTGGAACGACGTGCCCTGCAACTACCACCTGCCATTCACCTGCAAGAAAGGCCCAGGTACAGTGTGTCGATTCAGGCGACAGACCTGGTTCTGATAGTCTTTTGCAAAAGGCTTTAAAACGGTCTTAACTGTCGACTTTTGGCCACTAGGCGACAGAAAAACATCAAGAGAAAGTGGCAGATGCAGAGCCCTGACATATTATAATGTGAACCTGGCCCGACTTGAGTCTTGGGTCATGTCTCAGTTACTAGGAATATTCTTGTGAAGACCTGGTAATGGTAATGGAGTAAAACCAAAACATGGAGCTAAAAGAGGCAAAAAAGCCCCGAAGAGCTGCAGATTTGTTTGATCATTCTCTAGTTTCAGCACAAGTGACCGCTTTCACACAGCCATTTCGTCCATATTAGAGATATTGATTAATGCAGGTTAAAATACTGCACTAACCAGCACTACATATATCAGTCGGCGGTTGTTGGCTAGCTTTTCATAGTGTGGTTACAGCTGTTGTGAGAGACATACATACAATAAGTGGACACATGGTTTGATATGGTCCCTTGTTGTCCCTGGTTCTGCCCCCAGTGTCTTGTGGCGCCCCGCCGGAGGTCGAAAACGCTCACATGTTTGGTAACAAGAAGGAGGAGTACCCCGTCAACTCCATCATCCGGTATCAATGCAACCCAGGATTTAAACAGCGCCACCCACCGGTGGTTCGCTGCAAAGCAGACGGACAGTGGGAGAAACCCCAGGTTGAATGTACTGACGGTGAGTGCACTCTCCACGGACACCCTGTTGTCCAGCTCAGGACTAGATTGTAGAGAAAGCTGATACGTAAGGACAGGTGTGTTATTTTCTAACATTGACTCATCCCTCTTGTGTTTTTCCCTCGCCGCAGTGAAAGCCAGAAAAAGAATACAGCGGAAGTCCAGCAGAAGTCCGGCCAGTAGCAAGCTTCACTGAGAAGGACAAAGAGGAGTTGATAATTTCAAAAGAACGTTTACACCACAAGAAAATCTATTTTCCATTTTAGTGAAGATGATTTGAAGGGTTAAATTTCTGAAAAGCCCACATGAAAGGTGCTACATCATGGTAATGTGATTTTTATCTCTTCTACCCCCTGCCCCTCATAATATATTTTAATTAGATACACTAATTTTATTGCTCTGAGTTTATTTTCATTGTGTGTATTGTAATATAATTTTTTTTGGTGAAATCATTGCTGGGATACTTTGTTCTGTATGAGTTTTACATTTATGGATAGCAGCATCTGTCTGGTTCATTGTAGTCTGCTGTAGATCTGTATCACAGAGATGGATGATGGTGGATGATGGCATGTTAGGATTTGCTCAAGAACTGGTTTATGTAAGGTACCAAAGAGTCGTGTGTTTGTTAGCATAGCTCATTGACATTTCTGTAGGAGAAAATACACGGCGGGGGGAGATGCTCTTTAAGGGGAAATACTGTTTTATTTTTGAAAGGTCACATCAATCATCTGAGTTCCCCCATGGTTCCTGCTGGTTTCTACGCTCAGTCAGTGTAGTTCAAGTTATCAGGGCTCGTTTTTCTTCCTTTAAAGAAGCACCTTCCTGCCACTTGATCCTGTGATACAGCATCAAAAACAACTTCCATAGAGCAAGGCCATCCAACACTTCCCATGTTTTAATGTAGCTCAGAGGTGAAAGAGTAAGCACATTAGAGAGCTGTTAAAGATATGAACAAGATAAATATCCCAGTTAATGGTTGAGCAACACAAGGCTTTGTTTACACTGAGCCATTTGAGCATCTGGATTATAAATTTGATTTGTCACCTCACGAACCTTGGGTTAGTTAGGTGAAAGGTCAGCCACTGAAGAGAGAGTGAGTCATTTTATTGTTTAAAAATGGGGATAATAGAGGTGAATATTCGTAGCGTGGCATTCAGTTGTAGTGCAGAGTAGTATAAAGCCTCCCTCCTCTCTTCCCTCCACACAATTGACCAATCACAGTGTGCAGATGGTGTAAACGTCAGATCGTCAAATCCTGGAAGTTATAGAAATGGTCAGACAAAGACCCCTCTTATCCAACATCAGACAGTTTGGGGGGAAGGTGTTGGACAAGCTATCCGACCATCCAACAAGCAGCTCAGCGGGAGTATAAAGCCTTATTCACGTTCCAAGTTTATTTATTTCATATCTGGAACCAATGTTTCATTTCTAATCAGGTTAGACACTGAAGTTTGGAGTTTTAGTTAATGAAAGTGAATGTTAAAAATCCAAACATATAAGGGATGTAGGTGTATTGTAGGCAAACTTAGAAAACGTAAACCTGCTGCAACTCTACATCCAACTTGTCAAATGGAATATTTCTTGGAAAATACATTAAATTATCCTCTTACCAAGAGATAGATGATTAGTTTGATATTGCTGTCACGTCTGTACGCAAAACATGAAGCTACAACCAGGAGGCGATTAGCGCTAGCTTAGCATAATGACTGTGAACAGGGGAAAAGAGCTAGTCTAACCTCTGTCCAAAGGTAAAAACATCTGCCTACCGGTAGGCTACTTCTAAAGAGCAAATTAACATGTTATATGTCGTTTTTAAGCGTTTTGTATGAATTAAACAAACTACAAATAATATGTGAAGTAGTGAGCTTTAGAGGTGCTGGTAGGTACATTTCTTTTTTTTTTACCTTTAACCTTTTTTAGCTAGCTGTTCCCTCGCTTCCAGTCTTTATGCTAAGCTAACTGGCTGTAGCTTCGTCTTTAATGGACAGACATGAGAGTGCTAATGATCTTCTTATCTAACTCTCAGCAAGAAAGTGGATAAACGTATTTCCCAAAATGTTTAAGCACAAGGCCAAATCATAGTAAAGCTATAATTCCATGTACTGCATGTCCACCATGCGTTTTAGATTTTAGATATCTAATCTCAACACGGATTTATACATTTTTAGGATTAGTGGTTTTATTGGACATTATATCTGGTCATAAATACATACATGGATGTGAACAGGAAAAAAAGACATCACTGGTATATAACATTTAAACCAAACTAAGAGAAGGCCAACACTCCCAACAGTAAAGTAACAGTAAAGTCTGTAAAAGTATCTTGTAATAATGGTGGTTTACAGCAGAGACTTTTGTCAATGTGAACACACAAGCTTTTATTTATTGATTCCACACAGTGACACAGAGTCTCTCCGCTGGACTGAGCCAGTAATTGAGAGATTCAACACTGTTGTATGAGACTACAGAAGCATCAGCCACACACAGCCAGGGTGAATACAGTTTTAGTAGCTTCATATTTCATATTTAATCTGTAGAGTATTAAGAGATACTTCTTGTGGGCCCACAGTTTTTGCGCGGCTGGTTTGAGTCTTTTGTTTTCTGTGTGTTTAGTCACTATCATCTTCCATGAGGCTGTGCAGTGCATAGTGTTTGTGTGGAGCAAGTGTCTTTACAATGAACCTGTTATCTATTTCATTTTTGTAACCTCAGAGGAAATAACCTCACTGTAAACACTACAGTGTGACCTGCTTGTTGTTGTTTGTTTTGTTTTTTTTTTCAACTTTGACTGCTTTCATTTGTGCACTTGTTTTGTGTAATTGTTGCTGTATGTGGGGGCTGTGCCTCCTTCAAAACATACGATCACCTGCTGAATGATAAACCAAAGACGAAGCATTTCCAAGCTGTATGTGTTCATGTCTGCTCCAACCCCTTTTATTCACTAATTCAAAGGATGAAGCTGGTGACGTTCTACATTTCTCTTGTTAATCTCATGAAAAGGCTAAAACCAGGTTCTGCATGTGCATCCAGAGCCTGTTATATTTTATTCCTCTGAGCCAAAGAGCTCCATTGTTGTCCAAAAACACATACGTTGTAGTTTATTTTCACATGAACTGTCCTGCTGTCCCAAATACTCACTAGACCTACCACGTTTTTAAAAAATTAAACAATACATTTGTTAACAATTTTTAATCATTTACGCACTCATAAAAAAAATAAATAATAATGTACTGAAGGTGGACATAAATGCATTTCTGGTTTGGGTCTTTTCATGTGATTTTTTAATTGGCTACTAAGAAAGACTCCAGTCTTATCCTTTAAATGCACCAACAAACATCTTGTTGATTTGAAAATCACCACAGCAGACAAAGCAGTGGTGTATGAATTCGACCATAAAACACTGGTTCTTTGCATGGGGCAGATAAAAACAAGGAACTGATATATTATAGATAATAAATAAATATATATTTGCCTCATCCTTGCATGACTCTGTCTTTTGATTTTGGCATCAAAGTGCTGCAGAATGAATCCACATGAGCCCCATGTCTCAGTGCTTGTACTCTCAAAACACATTAATCAGTGCCACATAAAAACACTTCAGTTCTTACCTCCGCTGATGAATTCAGGTCACTGTCATAACGGTATGGCTCTCATCTCTGTTCATACACACACAGCTACCTAAGATGTTAACGTCACACATGTGAAACTTACATAATTAACAGACTGCAAAGATCAGTCAGCCCTCCATCAGTCCAGCAGGGTCGCCGCCCAGATATTCCAGGTACCGACAACAAACACGTCTTTCACCTTTTCTCCTTGAGTCTCAGTGAACTCAGTGTTTCTGTGGCAGCAGCTGAGGTAAACAGATACAGAACTGACTCACAGGAATAATAAAATTACGGTAAATTTGTATTTACCAAACAGGGTGGGTTGCACATGGCGTCAGTGTTGCCTTGTGACTGAATAGAGTCCTTTTAAGGATCCTCTGTACCCCACCCATCACACACACTGGCTCACCTCCCTGCCCCGGCTCTCTGGATGAATCGTTTCTCTCTGCTCTGGGGATATTTTGCACTTGTCAATTAGTAGAAAACAGAAAATGTTTGTAACCATTGCTAAGTTCTCGCTGTGAGCAAACTATGACCATGTCAGATAACAGCAGAAAAAAACACTAACCTGAACTGTGTGTTAGCCACCAGAGTCAACATTTTTGCTGCTTGAGGTTTGAACCTCAACACGCACACATGACACATGTCTTACACATGTCTTGTAATCACATGTAGCCTACAGATGTACAGAGGAAGGCTGGTGGATTATTAAGAATCTAAAAAAAATGAAAAACAAACTGCCTCTAAATAACAAAACACTTATAAATGTTGTTGAGTATGTCATACAGTACCTTCAGACAGTATTCAGACGCCCTCAGTTTTTCCACACTTAATTGTTTTGTATTGACTGGACACCAACCAATCACGACAAAGGATGGTCTCCTTGGAGACAGTTGCTATGCCACTTGGAACAACTTACTGGGCATATTACATATTCTTTTGATATTTGAAGTGGAAAGAGGTAAATAAAAACCCCTGCAGCAAACAGACAAAATTGAGCTTAAATTACAAATGTTACTGCACTGTTACTATTTATTTCATAAAAAGTGGAAAATTAAACAGTAATTGAGGCATGTAGAAACTGTGAGTTTAAAAAAAAAAAATAATAATCATATTTCATTTTTTATTTGTATGAAACCTTTCAATCTCCAGGAATAATTAACATGAGAAATGAACAACAATCTAATATATTCATAATGTAATGTAATGTAAGATGCATGATAATTTTTTTATTTTCTTGAGTTTGCCTATCTTTCACTTTGGTCCAAATTTGGACTTTTAGCAGTTAATGATAATAAATCTGAATGTTTGCGGAACCAAGTACACCACAACTCTTTTCCCGGTCGGACCATAGACGAGGAGGACTTCCCTTGGTGGTTTTTTTTTCTTGCTGGATAACGAAGGCTTTCCCAGAGTTGATAGCGGAGAAAATACCCTTGTGTGCTAATAAATAATCAGTTCAAGACACCGATCACGTCCTAAGTATGTACACGGTTACTTCAGCTATCAGAGCGGTTGATAAAATCGTTCGTCAGGTCACAGACAGCTGCTAACTAAAGCCACTAAGCTAACCAGTGCTAACAAACAGTTTCAGTTGCTGAATCTGCTGGTACCGTTTGCTTTGAAAAAAAAATATAAAAAAATAGGTCTTAAATTTGTTATTAATTAACCAATCTAAGTGGAAGATATCAATAAATGCTAATGTCCTTTAATTGAACGAAAACTACACAAACATCTTGAAGCTAGCACACCTGCTCGGCTGTGTTGACTGTTGTTGGCCAGAAATGCATTTGCCCTGCGTTAGTGGAGTCAGACAGCGTATTAAAGATGATGATAAACATTACAATTATTTCCACTTTTACTACGTGCAACATTAAATATTGCTACTGTTACTACCATCAAATGATATAATATACTTTCTGCATGATGAGAACTTTTACTTTTAGCACTTTAAATTTATTTTGATGCCAATACTTTTGTACTTTTACTTAAGTAAAATGTTGGTTGCAGGACTTTTTTATTTGAAACAAAGTACTATATTATGCATTGCCACTTAAGTAAAAGATCCGACTACTTTTATTAGAATAAAACGGCAAAACAAAACCAAATCTCATATTTATGACAGGTGACACTTAATTTTGTATGCACTTGTTTATTCAGAGGGTTTTTCCTTAACAACCTGCCGTCATGTGAAAAAAAAACAACCTTTAGTTTCCAGTAAATAGCTTTTTTTTTTTTGCCATTAAGCAATGTCATAATGTAAAATAGAAGGTGTTTACGTGAGACTCAGACCTTCTGGTAGTTTGTGGAAACTATGTGCATCATAATAGCTAAAAGTAACTTGAGCATGTTTGGTTTTATTTCTTCCTTGTTTCTCTGTACAGGTTGATGGCCTGTCTTCCTCCTCCCGTCCCGTCTGCTCTGGCCTCATTTCTCTCCTCGTTGCTTCCCCGTGGCTTCGCCGTAGGGCCTTCACATCTCTGTGAGGGCAGGCTGGGGCTGTGGTGGGTTGGCCGCTCGCTGGAGGCTGGATCCCTGCTGGGGAGGGAGGGGGACACAGAATGGACCTGGAGTTATCACACCGACCTGATGACTCACAGTCGAGAGGGTGAACTCACGATAGAGTCCAAAACAGGTCAGACCAAAAACACCGAAGCAGAAAAGGTAAACAGAAGCGGACAGAGCATTTTTCATTCACAGTATGGTTGAAGAGTGTGGAACCTGTAATCTGCAGGTATTACACTGCACTCAAGTTTGTACATTTTTGTTTTGATTGATATTGATATTCGGTTCAGGGTTTTTTTTTTAGCAAAGCAGCATGAACACAAAGACGCAACAAAACAGTAAGACAGTTGCACACATGAAAAGCGGTGGAGCTACAAGCGGACCCCACTGCATGTATACACTATATAGAATACATTAGACCTTAGAGAAGAAACACAGGTGTAAATATCATAGTATATCATATTCAGCACATAGCTACAGGTTTGTCTTTATCTTTATGTTTTTATTTTTACCCTTTATTTAGTCTATTTAGTCATTGTATATGATTTAGCCTATAACTGCATTGCTTTGTTTTGTTAATGTTAAGCTGTGCAGGGAACTAAGAAGCAGTTTCTGGCATATTAGAAGAACCTTTATTAGGTTTAAGGTTAAACGTAATTACATGAATGTGTGAACCAAATTTAATTAATTGTCATTGTTCAACAGTGTTGAGATATTTCATATGTGACTAGCATAGCAAGAACCAGCACCAACTTCCTGTCAACATTAATCCATTTTACCTCCTTCGTTGCTGTTTCATTCATATCGCCTCAATCATCACATCAGAGCTTGATTTCAATTATGCAGCCGCCCACGTGTGTCCTGTAAACGTCTAACTCAAACACCTCTTTGTTTTCTGTGACGCAGATGGCCCATTAAGTGCATGAACTTTTGTTTTAGTGCCATGGAGTTTTTAACTACATGCTTAACTTAACTATTGGTTTTCTTCCTCATGGGTACCCGTGCTTGTCACCTTTCAGGGAGCTGGATTTACGACTAAAATTCAGTTGTACAGGAACCTATAATTATCCAGTGTTTGTGCCTGAATCATGGCTGCTGCCGTACAGCACTGGCTTTCTTCATAAAAATAGAAATTCAAATTACACCGTAGAATGTCTCGTATCAACGCCTATTTAGTTTAACGCTGTTAGTCGTCCCATGAAGATTCAAAATGCCTCAGCAGAGAAGACAGAAGTATTTCAATAATTCATTACTCATACAGCAACAGTCAAGTGTCAATCCACCAGAAGTAAGTCCTAGACCTGAGCCCACCCTGTCTGACTGATGCGAAGACGTCTCAGTGCTGATTCAGCCTTAAGATTCCTCATCATGACTTTTACATTCACCAGCAGCAACGTCTTTTGTTTGAAGCCATTTCGTCTTGCTTGCAGACAGAACTCGTGGCGCAGACGTGAGCCTTTCAACTTAATTAAGTGCAGACCCGGTGGGAAGATAATGAATCAGTCCTTTTAATTTCCACTAAGCGTTCTACAGAAGAAAACATCAGGAGAAAGAGTCAGAGCTGCTTCGCGGATAAAAAGATGTACCACTGATAATTTACAAGGGCACTGCAAGTGATCCACATACAAAGCACGACCCAGCCATCAATTCATTTTTATTTTAAGTGTGTCTGAGTCCGTAATCATCTTTACTGACATGAATATAAAAGTTCCATACTGTGTTCAGGTAGAAAATACTTGAACCAGATGGATAATGAACATCTGATTATTTAGTCAGTAATAAAATAAGTGTTTTAATGTAAACTTCTGTGCTGTGTTTTGAAGGTACTGATAGAGATCGCAGCAAATAAGGAGGCTCTTCTGGAAAAAGCTGTCTGGATTAAGTAAGTTGACCCACTGCCTCAGACCAAACTAAATGCATCTTTATCTGATTCTTCAGAGGTATTTGACCTCATGGAAGAACCACTTGTATGAACAGAAGAAGCATGTATGAGGCATTATTAAGAATTTCTTCTTTTCACTCTGGGAGCATTTTTGTGAATGAGAGTTTTGCACAGATGCAGCTGAACACGTTGCCTTATACATTCAGTTTTGGGGTGTTGATTGTACTACTGATCAAATCTGACCAACACACAGCGACTCAGGGACAGGCGATGTTCATCAGGTTGTAACAAGCTATTTACAACAAGTTTCTAAGACCCTGTTCAGACCTGGTATTAAGTGGACAGCTGTAAGTACAGACTCGAACGCACCACAGACGCATTGGCAACGCACTTCTGGTCCGATCACTGAGACCACATTCGAGGGTGGTCTGAGCCACATGTGGCCACGTTCTTGTAGCAAACAACAACACATACGTTTATTTTTCATATGAAGCAGGGAAGTGAGATCCGATCACGAGTGGTGACTCGATTTTAAAAGCCAGATGTGAAGTGACGTACTTAAAGCTGACCACTTGCGATCGGATCACTGAAGACACATGTTAATGCAGGTCTGAACAGAGCGTAAGAGAGTGGCGAATCCCTTTGAACGCTTGGTCTTTTATGTCCTGAGTCTTTGTAACCTCTGGCTGTGTTTCATACATGCAGCTGCATAAACACCCACAGGGATGACACATCTGAAACTGTTGTCTCTTCATGTCAGAGCCCATCCAATGCAATACAAAGTGCCAAAAATAGCTCATTTGGATTCAATATATCATCTTTCCGTTTGCACGGATTTGTGCTTTTTCTCCCCCCAGCTTTGCCTGCCAGGTGCGCAGCAGAGCCCAGCAGAACGCGGCAGTGCAGTGTGCGTGTGTAGAGGTGTGTGTGGGCGAGTGTGTGGATGTGTGTCTGCGTGTGTGTGAGGACGTCCAGCCGGGAACAGAGCTGCTGTTGTATGATGAAACTGTTGGAAAAACTGAGACGACAAACAAACCTGACAAACAGAGCAACTCCACGGCACAAGACACAGGTAACGACAGACATGATCACACAGCGATGATTTTAGTTACAGATTTTAGTTTCAGACAGACAGGTGGGTGCATATATATATATATATATCCTAAATCTGCGGTTATGCATGATTTGTATTTATGTGCAAGACTTTACTTTAAGTCTACTTATTAAGAACTTATGAGCAGTTTACTAACATTCAGGTTTTACGCAGATGTAAGGACATATCATTTTTCTTTTTTTCTTCAGTTCAGTTAAAACAGTTGTATTCTGATAATTGCTGCTTATTAAAGCCAAATAGACGGGGATGAACGTGTGAAGTGTCCCCAGTCCATGATAACTGAGTTATAAAGGAATTATTAACAGTTCTCCAGCATTAGTTTAGTCAATAATAACATTAGCAATGTACCAAACTGGATTATATGGACCTGAATAATGTAAACAGACTGGTTTCTGTCCACCTGGAGGAGCTAGAGGGACATTTAAATCCACTGGACTCAGTTTCGACCCCAGAAAACCCTCCAGTGTCATAAGACAGCTGAACACATGAAAGACTGGATGATGAGCACAGTCTCAGCTCTAGTTTAATGAAATGTGCTGGATGTAAACACAGAGGTCCTGGCGGGTGAGTGAGAATCGACTTTGAGAATTAGCTCAGTGACAAGAGAATTTACATGTCAAGATTATTTAAAATCAGTGACATCACTGAGTTTCAGTCGAGAGCTTTGTGAGGAAAAACCTCTCATCAGCTGAAATGCACTCAAACTGAGGATGAAAGCCGGAGATGAATAATTAGAGGATTAATCATTTTTGGTGAACGCAAAGTACATTAATTAAATGAAAACACCAAGCAAGAAAAGAAAATCATTAAAGCATGTGTGTTACAGAGGAATAATATGCCCTCCAGCTCCGCTAATCCGCTATAATTTCTGGTTCGAGAAGCATTTATCTGCTGTGATTGATGCAACACTAAGGAGGAAACCTCATGCTGAAAATACCAGCAGCAACAGACTGGGGATGTCTTATTAAACAAATTGATCATATAAATCATGGTAGCATCTCCAAAACAATTAGGAATCCTAAATGAAAGCTAATAATATAAAAAGCAATTGATCCCTGCAGGGATGTTACATTTTTGTGAAAGCAAATATTAATTATGTTCATGTGGAGAAAAGAAAAATGTAACATAGGCAAGAAAAAAACCACAAGAAGATAAAAAAAAAGCTTTAAACTGAAAACAAAATAATGAAAGCAGAAACATGTGCACAACTAAAAAAAACAGAGCAAGCAGATGTTAAATTTATACTTATACTTATACTTATACTGTGCATACATATGAATATAAGTTATTGCAAAGTGTACATACAGAACATGTGTGTATATAAATGTGTTTAGAAATCAGTTGTACTTGTTGTACTTGTTGTGTTTTATGCTTCTTTATACTTAACTAGTGTTAAATATTCAATACATGATTAAAATAGTGTGTGTTATTCTACTGCATTTATTAAACAGCTATATGTAGTCACTAGTTACTTTGAGGATAAAAACCCTAAAATACTTTATGGGCATAAAAATACAGTGTAATATGATAATTTAACAACGGCAGAGGCTGTTCTGCCTAATCAGTGTTTTTACTTTTATACTTAATGAATATTTGGCTGCTTCTACATCACTACATGACTTCAGTGATTAGTTAATTATTACATTTGTTGGAGATTAATTTATGTACTGCTTAAATTTCTTTTTCTTTTCTTTTTGATTGGCCAGATAACAAGGTTGAACACAAAGAGAGCCAAGAAAAGGAAGAGACGGATGACGAACAAAAGGAGAGAACACAGGAGGAAGAGGAGAGGGAAGAGTGCAGAAACCCCCACAGGTGCATCAAGAGGAGTCACCCAACCAGACACAGGAGGAAGAGGAGAGTCCAGAGAATCCTGCACAGTGATGGACGGCGGGAGAGTGGCACTGATAGTCAAACAGACAGAGCTGACGCCGTCAACGACATCACGACAGCAGGTGAACACACAGACAGCACAGGTAGAGTCCCGTCTGCCGGGGACAGACAGCCACACTGTAACTCTCCAGACAGTCAGTCTGACTCCCGAGGCCTCTCTGCAACCCCCACTGTCCGCTGCAGCTCCCGCCTGGCTGCGAAACCACGTCGTGTTCACTGTGTGACCAGCCGGTTGAAGCGACCCCCCGCCCGCCCCGACCCACCTAAACAGACGGAGGGACAGAGCCGGAGCTGCACTGAGGGCGCCACGCCCGTCCCAGAAAAGGAGGTTTCCATGAAGATACAGTTACACGCCGATGCTGAGGCTGTCGCGGCAGCTCCGGCGTGGCACCCAGAGATCAGAGAGAGGCGGTACAGATGTTCCAGCTGCGGTAAAAAGTTCTACCAGCTCGGCCACTTAAAGAAACACCAGTTCAGTCACTCAGAGGAGAAACCCTTCAACTGCCAGGAGTGTGGGAAAAACTACACCTCTGCAGAGAGCTTCAGAGCCCACCAGGTAGGGAAGTCCAGATCATATTGGTTTTCAGAGGCAGATACTGATATTTATATTGATACTGATAATAATATTGATATTGATACTGATAATAATATTGATATTCATGTTTATTACATGAGCATAATAAAACATTTTCAATAAGGATGAAGTAATTTGGTTATTTATGACATTTTACAGAAATGCTTTTTTTTCAGAGCTAAACATCATTAGACATTAAATTATCTATAATATTGTTTTATAACAACTATAAACACAGTTAAGACAAAATATATTTGTAATTTTTTTTAAAGTTAAGAGAAATAGCATGCATAACTCGCATACAAAAAATTTAGCCTATAAAGAAGACAGAACTATATAATAAACGATATCCATCTATAATAGAAATAGTAGAAGTCAATAGATCATTTTACACATTTTATTGTCTAATATCAAGTTTTTTCGTCCTGAAATGAACCGAGTTTTGGTTGTAGTCTGCTTTAACACTGGGTCATGTGGTACTTTTACTCCCTGATGGACAAACTAAGAGACGTGGAGACTCTTTTTCTAAAATACCACAAACATTTTTCATTTGACATTTCTTATTACATTTACACCAACACAGATTTTGCTGGAACAGACTAAAATGATCAGATAATATTCTTTCTTATATCCTTTTTCTTTTTCACCGTAGATCTTTTTTCCAGCTGAATTCTCCCTGTATTTTTCAACGATGGTGCAAAATAGCGACTCCACAAGAATCCTTTCCTCTTTGTCTTTGAGGGACTGATCACAAGAGCTGGTTTTTACCGTGGGTGTTTTTTAGCTGGAGCTTTTTATCACAATCTGTGTCTCTGCTCAGCTATCCACAGGAAAAACGTGACAAATGAAAGGGTTTAGAAATGCAAAATACGTCACCAGTTGCTTTTTTTAGACAGTGTGTGGGGGTACGGGGAATTTTTCTTTACCCCTTACTGCTCCCTTAATGACCAGCAGCTGAGTCATCATGCAGAGCAGCAATTTACCCATCCTAATGAGTAATATAACTAGTGTTAGTAATAATAAGTGTTATTTGAAATAATTATGGTATCATTTGTAGATGAGTCACCGTGGGGAGCGTCCGTTCTCCTGTCCTCACTGTGAGAAGACCTACGGACTGAAGCGGGACCTGAAGGAGCACATGGTGCTGCACACCGGAGAAAAGCCGTACACCTGTGAGCAATGTGGAAAGGCGTTTGCACGCCGCCCCTCCCTACGCATCCACCGCCTCCTTCACTGCAGCAGAATGATCTACACACAGCCTCCGAAGGTAGGGACGCACTGTTAAGTGCTGGTCACTCATCTGTGGTGACATTTTCAAATTCTTCCTCCTATTTTAATCAGGGGAACAGTTGGCAAATCATCATGGGACAGTATTTGTCCTGAAATGAGCAGCCAGCAAGGAGGAATATGTTTAAATTGCTGCTGCTGCTTCACTTGCCCTTCAGCTACTTCACTTTTAAACTGAAAGTTTCCATCTCTACACAACTCAACCAAGTTTTAAAATCTTTGACGTCAGGTAACATAAATTTGCACGCTCGTCGTCTTGTTTCTCCCCAAACAGCAGTTTGAACTTTAAAGTATTTAAAAAGAGTGTAAAAGGACACGTTGCATTTGATTCTGGATTTCTCTCCAAGGTGCAGTGCACACTCTGCCCCAAGCTGCTGGCTAACTTCGGCTCTCTCAGGAACCACATGAAGCTCCACACAGGGGAGAAACCTCACATCTGTCAGTACTGTGGGAAGTGCTTCAGTCAGAAAGGTAATGTCTGAGGCCCAGGTCTGATCCTGGAGCTGCAACCGGCTGTCAGGTGTGCTCAGTTTGAAAATGCCGCTGTGGCCAGATGTTTCCTAGCCAGCAGATCTTGTTAGAGGCCAGCAGGTCGTACAGACCTGACTGAAATGAGTAAACAAAGTAATCTCGCAACCCAGGCACTTTGGGCTGGAACTGATCGGTAGGGATGTCACGATACCAGAATGTAGGTAGTCGATACCAATACCATTGTAATTCCACAATTCTCAGAAAACAGAAAACAACAAAGGCTTCTGCTCACAGTATGCGAACACACATGCACATGTGAATGCATGCACACACACACTTCCATATCCTCAGTGTGCAGCAGTTCAAACTAACATGGTGACAGACCCATGGTGTGAACATATTTATTAAAAAAACAGCATTATATTTTAAATGATTATATTAATATTATTTATTATTGTAGCTGCTAATGTTGAGAGAACGCAGCTCATGCTATGAGCTGTCGGTACGTTAGCCTAAACAAGCTAACGTGCACGTTGTGTGTGGAGCGTTGCTTTGACTGATTTCAGCTGTATCAGTAACATTTCAGGACATGAACATGTTGATGACATGTTGTTGATATAAAGTTAACAACTGAAACTCAAAAAGTTGACAGTTTATTAGGAACACCTAGCTAAAACTAATGCAGTCCAATACAACAGTCCTGCAATAAATCAGTCCAATAAACCCAACTATCCCTTTAACTTGCCCCGATTCTTTTCAACAAGAGATGATTACACAGTGTTTTTTTTTGTAACACCCAGAGGACGTCTCCAGCTGTGATCAATTCCTTCCATTTACATTTTCATTTGTCAGCGTGACAGCATCAATCTTGTGTGAGGAGCTAATCTTCAAACATTATTGGACAGATGCAGATGCACTCAGCACCAGCTCCCTCTGCCACCACAGCCTCCTCCATCCGCAAGTATGTGTCTGTCTAACTGTCTGTCTCTCTCAGGAAACCTTGAGTGCCATTTGAGAATTCACAGTGGAGAGAAGCCATATCCCTGCTCCGAGTGCAACCAGAGTTTCTCCCAGAAGCCGGAGCTCCGTCGGCACATGTTGTCCCACACCGGAGGAGGTTTTCTCTGCAGCTACTGTGGAAAATCCCTGAGGGACCCGCACAGCCTGAAATCCCACGAGAGACTGCACACTGGAGAGAGGCCACATCGGTGCCCTGTCTGCGGAAAAGGTTAAAACATGAGATCATAATTTAAAAGTCTAATACAGCTGTGGAAAAAAGTCAAGGGAGACTGGGGACAAGATCTCTAATCCCTCTTGGCTAACTTATTCTATGAGGATTTTTGCCATTTCATCTCAGTTTGGAGCCACATTTCATCTTCTGTTTGCATCTCTTATGCAGCATGAGACTATAAAAATAGAGACAATCTACATTCTTATTAAAATAAGACAATAAAGTCATAAAACGCTGTTTACAACATGCTTCCAGAAAATTTTATGTACTTTCTTGGCTAAAATGTGACAATCTGCTTTTTGTTAAAGAATTAGAAGCGAGTTTCAGACTGAGGAAAACAAACCGCAGCTGAAACAAAACAGTGAAAAATGAGTCAATGAAAAAGCCAGTTAGGGGCATGAAGCACATTCTGGCCAATTCCCCTCCAACCAACCTTATTTATCTCACTTAGCGGGCTGCAGATGTTCTGTCCCGCATACATGATTGGAAAGCACAAGCTGCTGATTGCAAGGTTGTTCACATTTACTTTTTATGAAGCATAAGACGCCAAAAAAAGTGTGTGCTGAGTTCACTGGTTTCATAATTGATGAAGTTAAACTGTTTTTTTGACAGGTACAAATGGCATTTTATATTTATGGCTGGCTAACAGGCATTTTATTTTATAATTTTTTTGTAAAATATAATCACAGGAGTGGACTTCGTTATTTCTGGACTTCGGTTATTTGCCGTAGCTATAGGCAGTTCACACCTCACAAGAAGGCCAAGAAAAACCAATGTATCTGTTTTATGTGTTTACGCTGCGAGTTCGACTCAGGAGGAGGAACTGTTGGCTCGTGGTCTTAAGATAAGACAAGATGTTCCTTTATTAGTCCCACAGTGGGGAAATTTGCAGTGTTAGAGCAGCGAAGTGGACAGTACAAAAAATAATAAATAATAATAATATAGTATCTACAAATGAGGTATTTAACTATAGCAAAAGCAGCATCAGATAAATGTTATTGCACAGTTGGTGTATGTTAATTATTGCACATGGTGAGTTTGTCAGTTTTGGGTGTGTGTGTTTACCGAGTGCCGTGTTTGATGTACAGTCTGACAGCAGCCGGGAGGAGAGACCTGCAGAATCTCTCCTTCACTCGCTGCGGGTGCAGCAGTCTGTCGCTGAAGGGGCTGCTCAGTGATTTCTGCTTTTTTTTTTCTTTTTTTTTTTTTTTCCCCTCAGGCTACACGTTGGCCACCAAGCTGAGGAGACACATAAAGTCGTCTCACCTGATGGAGAAGCCGTACAGCTGCCACTGCGGCGCTTCATATACTGTGAGACAAAGTCTGCTGAGGCATCAAGCTCAGCACAGGACAGAGGGAGGAACTCTGGAGGAGGTGGAAGGAGGACACGGGGAGGAGACGAACAGCAGCAAGAAAGACGCTGTGCAGGAGTTAGCGGCTTTAAGCTCCAGTCACCCGAAACCAATCAGAGGCAGACCCAAAAAGAACTCCCTCCCTCAAGGGGCAGGAGAGAAGGAGGCTGGTGAAGTGAAGCGGAGAAGGGGACGAGGAAAAGGGGAGGAAAAGGAGGTGAGGCAGATTCAAGAGGATGAAACCTCAGGAGGGGGAGATGGAGAGGCTTCAAGTAACGTCCAGCACGCCGTCGTCTACGTCCACACAGACAACCTGTCCACGCCGAGCTCCAACCCTCTGCTCCTCACCTCCGAAAACTCACTGCCCGCAGGGACTGGGCAGGAGCTGGTGGAGGTCGTGATATCAGAGGGCGCAGAGCAGTGCATTGTGGTCCACGGGCAGCAGACTGTAGGGGAGCTGCTGATCTTACAGGAGGAAGGGAGCGGACTCTGCTCTGTGGCTCAGACCGTTGAGATAAACACCATGTAGCCTAAAAGCTCAGTTTCCTGAACCATCTCCGGTGGTTCAGATGTTTCAGTGAACATCCAAAAATATCATCATTTCAATATGTTCAATACATCTCAATACACGTGTTGTTTTTGTTTCTTACACCCTCCTTCCTTCAACCTACCTCATCTGTTTATTATTTTTTGTGTACCCCAGATCGCCTTTGAACAACCTTTACAGATGTGAACAGATGTTAACTCAGTAGGATGTAGGAGGTTAGAGCAACTTAGATGCGTCCCGGTGGAGAACTAGAGGATTAAAAGTCCTACCCTTTACTGAGACGCCAAATTATCTCATTACATTCTGGTGTGTGTGTGTGTGTGTGTGTGTGTGTGTGTGTGTGTGTGTGTGTGTGTGTGTGTGTGTGTGTGTGTGTGTGTGTGTGTGTGTGTGAAGAGAAACTGGTCCCTGGGCCTGTTCAGCGATGGATTTCTTTTGTTCTGACTGTTGAACATCGGTGCATCCATCGTTTGATGCTGAGCGTCTGACATTTACTTCTGATCCTTAAGCTAAAACAAAACACTTGTGCTGTCAGAGTGAAGCTACACTGGAAGTAACTCAACTTGACATTAAGTCCTCTACATTTAGTCAGATATCCCCTGGAGTTTAAAGAAAAGGAATAAAACAACAAAATACATCCAAAAATATAATGTACTGTATGTGTGTGTGTCTTTATCCACATCTGAAGACCCTGTTCTCCCACACAGGTGTTTACACTTGACCTGGCTGCGTAGCTCTCTGTGCAGGCTGGAGATGGTCATCGCACTGCGTGTACTAAAAAAGGTGTGATTTTTCTCACCCTCACCGGTGAAACAAAGATAAAACAAGACTGAAGAAGATATCGATCAAACACAGTCTGTATATTCCTGTCCTTCTGCTGTTTGATGCTGGGCAGGTAGGTTTAATAATAAACTGTAAGGTCACTGATGTACTTATTTTTACTAACAAGTATGTATAGACAGTAGCTGCAACACCAGCATCATTGTTCACATTCTTGCTTGCGTTCTTTGTGTGTATCTGGAGGATTAAAGGTATATCCACTAGGGTGTAGATGGCCCTGTCTCAGACCTGCTTCAGCTGATCCAATCACCAATCATCAAGTGGACAGCTCTGAGTACGTCAGTTCATATCTGCAATGACTCCTCTCACCCACAGCAGTCGCCATCTTGGCTACATAGTGGAAGCGGAGGGACCATCGACGTATTTTCAAACTTGTGAAAACGGCGATTGAGGAAGGAGGAAACATTGCACAATTTCCATGTTGACACAGGGGCGTTCATTTTCAAGTCAAGAGAGCAGAGCAAGTCGCGCTGCACAGAGGACGTATTATAACCTCTGGTATTGAAAATGCGATAATGGCTGAAGCTCTTGGCAAGCGACCATCACCACGATAGGACTGGAGGCCAAAAAGTGGAAACTGTTTTATAAAACTTATACTTGAAGTATTCCTTTAACAGTTTAACCGATATTATGTATTCCTGTTTTCTTGAGCAGAGCATTGTGGGTTGTTTCTTCTGCCTTCAGTAACATCACCATATGGAGACATGAAACACTGTAGAAGTAAAGGAAAGAGCCGATTTCTGGAGGCAGCACAACTGCGACCGAACATCAAACTTTCTCTGCTGTACTCTGATCATATCATTTAGACAGTGATAACGCGAGGGCTTAGTCACGTTGCTGAAATGGAGACAAACACTTGAGTCGCTGGAGAGCCACAGGATGATGGAAACCACCGTCTGTAAAAGACCCTCCATATAACCAGGTTTCAAAAGCTGCTGAGGGTCTGACGAACACAGACATAATGCATAAAAGATATCACTTCACATTTCAAGGAAAAATCCTCTGATAGATACATTATCAAGAGTGCTACTCAAGCAGATTGCCTTCCCAGAAAACACTTGTTTGTGGGTTTCTTTTTCTGACCTCCTTTCAGAAGTCTGCATGGAAAATAAAATAGAAAGTGCAGATTAATTACAAGGTCGGAAAAAAAAATTGGTTGTGTCAGAAATGTAATGTCAGAAGACAGATTGTGTGAATGTGACTTTAAAGCATCTGAATTAAGAGCTTTTAACATTTTGCAACAGGTCTCTTAGACTTTTATTGGTTCTTCAAGACATTGGTTTTTAAACTTTTTTATATGCAACTGTTGGATGTTGGTGGAAAATCACAAAAAATGTACTGTTATCAAACTTACACTATATGTCCATAAGTATGTAGACAGTACCATGTACACTTTGGGCTGTTTAGGTGCAAGGCCCCTTAGTTGCAATCAAGCGGGAACCTCCGGGGCTGAAGAATGAAGCCAAACCCGGTTGTCTCGAAAACTGCAGTTCCTCGAATGGCCACTTGAGGCTGGCACCAAAAGTGAGTCAATCCCCATAGACTCCCATGTTAAAACATCCAACTTTACAGCAGAAATAAACATGTTTACAGTCTGGTATGGTTATATATAACTCACCTGTTTAAATTTTACTGAGGCTTAAAGTTATGCTTTATTGAGGGTGTCACCATCTTGAGTGGGTGATATATGCTTGTCATAAACAGGTATGCACCAAAGTATCAGCTTAGTTAGGAGAAGTCAGGCTCTGCCAAGATGGTGACGGTGGAGCAGCCCACTCTGAGCTTCAAAACTGCTGCAAAATACAGTGATTTTTTAGAGAATAATGTGCTTGCAGCTGTGTCAACATTTTGTGTTTGTCTTGTTCAACATGACGAAGTCCCCACGCACAAACCCAGGTCCATAAAGAAATGGTCGTCCAGTCTGGTGTGGAAGAACTTGATTGGCCTGCACAGAAGCCCTGACCTCAACCCCATCCAACACCTTTGGGATGAACTGGAACACCAACTGGGAGAAAGGTACAGATGATGGTTTCAAGTTGGTAAAATACCCAGATTCATTAAACACAAGTCTTTCATTCAAAATCTGTCTTAGATAATCTGTTCAGCCTCTTTCTGACACTGCAGCCATCTTAAAATATTAAAATAACACAGCTGACCAATCATCACAGAAGTAGTCGGACGCAGCGCTCACTAATTTGACAGAAGAAAGGTGTGGGGGGGAGGGAGTTTCTGAAGCTATTTAACCATTGGATAAGCGGTTGTGAGTCAGTGTGTGAGTCAGTTGACTTCACCAAAGTCAACTTACAAATACAATATTCATGACAAGTCTTTTGGTTAAATATTTATCTGCCAGTCATCATGTTAAAGTAAGAACCTGTGGCATTTTTGAGAACTTGAGAAGCATGACTAAAATGAGTTATGAGTTAATAAATGTCAGAAAATATAAAAATATATGTTCAAAGCTCTACACAGTCTCTGTGGTTTAGGAGTGATACTGACTGAAGTAAAAACTGTACTTTTTTATACTAAGATATTTTCATTTCCCACCTCAACATACCATCCAAAAAGAAAGGATTTGGATTTGATAAGCGGATTAGGAACTGGTATCCCAACATGTCCCCGGAGCCAGGCCTAGTGTCTGAATGTATAAAAGTATTTTATGGCCATTGTATGCCTGTATTGGTGCATCAACAGTAGAGAGATGACATGAAGAGGGTTGTGAGAGAGTTGGGAACGATATTCAACGAAGGTCTCCGGGTGGATGGAAAAAGGCAGAGTTGCGGTTCACATTTGGTGCCATGCCAATAGCTGTTTTTAGTATTTTAGACTTATTTTCATCCTTCCAATTTACTAGTATCACACACAACAAATGAAGCCGCCTCAGTGGACCAAACTCTGTTATAAATCTAATGTTGTTTATATCTTCAGTGTCCCCCAGGACTCCCAGCCGCTCTCAGCTTCTGCCACTCGCTGGCGAGACTGTTTAATTTGTTGGGAGGTGCTGACCCACAAGGTACAACCTCCTCTGTAAAACAACTTTGTGAATCATGTCTTGCATTTCTTATATAAAAAAAAGAATGTGAAAATTGTGAAAAGAAATCATATCGTCACACTCTCAAGGTTTCTCATTCTGTTTAACTGCTGTTACGTCCCCTGGTGAAAATAGAGGAGGAAATGGAGACAATAACATGACAACCAAAACAGGATTCAGGCTGTTTTCCTAAACTGCGGCTGCAGCAGCTCAGTGAGGCTTAGGACATTAGTGATTTAGAGCTGCAGTGGCTGTGGGCTTCTCACTGTAATGCATCACCACCAGTTTCTTCGTGTGAAACCCCATTTAATTCTTGACTTGAAGTAAACACCTCCATAGTTGCTGTTGCTATCATTTATAATCTGGTAACTCTCAGAGGATAAAGTCACCGTCATATTTCATATTCCAACATTCTCATCATTATTATGCAATGAGCCGATTTAGATTAAATAACCTGCCAATGCTGTCACTCGATCAGCTTCTGCATCAATCAAACATTTATACCCGTATCTTTCAGTCTCATTAGATTTCCTTCATTTTGAAAGAGACGTGAAATGAAATGACCTGGCCACGTTGTCTGATGTCATTTTCTTTTGCATCTCAATGTATTTTCTTTTTGTTAAATCACTTCAGGCCAAGGAGCCCAAGGGTTTTTCTGTCTGCAGTGAATAACAAGCGAAGTCTTAACTTTGTTTATTATTGAGCTGTAGTTATAGCTGACGTATTTATTTAAACACACACGCTGTTGTGTTGCTTTACTCTTGGTCTGGGACTGTTTTTCTTGGTTTGGGTTAAAATAATGTCCGAACATACAATGATGTGTTAGACCAGTGCAGACCTGGACCTCACCAGAAGCCTGAGACCAGAGGAGTGGAGGATGTCATGGCAGCAGATTAATGCCCATGATTCTACAACGACGTACATATATTTAAGCCATATAATTTAGCCTCTTTCTTTCTTTCTTTGGAAATGTTATTATCATAATTTAGGAAAAATTATTACAACAGAGACAGCGGTTCACTTTGGTCTGGGCTGCCATTCGATCATTTATTTTCTTAAGATGATAAAAAAATAAAATAAGATCATGACAGACTAAATATTCCAAGACGAATTGTAAATCAAAATTAGACTGAAATTTTATTCTAAAGCTGTAAATATATTCATTAATTACAGCAAATACGAATCCCAGACACATTACTTCAAGGCTTCGCTGACAGCTTTAGAGACGACTGTTCTCAGCTCAGTCCTCTGGGTTGGAGACTCTGGAGATAAAAGAGGTTCGGCCTTTTGTCTTCCCTCAAAAGTGAAACTCATACATGCCCTTGAGCAAGGCGCTTACCTCCACTGATACCCCTCCGTTCTCGATACTCATCCTCCTTTCATTACATGTGCAGTTTGCCCTAAAACATGACTTTAATCTCTAATTATTTTCCATATAACAAATGATAAAACACACACTGTAACTAACTCCTCCAGAGCATGTCTTACTGCTCATTTTATTTTTAATACGGTAGAAGCAACCTGTAAGGTACAGGTTTGTATTAAAACCCTTAAGCACATCTAGTGTGTTGGTACCATTGGGGAGCTGCCTGGTTTGACCACAGCCTCTGGCAGTACCCACACACAGGCTAATGTTAGCAAAAGCAGGTCTCTAAAGTAAATCCTAAATACCGGAGATAAGTAGACTGTGTTCTCTGAAAGCGGAGAGGTAATTATTTGTTTGCTGTCAACTCTTTAAGTGATAGTTTGGGTTATTTAACGTGGGGTTGTGTGAGATACTTATCTGTAGTCAGTGTACAGTAGATTTGGATCTGTGCGCTCCCAGTTTAGAGAAGCAGCCGGTAAAAAGGCTGAGCAATGTGCTGCTGTGGACAAGGCCATCCGCAAAAACATGTTTTAGCCTCTTCTACCACTATTGATTTCAATGTACGTGTATGCTTTTGAATATTTTCACCGCTTTATCTTACCATCAAGCAGCTCTTTCCTTTGGAACTACAGTTTGTGAACTGTTCAAGGGCTGTTTGACAGCAAAATAAAGCAGTGAAAACATTCAAAATACAGTGCGCAATTAACATCATATTGGCTTTTTCAATGGGCACTTTTTAAAGTGGCTGAAACACTTTTCTTTCTTTTTTTTTTGCTGACTCCGTCCACAGCTGCACATCACTCAGCTTCTGTGCTGGTGCTCCTGCACGCTCCTCCAAACTGTGAGCACGCTGATCCGAGTTTACTGCAGGTAATACACTGACTATAGATAAGTATGTCACACAGCCCCAAGTCAAATAACCCGAGCTATCAGTTTAACTAATCAGTACATATTAACAATGAGTCAAAAATACTTTCTCTAGTTAAAGTGGTCATTCATATTGACAAAGCCACAGAGAATTATCCCCCAGTTCTCCAGCTCTTTGGAGCCTTTTTAGCCTCTTTTCGCTCACTGTTTCGGTTGTCAGAGCATGTTTTAGTCCAGTGACCATGCAGACGAGTGTCAGAAGCTGTGATGCCGGCGGCTCTCTCTGACACAACCCTGTCATTGTGCCAAGGGTTAGCTCTCACGCCGAAGAGACAGTCAGTCTTTTTCAAAGAGCTCCAGGAGGAGCTGACTCCTTCCTTCATAAGCTACCAGCAATAAAAAAGGCTGCCTTTATAGCCCCCATGGTGTTGAAAGGTGCCCTGGGTAGGTCTGCAAAGCTCTGAAATAATTGTCCCCCTCCCTGATGAAAATGTGTGTGTATGTGCACAAACATGCAGTGTAAGTAAACTTAACGGTCCTGGTTTGGGGCTTTTAAAATATAGTCACCCAATATTTGAGTCAGTCTTCTGTCGGCAAAAATGAAGCTCTGATAAACCCACTGTTTGCTTTTTGCTCAGCACCAAACAGCAGACAGAGAAAGTTAGTGGCTAACTGCTGAAGAAAGTAAAACATTTAGCAACTATAAACCAGTTATTTCCCTCAGGAGTTGGTGAAAACTTAAACAGGGGAGTGAATATTCGATTAAGATTGATCAGCTGGCCAGAAATACACCTCCAGATGAATGCTTATGTGTTCTGCTATCTGTTTAAGGAGGCAACTGTTCACTAGCACATTCACCTGATAATAAATTACAATGCTGAGTGCCGGCAGCTATAAAAGCAGCATTTAACACATTGCACAGTTAAAGAGTATACATCTGGTGATATTGCGTTTTGTTCCTGTCAACAAATCCCATGAAAATACTAAAACCAACAGTGAATTGAATCTACTGTGCGTGTATCAAGGCCTAACATATCTTACTTCTCTGAGCCATAGAGCTCCATTGTTTCCAAAAAAACACACATCCGTGAGTCACACTGTTGCACTGGGTGACATGTTCCTTCATCACCATGAACACACACCCTGTAGTTTAGTTTGACTCAGTCCCACATTCACTGCTTCCCCAAATAAGAGCAGGAAATGTGGATGAATCTGTCCCTGGAAATGTGATGTTTCCTGACAAGAACGGTGACCTGCTGTTAAAGAGAATTATTCAACACTTAACTTCTCGACAAAAAAGACAGTGTTGCCAACTACTTTCATGGGAAAGTTGCTGAAGCCCGCTCGAAAGGTAGCCAAGTGTCTCTGGATGATATTATGCGCCAATTAGCATATTGGTGAAGTCACTGCATCGTATTTTCATCCTACCTACCTGTCAGCCGGTTTCAGCACTGTATATGCCAGCAAACGCCACCGACAGGGAGCCCGAGGATTACACTTTTAAATATAAGTATTGGGTTTCAGCTCAGTTGAACAGCTTAAGAAACTTAACAGCACATTCAGCAACAGACTCGTACAACCCCGCTGCGTTAGGGAACATTATAGAAAGTCATTCCTGCCTCCTGCAATCAGACTGTATATAATGCGTATGATTCAATATTGACATTGCAACTGTTGATGAATGCATTGCATTGATGAAAAGGTCAGGTGATGTGGTGCCACTCTGGGCATATAAACTAACTATGTGCATATTTACAAAAGAATAACTAGTATTATGTTTTTATTAATGGATTGTAAATGGAGTTAAACTATGTGCAAATACTATGATATAATAATATGATAATTTAACAAATATGTACATGGCAAACTGAAAAGATACAGAAAGATGCATATACATTATAGTCTATTCACAACACCAATGCAAAGTCATAGTATGTGGAAATAAATATCAAATGTACTGTAAACCTGTTTGTTATTCTGATCTGAGTCCAGATCATATGAACGCTGAGACAGAATTCATTATCATCCTCATGATCCATACCCTCAGTGCTCTGCCCCTGTGGGGCGATGCTGGGTGCAGGGGGAGAGCCAGAACCTGCTGCAGGATATGACTTCAATCAATAGGCAGCAGAAGAGAGCTGCAGCACCTTCTCTGACAGTTTGTGCTCATAGCAAGACTCAAATCATGTCTAATATATAGAGCTGGGGGTCTGAAGGGGTGTACGATTTCTGAGTTTGTTTTCAAAGACACTTGTTTGACTCAGCAGTGTCTCTACTGTAGTGTGGGAGAGGGAGGTCAGAAACTGCAGCAGAAGCTAAGTCTTCATATGGGTTTATTCCTGCTGCACCCCTGTGTTTCTTCACCTCAGCCCAGAATGGTGTTGTTTCCTCCACTGATAATAATAATAATGACAATAATTATATCAATTGTGGACGGGCAATGTCCCAGAAGGCTTGTAAGCTCCTGGGCTTTAGTGTCTCCCCTACATTGAACAAATACATTTAAAGAAATGTCTCCACATGATCTGTAAACCCATTTGCTGATGAGATGGTGTAGCTCACACATCTCCTCCCCTCAGGAGAGAGGTTCAGCTGTGCTGCCTTGGACTTGAATGTAAAGCCAATGTATGGCTGTCCACGTCCATGTGTCCACTCTTTGAGCATGTCAATTTTTTGCCATTGGGTTAATGACTCTGATGCAGACAGACTTAATAAGCCTCATTAAACAGTCAAGAAGCTTGAGCGGCTCCGTCTGTTCCCCCTCTGATGCCTTAACAGCAGTCTGCACCTCGCTAATTATAGATTTTTTAAAAGGTGAGGTACATACGGTGGCCCTGAGAGCTCAGCGCACTGAAACTTAAGAAAGCATGCAAATAGAAAAAATGCAAGCAATTCGGGGACACCATAGGTACGCCTACACGAGATTCTGTGGGTCACCTCAACATCTGCCATGGAGCAGGGTTCACGTACCATGGTGAGACTGAAATGAAAGTTTAATTTCTCCCACTGCTCCAGGATTCTGCACACAGCAGGCTCTATAGAAAGCCAATGTGTGGCAGTCTAATATGTCTCTCTGTGCTTTGCTGAAACAGGAAACAAATCACAGGTTTCTCTAACAAGAAAGGTGTTTTTGCAGGCAGAGCTTACGTCTAGCTATAGTGAGTGACACACACAGCGGAGGCGCTGCCGCGTGTGCAGAGATGTAACCTCTGCCAAGCTCAGGACCACGTGTTTTAGGACACTCTCCTCCCTCAGAGTTTTGTGCGCACCATTGTACACCCATGTCATCACAGATCTGTGCCAATGCCAAGCAGGTTCCCCCTCTTCTGATCTAGCATCCACTCCCTCCAGCTCAAGTGCAACACATTTCCCTTGTCTTCACTAAAATACAGAATTACTACCCCAAGGTACTTGGAGACACTTCCATCAATGCTTTCATCAAGAAGGAGCCAGTATTTGCTGCCACCAAATATCAGCCCCCAGTCTTTTAAAAAGTGTGTTTTTTTATAAATTCATTTGGCAGCACTGGAATCCAGAAAAGCAGCCGTACATGTCTGACCAGTGCGGTCACATGAAAGAATGGAACAACGATCTACGATAGGATACGATTCATTGTTACCTCTGGCTTGTTTTTTTGTAGAAAATGACAATGTAGATTGCTTTGCTTGGTAATGTGATTTGACTTTTCCTTGTATTTCTGAGCTGACACGTGCAGCTTCCTGTCAGACAACCTGTCCCACGGCTTCACTGATCTGGTTCACTCTCGCCGCTCTCATAGCGTCGTTTCCGGCCACAGCAGACAGCTGTCTTCTGAGACACAGCTGTAAAAAGCCACCGTCCTCTACCTGCTCAGCAGCAAACAGCAGACGACAGTTGGAGAGCAGCTGGTGAACATAGTGCAGCATTTAGCAGCTAAAGAGACAGATATTTCCCTCAGGAGGTGGTGGAGACCAAACACAGAGCTAAAAGAGAGGGAACACTGGATTTGGATTCATCTGGTGGACACAAACACGACTCCGAATGAATGATCAAGTAACTCTGTAACTGCTACATCTACCATCCTATTATTAACAAGTATACTGCATACTGCATGTTTCCATGTACTGTTTAGCATAAGAAGTCTCATGAATATTTCTGTATTCCCGACGAGTGATGCAGACTGAAGCGATGAGCTGCTTCTCAGCTCTCAGGCTTCTTTGTTTGTTTGTTTGTTTGTTTGTTTGTTTGAAGAGGTTTCTAGGAACACTGATTTCATTTTGTCTCCGCTTGCGTCCTTAATCCTGTTAGGGAGCCCTTCATTATTACCTCACAAAATCCATAATACAAATGATGGTGACCTGCAAATTTTCTGGTCCTGAATGCTCCTTAAAGGTTGAATAAACAGCTCCAAACAAACAAAGCCTGCTGAACGTTTCCCCTGGATGTTTCCCGATGTTTATCCAGCCTGACAGCAGCAGCAGCGAATGTCCCTACAGTGGGATGGTGTACTTTTATATCCACTGCCCCTGATCTGTTGTTAAGTGTGCCCACAGGCTGTAGCATCATGAGATTACGTCCCCGCCTGGATTTGTGTCACGCCGGGTTTTGGGATGTCTGACTTAAGATGTTGTCTGCCTCTAAAAGGCATGTGAGTGTCACAGCGATCACTGTTGTGGGCTGCATTCAGAATCAGGAGGAGCGTAACCACAGTGCAGGCGGGCTGAGGTGGATCTGCCCACATGTCATCATTCAGTGCCAGGCATCTAAATTAAGAGCATCAGTGAGCGATTAAATAAATGGTTTCTCTCTCCCTCTCCCTCTCTCTGCACTCATTTCACAGTAAATGGGTATTGATTGATGACAACTCAAAGGTGGACACAAACCTGTAGAGCGAACTACTCTGTGAAAGAAACAGCATTATTTTTCTATCACCACCCCATAGACATATCTTCTCTCTCTTCTCCTCTTTCTACTCCCATCTTTTCCTCTCCTCCACTCTCATCTTAATTTGCCTTTTGATTCCTTCCCTCTTTTTTGTCTTCTCTCCCCCTCTCACCATCCACTCATCTCCTTTCCTGTCCTCTCCAGTCTTCCCTTTTCTTCATCTCCTGTCCTCTCTCCTTTCCTCTCCTCTTTTTGTCCTAAGTCTTATTTCCTTTCTTATCCTTTGATCTCCTCTAGCCCAGTTTCTAGCCGTCTTCTTTCTTCTCCTCTTCTTCATTCCTCTTTTTCTCCTCTCTTTCATCTCATGCCCTCAGTAGTCTTCCCCTTCCTCCCCTTCCTTATCCTCACCCCTGCTTATCTCCTCTTGCTCTTCTTCTCTCCTCTATCCTTGTGGCTTCCTCTCTTCTCTCTTTTCTTCTTCTTTTTCTTTTTGTCCTCTCTTCTTCCTCTTTTGCCATCTCTCTCTTTCCTCCCTTTCTCCTTCTGTCCTCCCCAGTCTCCTGTTTCTTTTCTCTCACTTATCCTCTCCTGTCTTCTTTTTTGTTTTTCCTTTTCTTATTATCGTCTCCTCTCCTGCCCCCCTTCACCCCCGCATTACTGCTTTTTTATCCTCCCTTTTTTTATCCTCTCTTTCCTTTCCTTTCCCCACTTGTCCTCTTCTCTCCTTTCCTCTTTTCATCTCTTTTTCGTCCTTTTATTTCCTTTCCTGTCTTCTATCTCCTCTCCTCTTGTCTTCCTTTTCCTCATCCCTGCATCTCCCTTTTTTCTTCCTCCTACACTCCCTCTCTCCTTTCTAATACCTTCCTCTCCTCTCTCACTTCATCTACCTCTCCTTCCTTCTCTCTCTTTCCTCATTTCCTGGCCTTTTTGTATGTGCTCTCGAGTCCCACTTGTCTTCTCCTTTAAACATCTCTTCCTCTCCCCCTCTCCCTCTCTTCATCTCTCCTCTCTATTAGTCTCTCTCTCTCTCTCCTCCTCCTCCTCCTCTTCCAGCAGTAGAGAATCAGTGAGCAGCAGCAGCAGCAGCAGCAGTGTCACTCAGCACGGCAGCGACTCGCATGAAAGTGAGGACCTCTTGTTTTTCTTTTTCTTGCCTCTTTGATTTTCTTTGCTTTTTCTTTTTTTTATTTAGATCACCTCTTCCTACTGCTCTCCCTTCTCCTTTTTTTTTATCTCCTCTTCCCATTCAGTCTTTTCAGTCATTTCTTCTCCACTTTTTAATCCTTTTTTCTGCCGTATTAATCGCTTTCGGAGTGCAGCAGAATGAGAGTACCATGCATTCCAAATAGGGTTTCTGTCCTTGCTCCAACTAGAGCATGAAGCCATATGCTTTTCTATTATTGTCACTGTTATTTTTTATTATTCTTTTCATTTTTTGCATCTCATTCGAAGTAAGTAGGCCAGTCCTGCAGCATTAATATAGTATGTCCACCTCTGATCTCAGATGTGCTTATGAATGGATATTTTAACAGGTATGAATTGATGTTTAAATCATGCAAATCCTTCTTTCAGAGGCAGAATGTGTTGCGGCAGATGAAGCAATTCGTTTTTTGGATGTAATATTTTGAAATATTGACCATAGCTGTAGGGCTGTGAGGATTTGAGCTGTTCATGTGTAATTTGTGTTTTGAGAGGGAGATAATTTGTACGTTGTCAGTGGTGATGATATTATTGGATGTTTTTTTTCTGGACCCAAAGAGACAGATTTGAATTTTTCTTCTTGGCAGATTCTTTCACTGCCTTTACACTCTTTTTTTTTTTTCCTTCTTCCTTTTGTCATATTTGTACTTTGTTATTTTCTAACTGACTGGCATAAAAACAGTCAGCGGTGAATGCACTGGAGGTAAAAAAAAACAAAAAAAAAACAAGGATCATGACGTCGGTCATTTAACCAGGATGGACTTATCAGCTGTATTCACTCCTGTTCTGGCCACGATGCCGGCCTCTTTACCAACAAACTCTTCTTTGGAGAATGTCAGTCAGACGTCCTCCTCCTCCTCCTCGAGATCTCCTCCTCTACCTCCTCACTCGCAGGTGGCGTCAGTGTTAATCGTGCTGGTGGTCACAGTAATCATCCTGGGGACCGTGGTGGGTAACGTGCTGGTCGTGGTGGCGGTGTTCACCAGCCGAGCCCTGAGGGCACCTCAGAATCTCTTCCTGGTGTCTTTGGCGTCAGCAGACATACTGGTGGCGACGCTGGTCATCCCCTTCTCCCTGGCTAATGAGGTGAGGAACCTGTTTGTTCAGGATCTACTCCAAGACTTAATTTGCAGCTGGTATTCGCGTACGATCTGTACCTGTATATCTCCTCTGTTTTAGGGAAAACACATGTTAATAGAGGTGCAACTGTAGATGGAACACATTGCGATTAGTTTTCCCAGACCACATCTGGAGGTGGAGGCTGGAGGCTCACATTGTGATCAGATCTCAGCCAGATGTTAATGACGTCTGCACAGTTTGAGTCCACAGCAATGCTCTCAGCTCCGTGAGGCTGTTGTGATCATCGTAAAGAAAAATAATCAGTTAAATAGACAAACCAAAGTTTTGGACAAGCTAAAATTTGGATTTGAGAATTTAATGGCAATCCATCCAACAGCTGTGAGACATTTCACTCAAAACAGAAAATGTCAACATCGTGCAGCAGAGGATCAGCAAAGTCAGTAGGCTTCATCCTCCAGGTGCCGTGGATGTTTGAACAAAATTTCATTGCAATCCTTGCTCAAAAATTTCAGACTGGACCAAAGTTGTTTACCGACTAATAAAATTCCATACTAGAAGCTGAAAAGTCAACAATCTCTGATTCTTCCTGCTATTTCAAAATGACAGATTTCACAGAGGACGTGCCATGATTGCCGACAACTCCCACAGCTCCAACTGCCTAATTTGCTTCAGACACAATGCAGGCAGATTCAAGATAACAAGATGCTTATTAATACCAAGTGCAGATGCATAACTCATGATCAGATCTCACTGTCCAAATAATCCATCCACATAAAGATTGCATGTTAAAACCAGCTGTAGACGGGGTCTACATAATGCACATACACATGCATCTTCTGCTATCGGAGAAGTCCATCTGCATTTGTACATAACATGTATCTGCTGTGAAAGTCTGCTATCCAGTGACAAAACCTAACTCACAGGTTTTATTTAACTTCAGCGCTTTAGTGACCCCTACTGGCAGCAGGTGATAAAAGGGTTTTTAAAAGGAGCTATTTGAAAGTTTTGCTATCGCTACATGGCCAACGTTAGCATTAAATGGTTTAGTTACCAGCCTAGAAGAAACACTGTGAGTTCAGCATTCTTATTAAGCAGCAATGAGACACTCTGTTGCACTTAAGAGTCCGTATTGTATGAGGTTTATGCTGCGAATCATGTTTTTAGAATATTAAAATTAACATTATGCCTTGTTCATCAAACAGATACTGAATATGTTCAGACAATTTAATGACATGTTTTCTTCCCTTAGGCTTGCGAGGTTGACGTTTACCTGGTGTTTCCTCTCTCATGTTATTTGTTGCAGATGTTAACATGTGAAATCGACCTGGAGATCAGACACTTTTCATGTCTGTAATTCTTTCTCTTTTGCTGTAGGTGGGCAAATACTTTAAGTCCATCCAGGTTTCTCCTCTTCTCTGCAGGAAACCTTTTTAATCACACATTCTTCAGCCAGTCTGGTACTTTGGGTCATCAAGTTTGTTTCCCCAGTTTTCCCACTTGAAGGACTGTTGGTATTATTGGTATTATACTAAAATCCCACCTAGATGAAGGCAAATCAATTGTTTTGACAAACTAAAGAAGAGCTGAGACTGCAGAGAATAAAAAAAATTCAATTTTGCACTGCAGTGACAGACCCAGCACAGCTACATTCCTCTACTGCTGGACACTACTGCACCTCCATCCAACAATTCACCGGACAATTTCTCACTTAAACTAGTGGCTGCTACTAAAAATTGTTTTCATATTAATTATTATTTAGTCGTGCTAGTGGTGTGGGTGTAGGGATGGCAGCACTGGTCTTTCTTCACTTACGGTTTCTGCAGGACGTGGCTGTAAACTCACTTTCTTTACCTGATTATTCATTCAGTCCAGAAAAGCATTTATCACAAGTTCCCTGAGCCTAAGCCAAGCTGACATCTTCAGATTGCTTGTTTGGGACAGACCAACAGTCCAAAACTCAAAGATATTAAATTTACAATTGGAGCTAGAGAGATAAATTGTCTGGGTCAATATATCTGCCACAGAGGAAATGCAGATATATTCCAACAAGTCCTCCTTACAGGAGTGTCTCCTAAAATAGTAGGGACTTGAAGTGGCGACGGTTGAAGTGGCGACGGTTGAAGTGGCGGTACGGCAGCCCATATACATTTCAACGCATTGCCGTAGTAGTGGAAACCAACAACATTTAACTATTAACAAAGGCTACGTCACTGCTTCAGGAAACCGAGGTCGCTCTGAACATTGTTACAATATGTCTCTTAAAAAGCCTCGAGAGCACTACATATTTGATTTAGAAACAATTTGATACCAAATGAGGAGTTCGTATAAATCCGTCTGTTACTTCAGCACCACGGACAGCGTCATGGTTTTTATCAATACACAGCAAAGTTTAGATTGTGGGAGGAAGGCCAGTCAACAACAGTTTGCACATTTTGGTCTTTTTGTTATCAAAGCAGTTAGCGGGTAGGTAGGAAGTGTAGACATATAATCTGAGTCATCGCATCACGCCGTAACCCTTCAGCCGTCGCTGCTTAAAGTGTGTGTGCCCCTAGGGCGACGGGCGTAACGGACCTTGACTACATGGACTGTACCAAAAGCGATGTCCATACCTTCATTACCATGGTTACTATAGTAACTGCCAAGGTTTGATTAGGTTTAGTCACAAAAACTATTTGGTTAGTTTGACAAAATGTTAGGTATTTGGGTTAAAAATAAGTACTTCCTCAACATCAGACTATCTTTGTTGTCATGGTTATAATAATAACAACGTGGGTAACTTGGTCGAACGCTCATGGATAATAGAAACAACATAAACTACTACTTTCACATGGGAATCGATTACCGCTCTCCTGCGGACTTTGTCACTCTTTATACTACGTCACTTCTCCCTCCCTTGTCATAATTACTACAGCCACTAGATGTCGCCTTACAAAACGTAACTACAGGTCATAATAATTTGCTGCATAAACGACCTACGGGCTATTTTTTTTTACAGGAGGAAAGTATTTGTGTTCATGTCCGCAAATAAGTGACAATAAATATCAAATAGCTTTGCCAAATAAATTTTTGGGGTCATTAGAAACAGTGTTGGAGATGTCCACCAGAGCTCAGTTGATCACAGTTCTTCAATAACCAGATTAAAAGGTTCCTTATCAAAAAATGGGAATTAGGAAGAATTTAGGAAACGGAAGCCAGTGAATGTTTTAGAGATAATGTAGATTATTATGCTTGTTGATTAACATTTTGCCAATTAGTTAGTTCAGTTAATTGTTCCAGTTGTAATGAAAAACTAATCTGGATTTCTTGGGACACTCAAAGACAATATTTCCATCTTAGCCTTTTTCTAAACTTGAGCAGACTCTCACCTCACAGCTCCACAACCATGAACTGGGAATGAACTTCCTGGACTTTACTCCTGTAAACAGACTCTATTTTCACTCAAAAGCCCAAACTGTGGAGGAATTGGATGGATATTTCACAGTTTCTTGCAGCTGTGACAAGGATGTGACAAGAGGGTTGAGATGAAACCACAGGGGCAAACTCACTGTTAGATTTTCCTACAAATGAAATGCAGTCACAGCCGACGTGGCAGAAATGAGATATTGACTGAATTTTTATGTTGAGGTGAAATAATCCTTTAGGTGCGTCGCTCAAGGCCTCCATGACTGACAGGATCTGACTGGAATATAATATGAAATAAACACTTTTTCTTCTTCTTTCCTTCTTCTGCAGGTCGTCACTGCTGCTTAAATAAGTCATTAATATATCTTAATTGGTCTCTCCCCTCTAAGGTCATGGGTTACTGGTACTTTGGATCCACCTGGTGCTCCTTCTACCTGGCTCTGGATGTCCTCTTTTGCACTTCCTCCATTGTCCACCTCTGCGCCATCAGTCTTGACCGCTATTGGTCCGTTACTAAAGCCGTCAGCTACAACCGCAAACGGACACCCAAACGGATTAAAGCAATGATCAGCATCGTGTGGCTCATATCTATTGTCATCTCGTCCCCGCCGCTCCTCATGGCGCAGAAAGAGGAGGATTTTGAGAGGGAGGACGAGAATGACATGCAGAGGCAGGAGTGTCTCCTCAACAACCAGACGTGGTACATCCTCTCCTCCTGCCTTGTGTCTTTCTTTGCCCCAGGAGTCATCATGATACTCGTTTACTGTAAGATCTACCGTGTTGCCAAGCAGCGAGCCTCCACTGTGTTTGTGGCAAAGAATGTGGTGGAGCGGCAGCCGTCACAGTCTGAGACCTGCTTTGTGGGCACCACCAGGACTTGCCAAAGAAAGGGAGCCGGCTGCAGCAAATCCCAGTATGAACTGGACAGCCCACTTCCTGCCAACCGACACAGCTCTTCCAACAAAGAGAGCAGCAGCAGTAGGAGAGGAGAGCTGGATGATATTGACTTAGAGGAGAAGATCTGCGAAGCTGACATAAAAACATCCTCCTCGTTTTCCTCATCTCTCCGCTTCCCCAGAAGAGCTTGCGTGAGGGTGAAGACGGAGGAGGCGAAGGACACAGAGGGAGCGATGAGCAGGTTGAAGCCTCCTCCACCTCCTTCCTGTGCCTCTATATCATGGGCATCATCTGACCACCTCTCCCACCACTGCCTCCTCCCCTCCCCCGTGGCTTTCCGCAGCAGGCAGATGTCTCTGTCCAAAAACAAAGTAGCTCAAATGAGGGAGAAGCGCTTCACATTTGTTCTGGCGGTAGTGATGGGGGTATTTGTCCTCTGCTGGTTCCCATTCTTCTTCACTTACAGTCTCCACGCTGTCTGCAGAGAGAAGTGTACGATCCCTGACACACTCTTCAACCTGTTTTTCTGGATCGGATACTGCAACAGCTGCCTGAACCCGATCATTTACACTATTTTTAACCGAGACTTCAGGAGGGCCTTCAAAAAGATTTTATTCCATACTCACAAACGAACATAAGATGTGAATGTATGTGTGTTTGTGTGAGTTCCTCCTGCTCAAACACAGACACACACTCACACGTAAATGTGTGCACACAGTTTTAATCCTGTTTTCCACTGTGCTGTCGTACTGACATTAAAGGGCTTGTCATACAGCCGGAGTATTGATTTATTATTCAACTACTCACAAATTTATTAAATAATCATTTTCTTTTCTAGTGTAAACAAACCAGAGGAAGATTACTATGACACACTGATGTTGTGAGAGCAGTTGTTTCAAACTCTGCTTCCTTGATGCAATAACAGTTCAACATTACAACTTCTGCTTTGCCTGAACTTGAATGTTAATTAGGGGAAAACGGCCGCAGGGCAGTGAACTATGTCCCTGCGGAGCTCTGAGATGTCTGTGCACTGTAACAAGTGGGCTGACTGGCTTTGCAATCTAAATATTGACCCATAAAAGCTGATGTATAAGGAACTGAGAAAAAAAACACAATGAAAAATATACAATGAGTTTTAAATGGATTCCTGTCCCCCGGGGTGATTAAACACCAGTGGCACCTAAAAGTTTAAACTTTAACTTCAAGTAAAGGAATAAAGACGAGAGAGCCAAACCAAAGTTAGCAGTTTTTCACGCAGCAGCAATGCACTGTTGACACTGCACAGCTCGGGGGCAAAGGCATTAAAAATTCATGTGCTGCTAGCAGATGGGCTGAGCTGCTGTAAACAGAGAGAGCGAGAGGACAAAAGAGAAAGACAGGGAAAGGGAAGGAAAGAGCGAGCCCAACTACACCAGAGCCTCTGAATAAATATAATCAACCTCAGGCTTGTACAACGATGGATAATTATCCTCTGAAGCTCGGGATGAAATAACTGTGCCAGTTGCTGTGGGCTGTATGACTCAAAGCTCATGTCTCTACTGTCTCTGGAAAAACAGTAAAAAACCTGACGGAGCTGAGAGCTGAACCCTCACCTGACCTGGGAATAGCTGAGCACAGAATAAATCATTATTAGTTTAATCAATCCCTTCATGCAGACTGCAGAATAGTTTGGTGTGAGAAAAGATCATCAGCTGCTTTTAATTTGGGAAACGATAAAGTGAATAATCATGATGGTTTTATCTTTTAAAACTCAAGACACTGATACAGTGTCAGCAGTGGTAGAGGGAGCGATAAGTCCAAGGCCACAAGCGGTGTTATATCTTTCCGGTTGCTATGCAACACAGAATTTGAAAATTGTGTAATTAAGCACCACACTTGTAATTATAAACAGGATAAAGCTGTTGTAAACAAAGTTTGTGTTTTTAGCAGAGTTTCCTGTTTGTGTTTCCCCCGACAATGAGTCCAGTCTGAGGAAGAGGAGATTTAGTACTAAAACACCGTAACTCTGGAAGATATTCACCTGATTTGGGTAAGTCAGACTACTGGAGCGTCATAATAACCTCAGGTAAACTTCAGGATGTATTTTTTTTGCACCATTATTCACATCAGAAGCTGGCTAGAAAGGAATCTGTTAAAGGCCAGTAAGAATGATTGTAGTCAGCAAAAGCAGTTTCGTGCTGAGTCTCAAATCAGAGACTTCAGTCAGTACACGCACATGTAATACACTGAACACAGTATAGTCACTGGTGTAGTGCAGGAATTTCAGCAGGGTAGTGATGTCTCAAATCAAACACTGCCGTTGTGCACTCACTGGAAATGACAATTGCAACATGTAGCCAATATGGCGACCTTTGAGGGTGAGAAGTGTCCATCGTTTTACACTCAATTTTTGGACCGTTTTGAGAGCAGTACTAATAGTGCACTGCATGTTGCCGTACTTGTCAATGTGAATGTACTTAGGTGCTCAAAGTGAGTACGGAAGTGCATGAATTGAGACGCAGTATCAGTGTTGACATGAACATGTGAGTATAGTTTTAAGAGAGATTTGAAAAACCATGAAGTTATCCTTTAATTGTCGAACCTGGTGTTCCCATCCTCTCTGATATTCTCTGCCATGTGTGAGAGTTTTTAAAATAAATGTCAGTAAAACTGTTAGTGTAATGATTTCCATCTCCCTACAATACCAGCATACTATTGGATGTGTGTTGTGGAGTCTGCAGATTTGGCATCAAAGTTCAAATTAATTCAAATTTGCCACACAATGTAGAGGAAAATCAATCTATGTGAAGCTGCTGTCTCTATTGGAATTAATTCATATGCTCATGCACAAGCTCCTGATCCAAGAGAATCCAACAGAACTTTATTGCCTATTTATCCATATACAAGTATACAGTGAGGATGAATGTCAGCATGTCATGCAATAGGGCAAGATATAGTGCAGAAGACAGAACAAGAGTAGAAAAGTAGAATGTCAATACTGTAAAAACACTATTTTCTATACAGTGACCCTTGACATTGAGTCAAACATGCTTCTAGTGCGAAAGCCCCGGCAGGATATTAATATAACATAAGTCACCTCAAGGCGCTTTTCATATAGAGGAGGTCTAGACCGTACCTTTATAACACAATCTACAGAGACAAAACATTTACTACATGCACGTGTCATGTATCGTGCATCACATTGGGATTGGTCATTGATTGGTCGTAGTAATTCCTGAATTTTTCTGCAGCCTATCTGAAGTTGTCAGAGTTCTGACTTGGGCCTCCAATGATTTTCATGATTGTCATCTGTCTGATTGGTACCCGTCATCCTTATAGGCCAAACCTATGACAATAAGTTCCAAGTTGTGAAAACTGGACATATAAACATGCACTCATTTTAATCTGGATGTCTGTAACTATTTAAATGATCAAATTAACTAAATTGTAGAGTGAGAGTTTCACCATCATGTCATCCAGACTTCTTTCTGATTAGTTTCACATCACTGCACCTAAAATAAACTCATTCATTGGACGCTAGCGATAGTGGTGAGTTTAAAATCTGGCACTTGTTTGGCTCACTGGTTTGGAGGCAAACGGAGCTCAGTGAGGAACACAATGGTTCTCCTCCTGCCAGGTGGAACGATGGAGACCAGGTCCTGGTCTCTGTCCAGAGGTTGATACTGTTGCATCCCACAGAAGCAACACATCCACAGAAGCAGAAGCAGCACATTGCTCACCAAGCTGTCACTGATTGTGTGGGTGTCAATGAGCAGCTACAAGCCAAATGAGAAGATGTTTACTGTTCATATAACAAAATAAGTAGAAACTGAAATGAAAGCAGGAGATTCAGATGCAGTTACAGAGGCACTGGTTGTAGCTGTAGATTTGTTATAAACATGCAGTTTCACATCAAATGACAACAAATTCTCACTTGTGTAATCTGTAGGTTTCAGATTCAACGTGCAGTGCACCGTGTGAGTTGAACTGTTCTTTCAATAAAAATAATTTATTGACTGAGAAAGAATCTATAAGAACTGGACTGAACTATGTCAGTGGCCCTCTGAGGCTTCAGTTCTCTTGCACCAGAAAATAAAATTGATAGATGGATGAAAACTAAAAAGTATTTGCTTCTGCTAGATCCTTGAAACTTGTGAGGGTAAATTAAAGGCCAGAGGAAAGACTATGTCTTTACCTGAATTCTGAACAGATCAGACTTCAGCTACAGGTCCACCTCTTCATGGTCGCACTTAGCTCGACTTTTACCCCCTCCTAAAACGCACTTAGGTACAGCTGAATGCTAAATTCAGAATGCTAACATGCTAACATTGACAATGCTAATATGAGTTTTGGCAGATATAATGTTTAACATATTAAAAATTTTAGTTTAGTTTAACTTTTTAGTTCGAGTTAGCATGCAAACATTCACTAGCACTAAATACAAAGTACAGTTGAAGCTGATTTCATGGTGATGTCATTACCTCCGTAGGTATTTGGTCTCAAACCAAAGTGTTAGGACAAACTGTGCCTGTGCCAAATCTTTGCCTGCTAGTGGTGTGACACGAAAATTAGGAAACACCAAAGTTATAAAAAAAAATTTTTTTTGGGGGGGGGGTAGTGCATGCACCAAATGTCAGTTGCAACAGAGATATGTGTATTTTGTTAGTTTGGACCAGTGTGGTGGACTGAACTAAAGTGAATTCCCTCCATTAGCATGGCCTGAAAAACGCTAAACTATAGCATGTAACATTTAGCATGGTAGCAAATCGGCACATGTGTTTAGACAGGTAGCATGTAACCTGGTAGCATATTACATGTAGGACTCTGCACAGCTGACTATGCTTACAGTTACATAACTATTGATCTTTATATATTTTGATTTGAAGCTGTTGTTGATGCAGGTTTCTTATATAATTTTTCCATTCATGTTCCTGTTTACGTGCTGCAGAGCCAAGGTCAATGACTGACTTAAGTGCTGCTCAGTTTGTTATAATACCCGACTTGACCTGATGTTGCCATGTTGCTACTGCAAACTTCAAGTTCTGCAAATGCACTGCTGAGCTATTCTTTTCACATCCAACCCAAGAAATTCTGTTTGATCACTGTACGTGGTGGAGAATCTCAAAAAGACTGTGACAGTATAAAACCATATTGGATGTTTGTTTTCTTAGTTGTGCTCAAAGGGGAAGATGAAGCAGTCATCAGAAGGAGAAAATGTGCAGCTTTGTGTGCATACAAATAAGAAACCAAAGATAGGAAGAAAAGAGCTGTGGTGCTCCACAGAGCAAAAGCAAAGAAAACATCAACTCCCAGCAGTCGGCCTACTTCACAAAGACCAGCTCTCTCTGTGTCCCAGTGCATCTCTGCTGGAGAAAATAAAACAGGAGAGGTAAAATGTTTGGCAGAGAGGGAGGATGGTTGAAGTTTTGAACTTAAAAACACAGGTAAATGCACAGACCAGGGGAGTGCAGTGGGGCACGGAGAATGTTAATTGCAGTTTTCTAAGTGGATAGAAAGCCTTTGTGATTCCTGGACAATAGACAGATACAGGCAAGTGGCAAATATTTGAATAGAGGAAAAAGTACAACGTGACTCGGAAAACTGCTGAAAATAATTAACAAAACACTTTGTTTTACAAAAGCTGAAGCATCAACTCACATAGCCTATTCTGATTGGACAATCTGACAGCTGACTCAGATTTGTTGTAGTCATGCTGTTGTAAAGGCGCTGATGCAGGATTAAATAAAAGAAAAGAAGATGGACAGCTCTGAGAGTTTGACAGTTCAAGAATTAAGAAAATGAAGAAGAAAACAGTATTTATTAGGGTGTGATGTCCCTGTCACAGACAAATAGAAAAACACTTTAGTATCACATCAGGCGGCTCCCCTGTTAAAACCTAAAAGAAGTTGAGGGCAGCTCCAGCAATGTATTTATCTCTGAAACGTGTAGAAAATGGCCTGATTTATTTGACAACTTCCCAAACCTGCGTGCTGATTTCTTTGTTTCCCAGTAGCATTCTCAGCAAGTACATGGGGACAGACCCCCAGAAGTCACTCTGAAGCCAAACCACTGCAGGTCAATGAACAGTGGAGTGATATGTGCCCTTTTAGGCGCAGATCAAAGACCAGACGACCTGTAAGAGTTTCCCTGTGTGTGAAGGAAGACCCACCAGAAGAGCATTTCAGTAGTCGAGTCAATGTTGTGCAGCACGACCAGGTGCAACATGAGAAGCATAGCTGGTCATCGAATATTACACCCTGGAGGCAATTTTGGTAATGAGATGTTATTATGCTTACTTTTCTTCCCTCACAAGACGCCATTGTGTGAGTGAGACAGAGTCCAGTCCTGCAGATACAGGTGAGTGAAACCTGTTCCTGCTCGTAATGCACAAATAGGACAATTCTCACATCAGAGATCCACGTCAACTTCCACTTCCAACCAGAAGAGAAAAACATGAGCAGACTGAACAGAAATCTATACTACGAATCTATATTAGTTTGAACATTTAATCGTTTTAGTTTAAGAAAACAAGTAAAAAAAAATTTATGGAGGAACATTTTGAAAAGTGACATGCTTCACAGCGCCATCAATCAACTGTCGTTTGACCTTTCTGGTATTCTGTACGTCAGACACTTGTTTTAGGCAGGAGCCGCAATTTCATTTCATGTTTCAGATGAGTACACTGCTACTGGTGACATTTGTGAGATTTCCTCTGACAGTTAAACTCAGATGTCATTACAGCCTGCTGAGCTCGACAGCTGATTCTCAACCCGCACCGAAAGTGGAGAATCACCTTTGGGACATGAGGAATGAAAAGCTTCCATGTTTCTGTTTGTCGGATCTTGGCTCAGGAAGGAGAGACTTGACGTGTTCATGCACATTTTGTTGAAGGACTTATGACTCCAGTGTGTTTTAGGTTAACTGGCTGTTAACTGTCCATTTTTATAAGAGTCAGATTCTGCACCTTAGACCTGAGTCTTGAGTCTAAACCTTCAAAAAATAACCTCTTTCCAGCATCATTGTGTCTCAAAAACAGACTCAGTTATAATATCCAGAAAGACAAAGGCAGTGGAAGAAGAAAGTGAAACAGGGTTTAGAACCAGAATAAAAATAGACAAAAAATGATTTCTAATAATGAAAAGTAAATAAATAAAACATTACGGAGAGGTTGAAGAATATAAGCGAAAACACAACACAGCATAGAACAGAAAATAGAGACACAAAGGAAAACAAAAACAAATTTAGAATGATATAGTAAAGGATCACATGGCCAGTCTGTAAAACATGTTTTATAAGAAGCATTTTAAAGACTAAACAGGCATGAGACATGGCATTGCTACAGACAAAGAAAAGTGAGATACAGTAAAAAGGGCAGGATGAAATGAAGGCATGAAATGAAGTTCTCATTATGCAGAACGGGCCATTTTCAGAATGATATATTTAAAGCTGATGTGATAAGTCAATTATAGTCGTTAGTTATTTTGATAATCAATTATCGTTCAAGCTACTGCCCCCTTAGAAACCTTTAGTCTATGACAATGATTTAAGGCTGAAAAAGTTCCTTTTTGCTCAGAACAACCATTTTGACTTCTGACACTTTCACTTACTTCTGATCCCTTTTTTTTCTCACTATCACACTGCTTTTTAGTGAGCAATGGTCTGCTGGGAACTTGAGTGATAGGCTTATTTACAACAGGAGAACGAGCCTCTGGTGAGTAGATCAAAACCTAGAAATAGCACAGAATCTTAAATATTTCTTCTTCACTTTCAAATACATAACTTCTAATAGTATTTCTGAAATCTCAACCTCCCTGATTGTTTCCCGGTTTGTGTGAAAATATGTTCTTTTCAGCTGTCAATCATAGACTGTATATAAAAATAATATATAAATAATATGTGCCAATGTAACCAGGGTAGTTTAGCCCCAGATTACTATTATGCTACTGTCCCTTTAAATGATAGGTTGTAGCGCTCTGCTCAGCGCGCAAAAAGTTCTCAGAGTGGGACTCTTACTTTAAAAACACCTATTTTTGTTTTCTTCCCTTGATGCGATGCAGTGCTGCTAGAGATAAGGAGCGAACTGATCGATTTAGCCAAAGTCAGAGCTCGATAACAATAAGTTGCAAGTTCATGCTTGATGCTGAGCACAACAATAGTTGATGAAGGAGCCGTGACTTCCCCTATCGATGCGTAGAACTGCGAACATTTGGTATCCGGGTGAGTTAGCATTGTCTGCTACTTTAGCATGCTAACTGCATTAGCAAATGATGCATGCAGATAAAAAAAATGTAGATAAAAGCTCTCTACTTCTATCAAAACCAGTCGGGATAATAATGAAGGGGATAAAACTTTGTCATGAGTGTGTGATAATTGTTTTGTGTGTTTTCTGACTCCTGTTCAGACATTATTCAGGTAAATTGTTGGTGTATGCTGAATTACCATTAGGAGTGCAGGTGTGGAGATAGGCATTGCGGCTAGCTTAACCTTTCACGTTGCTAAGCTTTATGTAAGCTAAGTATGAAGGCTGCTAAAAGCGTGTTTGAGTACCGTAAATATGTTTGTTTAATTTCTTTCATATGTTTATGTTGAGTTAATGTAACTTTGAGGTATACTGTCTCCACTGAACCATCAGTCATCACCTTGGACCATCATGTTGAACATTCAGTTTAGAGGGTGGTAGGACATTTTGATTGCACTTGATTGCGTATTTTTTTCCTTATTCGCTGAACTTTGAAGGGTTACTGTTTTGTTTTGTTTTTTTGAGTTTTTTTTTATTTTTTTGGGGGGGGGGTGCACACTTACCTGTTTTGCCTGTTTTGGGTCAACAAGGTTAAAAAAAGAAGCATTTAATGTGTACAAGGGTTGTGGTATATACTGTGTGTGATTGCAGACTGTCATTTTTTATGCTTGTTGGCGGGTAATCCGGTTGGTGGTAATACAATTACTGTTAACACATTTAATTTCCTTCCAATATATTTTTATCTAAACTAAGAGAGTGTATTTTTGTGACCAACAAAGTGACCAGTTGAATATAATACACTTACCTTAACCAGAGCCAGTCAGTTGTAGTGTGTGTTCATTGGGGTGGATGTTTCATTTCTACTTTATAGTTTAGACGAGTAACTTAGAGCCAATCCCCTCATCAATTCTAGATTCTAGGTTGAACCCCTGTTCTACTTGGATAGTTTATACTATCCTTAAAGGACAGGTAGAGAGGGTTACACCAGGAAACTGAAATGCATTGACACTAAGTTTAGTTCTGCTGTTCTGCTCCATGATAACTAAGACTAAGACTTTTTTTTGTGTCTCTTTTCTAACTGAAACACTGTGTAATGCTCGTGACACTGACACAGTTTTGATCTGTCTCATCCTTCTCTCCGGGTTTATTCCAACCAGTATCTAGCGCCAAGTCGCGGTGGCAGCAGGCAAAGCTAAGTAGCCCAGATGCTCTTCCTCCCCAGCTGAATCATCCAGCTCTTCCAGGGGATCTGAGGTGTTTCCAGGCCACACGAGATAAGTAATCCCTCCAGTATTTTTATTTATTTCTCTCTTCCCAGTTAGACATGCCTGGAATACCTCCACAGGGAAGCATCCAAAAGGCATATCCTCATAAGATGCTCAAATCACCTGCAGCTGGTTCCTTTCAACATGAAGCCACAACAGTGACACTCTGAGCTGCTTCCAGAGTCTAGAAATCCTTTCTACAAAGCTCAGTTTGGCTGGAAAAGGTTGCCTCTGGGAAAGGGGCAGAGTGGGGAACACACTGAGAGAAAGGGGGGCTCAATTGGAAAGCAAGTACATTTAAAGTTAAAGCTGTGCTTCCAGGCAATAATAAACTTTGCATGAATAATAGTTATGTTTATTCAGAGTGAAATTTGCCAAATAAATATACAATATAACTCTGCCTTCATGGGGCACAATAACAGGAAATCATCTGGCACATAACCCCCTTAGAAATCAGAAACTTTTTTATTTTTGTTGGGGTTTTTTTTTTACAGATTAAACAAACAATATATATTTTTTTACCTTTTTTATGAGAGGTTTTGAATTAAGCCAATCTAACCATGTCCTATTGCTGTCACTTTATATTTACCAAACGGATATGACAGTGGTACCAATCTGTCCCACAGACAGTAGATTTACTATTATGGCTACTGTCCCTCTTAAATGATAGGTTGTAGCGGCTCTGCTCAGCGCGCAAAAAGTTCTCAGAAGGTGGCGTACTCCTTACTTTAGAAAACACCTATTTTTGTTTTTCTTTTTAGGGCCTGATGCGATGCAGTGCTGCTATGAAGATAGAGGAGCTAACTGATCGTTTAGCCAAAGTCAGAAGTCGATAATCAATAAGTTGCAAATATATGCTTGATGCTGAGCACAACAATAGTTGATGCAGGAGCCGTGACTCCCCTATCGATGCGTAGAACTGCGAACAATTGGTTATCCGGGTTGAGTTAGCATTGTCTGCTACTTTAGGCATGCTAACTGCATTAGCAACATCGATGCATGCAGATAAAAAAAATGTAGATTAAAGCTCTACTACTTCTATCAAACGCAGTCGGTGATAATTAATGAAGGGATAAAATTTTGTCATGAGTGTTGTGATAAATTGTTTTGTGTGTTTTCTGACTCCTTGTTAGAACATTATTCAGGTAAATTGTGGGTCATGCTTAATCATAGAGGAGGTTGATACATCGGATTCCGGCAGCTTTATGTAGCAGTATGAGCTGTAGGTATACCGTAAAGTGATTCTATTGTATGATATAACTTGAGTATCTGTCCCATGAACTCAGTACACCTTGGACCATCATGTTGAACATTCAGTTTAGAGGGTGGTAACATTTTGATTGCACTTGATTGCGTATTTTTTTTCTTATTCGCTGAAGTTTGAAGGGTTAAACTGTGTTTTGTTTTGTTTTTGTTTGAGTTTTTTTTTATTTTTGGGGGGGGGGTGCACACTTACCTGTTTTGCCTCGTTTTTGGGTCAACAAGGTTAAAAAAGAAGCATTTAATGTGTACAAGGGTTGTGGTATAATATCTTGTGTGGTGATTGCAGACTGTCATTTTTTATGCTTGTTGGCGGGTAATCCGGTTGGTGGTAATACAATTACTGTTAACACATTTAATTTTCCTTCAATATATTTTTATCTAAACTAAGAGAGTGTTATTTTGTGTTTTCAAAGTGACCAGTTGAATATAATACTTACCTTAACCAGAGCCAGTCAGTTGTAGTGTGTGTTCATTGGGTGGATGTTTCATTTCTATTCTTTTATAGTTTAGCACGAGTAATACATCTAGAGCACGAGATCCCCTCAGGTCAGTATGGTCTGTGATGATTATTGTTCGGGGTTACGTGACTATTGAGTTAGGAGTCCTTGCCAGCCAATTCCCCTCATCAATTCTAGATTCTAGGTTGAACCCCTGTTTCACTGGATAGTTTATATACTATCCTTAAAGGACAAGGTAGAGAGGGTTACCACCAGAAAACTGAAAATGCATTGACACTAAAGTTTAGTTCTGCTGTTCTGCTCCATTGATAACTAAGACTAAGATTTTTTTTTTTGCTTTCTTCTAACTGAAACACTGTGTAATGCTCGTGCACTGACACGTTTTAGATCTGTCTCATCCTTCTCTCCGGGTTTATTCCAACCAGTATCTAGCGCCAAGTCGCCGGTGGAGCAGGCAAAAGCTAAGTAGCCAGATGCTCTTCCTCCCCACAGTCTGAATCATCCAGCTCTTCCAGGGGATCTGAGGTGTTTTCCAGGCCACACAGATTAAGTAATCCCCTCCAGTATTTTATTTTTAATTTATTTCTCTCTTCCCAGTTAGACATGCCTGAATACCCTCACAGGGAAGCATCCAAAAGGCCATATCCTCATAAGATGCTCAAATCACCTGCAGCTGGTTCCTTTCAAACATGAAGCCACAACAGTGACACTCTGAGCTGCTTCCAGAGTCTAGAAATCCTTTTCTACAAAGCTCAGTTTGGCTGGAAAAGGTTGCCCTCTGGGAAGGGGCAGAGTGGGGAACACACTGAGAAGAAAGGGGGCTCAATTGAAAGCAAGTACATTTAAAGTTAAAGCTGTGCTTCCAGCAATAATAAACTTTGCATGAAAATAGTTATGTTTATTCAGAGTGAAATTTGCAAATAAATATACATATAAATCATGCCT
>NW_019174266.1:4140158-4192182 GCF_002260705.1 Seriola dumerili
TGCCTTCATGGGGCACAATAACAGGAAATCATCTGGCACAAAACCCCCTTAGAAATCAGAAACTTTTTTATTTTTGTTGGATTTTTTTTTTTTTTACAGATTAAACAAACAATATATTTTTTTTTACCTTTTTTATGAGAGTTTTTGAATTAAGCCAATCTAACCATGTCCTGTTGCTGTCACTTTATATTTACCAAACAGATATGACAGTGGTACCAATCTGTCCCACAGACAGATTGGTGTGGGGAAAAATGTGATCGATTGTAGTGAAGAGAATTATCACCTGAATCTGCAGCTCCCCTCTGCTTTATGTTCATTATTGTTTATCTGTCTGGATGACAGGTTGACTCCACATGCTCTCACATGAAGCTGTTTTAAACTCAAAGCACATTCACCCATTCACACACACATTCATACATCACACTCATACACTGATGGAATAGCCATCAGGGGTAATTTGGAGTTCAGTATCTTGCCCATGGCCACTTTGACACGTGGACTAGAGGAGCTGGGAGTCGAACCACTGACCTTTTGATTAGTGGACGACCCGCTCCACTTCCTGAGCCAGCGCCAGAAAAAGCTCTACAACCCCACTGTCATCTACCTGCTCAGCAGCGAATATCAGACAGACACATTCAGAGAGCAGCTGGTGAACATGGTGCAGCATTTAGCAGCTAAAGAGACAGATGTTTTCCCTCAGGAGCTGGTGGAGAACAAACACAGAGCTGAAAGAGAGGGAATACCTCTTTTAAATAAGCACCTGTTAGTAGGTTATTAATTGATAATCTGCAAAGAAACTATTGCAGGTTATTTCAGGTTTCTGTCTGCACCTCAGAGCTCATGACCGCAGGTGTGTGTCGGGAGTATCACCTCCTCAGGTTGTGATTGAACATTTATTTGTCCAAAAGACTTCAGTCCTCTGTAGGTACTTTAGGCAGATACTTGTTAAAACTCGGCTAGAGTATTACTCATCTTCAGGGAAAGTTGGCAACCGCTCATGTCAAGTGTTGAGTGCCACCACCCGGTGACAGGCCATTAATCTGAACACGACTTCTTGTTTCTTCTTTGTTTCGTGGATTTTCCAATCGCATCTTGGAAATCTTGTCACAGCAAGTGAAAGGTTGTTTTAGTTGGATGATTTGACATTTTATCATCTAACCTGTGTGTGTGTGTGTGTGTGTAAAGTATGTGCAAAATGTAATATTCAGCAGTACAGTAGAATAAAACATACATTTTCCCTGTGTAAATTGACAACATGAAAATTATGCAACATGTGACTCTTCTGCCCGACTTGCCCGTGTCTTCTACAATAACTCTGTGCTCTGGTTGTTATAGAGATGTGCAGCATCTGTGCAAAGTGCTTTCTCCACTTTGATGGTGCTTCAGCCATCAGTTTTATGTCAGTCAGCTAAATGCATTTACATAACATAATTACATAACTTTCTGTGTTAACATGTGTAGCTTGAATAGAAATTGGAGGTGCCAGGGCCACACTGGTTTCACCAACTGTTTTCTAAGGAATGCACAAGGTTTTCTGACAGATTTTTCACCTTACAGAAAAGCATTCATTTCAGTACACTTACAATAGGCTATGGTTATTCATCATACATGGTGTGCTATATACAAGCAGGGAACATGATGAAAACTGTAGAGACACATGCTGAACAGTATTTTTGTGCAAAAAATATCATTCTCAATGTCGCATAAGAAAACTTTTGAACTTAAAGCCACAATATCACATGACAACATTCAACCAACATAAAAATTTGGAGGACTGCCTCTGTCTGCAGCGCATCGCCATTTCCTGTTATCAATAAAATGTGCAATATGTAAATTTTCCACATTAAAATGTCTAAAAACTGCTACACCTACTATAACCTGTTATACCTGTAGATCTGTTGTAAATTATGTCAAGTTGCGTTCTGACATTATCCCAAATATTTCCATCAATTTTTAGATGGAAATATTTTTTTTAGAGCTTGGTTGTTTTTGACTATATATTTTAAGGATTGGGTGTGTCGATCACTTATCAGAGAAACAAGCTGAGCAACATGAGCTGCAGCTCAGCCTCCAGCCCCTCTGAGACTTCCTGTGTCTGCACTGATTTCTAATGTGAAGCTGTTTTATTTAGTGTTTTTATTGGATTAATCAGCAGGTCTGTTCGTTTTAAAAAAACCTTATCAATGTGCAGTTCAAGAACCCCAGCTCTCCTCACCAGTCGTCCCTCCACACTTCCTCTGCACACTCTCCACTCCTGCACCACCACACCCACCATCCACTCCTCTGCCTCTCTGTCCCCTGCCATCACCAGCGCCCCTCTCACCCCCTCATCTGACCATAGACTTAATAAACTAATCTTTCACTTCTAAGACTTAAAAAAAACTAATCTTTCACTTCTAAGACTTCTCTGTCTGCGTTTGGGTCCAAACAAAACTAAGCCCTCGCATTTTCTAGTTTGTTTTTATCTTGATGTATTTGACAGAAAACCTTGTTTATGATTTGTATGATCATTGAAGTCTGAGCAGGTAACTGAAATCAGATCCCGAGTGGTTTGGGCTTGTTTGACACACTTGAGTTGACAAAGGTTAGAAATTCACTGTTGCTGTTTGTGTCAGATGTTTGGAGTCTTGAGTCTTGACAGGTAGGAAAGAAGAGATAAAACCTTCTTTTTCTTATTTCCTGCTCTCTCCTCCCTTTCTCCTTCCATGTTTATTTATCTTTGAAGAAAAGCGGGAGTGAGAGGGAGTAAAACTGAGTCTTTAATCACGTATTACTCATTTGGTGAGTGAATAGGAGGAGGTTGTTTATTTTCCAGTTTCCCCAATGCAAATTTATCATAATACACAGCCAATAATTTGACTTTGTCTCAAGGACACGGAGCATTTTCTCATATTGTTAGATGCTGACAGGTGGCGGCTCCTGACTAAATTGAGGAGTGAGAAGCCAACCACTTTGAAATTCATATAACCCAGATTATCAAAGAAATCATTGTCCCAGTTTTTGTGGCGGAGGCTTTGTGTAAACTGAAGCGACATTCAGCTCATTCCACACAGTAAACGCAGTTTGTGGGGGAAGCAGAAAACTTCAAGTGTTTGGCCTCATCGTTACCTTGAATACCTTTGAACAACATGTTGAACGATTTTCTGCTTCTCTTTTTTTTTTCTTTTTTACAGTAACTCAACTTAAAAGAACATAGAAAGTAAAGCAAATCCTTCCTGGGTGGATTTGGATTTAGATTAAATAAAAATCTGAAGAACTTGTTTTTGTAGTGTGGATATAAATATTCTGCAACTAGAACAGAGCATATACCTCCACCACAGCTCAATCCTCAATGTGTGCTGCTTTAATGACACGTTTAGAATATATATATATATACAATGTGTCATGCAGATTTGCAAAGTTATTTTTCAAATTAGCAGCAACTGTAGGAATGAATGAATCAAAACTGTAGCTCTTAGTTTACAGCACATGGATGAGCCTCCACCTATTAATAAAAATCAGAATACATGTAGCTTCCATCTGGTCAGAACCACAGACTGTAGATAAAGATGGATCAAGCCTCTGTGATGTCACTCGATCTGAAGAGAGTTTTGAAGCTCAGTGAGCTGCTTTGCCATTGCCATCTTGGCAGTACCTCACTCCGCCCCTAACTCCCGATGGGGTGTGTATGGAGCAGAGACTTAGCTGAGTCCTCAATTATACATAACTTTAATCCTTAAACAGGTTAGTTATATAAAAATTCACCCCTGCACAGTTGTCATGAAAGGGGAAATTAGCTAAAACAGCTAAAAGGCTGTAAACATGTTAATTTCTGCTGTAAAGCTGGACATTTAAACATTGGAGTCTATAAGGTTTCATTATCTCCCCTGGCACCCACAAAACCAACCAGTACTCTGGAGCTGAAATGATTTCTTGATTAATCCATTAGTTGATTTTACAGGAAAAGAGAAATTCACTTGTCCCAGCCTCAAAAATTTTATTATTCACCATTTTTCCTGTTTTCTGTGACGGTAAAATCAGTATCTTTGTATTTTTGACAGCTGGTCAAACACAACAATTCTTCAGAATATGTTGACCTGCGCCTCAGGGCATGATGATTGACATTTTATTCACTGAACAATCAATTATTAAAGAAAATAATTGTCTGCCGTGCTGATAATGAAAATAATTGCTAGTTTCCGCAAACAGGAAGCAGATTGTCTTCTCTGCAGTTGATTAGTTGCAGAAAATATGAAAAAGGAACAGCAAAGACAGTTGTAGCCTTAAAATGCAGAATATAACTGCACAACAGCTGTGAGCAAAAACGACGACAACATCAGCAAGGCTTGTAATTTGTTATCCATGCTACCTTCACCACTGGTAGTCAAGACTAATGAGACCCGATCTGTGAGCGAACGTCGGTGTCTACGGCAAGTAAAACAGGGACAACAAGGTTCCAAAAAAGTCTCCGTTTTAGGGGTTTGAAAACTCTAGAGTAGTGTGGACATCAGGAGTAAATGTAGCAAAAGTTAAATCTGAAATGTAGTAGTGTGCACGTAGCCTCACTCAACTTAAGTGGTTTTGACTACAGCCCTGTTTCCACAAAAACAAAGCCTATCCTGTCTTTACTTAATTTGTATGCAAACAACTTGTTTAACAAGAAGAAGAAATGTAACTGTAATAAAAAAACATATTTTAATTGAAAGAATGAAAGTTTTTTTAATTTGCTAAGGTTGCACTGACAGCACTGATGAGGTCAAGTTTACAATGTGTCACCATCAGTGTCACATCATCTTCATCATCGTCATTTCATTACGAGGTGTTAAATTATCATTTAAAAAACAAGTGCAGCCATAAAAACTGCTTATTTTTCTCTCATTCAGGTAATTTGCCTAAATGTGGTAATATTTCTGTGGCACTATTGAATTTGCAAATCTGTGTTTTTTTTTTTTTTAATAACTCATTTAAATTGGAAATGTCTGTTACACTCACACACTCATCCTCAGCAGCAGCAGCAGCGGCAATTATAAGCAGATAATGAGTCTTGTCTCCTGAATGTTTGGTGATAACACCCAACAAAATTCCCACTTAAAACCTAATTTAGTCTCAAATTCAGTTTTTCAAACTTTCTTATGTTAAAACAAGATAAAATTGTGACCTGTGGGGGGAAATCCAAACACAAAGGCTTATGGGAGGAGGGAAACTCAGATATTATGATGAGATGATGATGAGATGCATTAAATCTGCCTCGTGTTTCTGTCCTGTTTTATCTCTTTGTCCTCTCCTCCCATATCTATCTCTCACATTACATTATCTAACCTCCTCTTTCATAATGCTCTATCTTCCCCTCCTCATCCGCTGATCTGCTGTTTTTCCACCTTTTCTGGTCTATTATTTGCTCTCTGTTTCCCTGCCAGCTCAACTCTCTGTTGGCTCCTTTGTTTATGTCCTCGACTCAGACACGCAGACAAATTAGTTTCTGAAATCCAATCTATTTATTTTCATTAGTCAGGTTGGATTCAGGTGCATTCAAGTGTTGTTTACATACCTAAAGAGTATGCAGCGTTATCAGTGTCTATATGACCTAAATGTGTTTTTAGATTTTTTTTAATTTTGGGTTTTTTTTTCTAGTATAAAATCAAAGCTGTTGGCTGGATGAGATGTGTTGTCTTTCTCTCTAGAGGAGAGTTTGAAATATGATTTGAGACTGGGATCTCCTCAAGAAATATGATATGAAATTATATGAATTGGATTTCGAACCACAATGAATGAATACAATGTAAATGTGATTTGCAAAAGTCTGTTCCCATAAGGTTTTTTGCTGTTGATGCGTCATAAAACCAACCTCACCACATAAACGTGTTCTTTATTGAACATTGTGCTCACTCTTTCTCCAGGACATTTTGGGTGATGATCTCGCTGCTTTAGCAGAGACACTAACATGTTCCTCTCTGTGGAAGTCTGATTTCACTGTAGATCTTTTAATGTCAATGCTGTACTACTGTCTCTTCTAACATCTGTGTTTTAGTTTTTATTTCTTGCCTTGTTTTATTATTGTCATTATATTTTTATTCTTCCAGTATTCCTTTTATTTCTTTTTGAAGGCCCTGTATTTGTTATGCTTGGCAAGTGCTATATAATAAATGGTATCATTATCATTAATTTATAACCTGAGTAGCTGATAATGTTGATCTGGTTGAAGGTCATGTTTGGCCTTGGTGGGGGTATGTGCTCCACTGAGAGCCAGTCTAACACCAGTAACACAAACGGCAGCCTAGAAATTTACTGACAAAGTTGGACTGAACTTTACAAGCTTGAATATAAGATTCAAGTTTTCTAGGATTATTAACTGACTCGTCTGTTTATCACAACATATCTTAGCTCCTTTACATTATGAGTCTTTAATGAGGTTCATCACACCCACTGTGAGCTACCGCTACAAAAGTTACACATTTCATGTCATGTTATGATTCATTTTACCTTAACAATTCAGCATTAAAAGTATGGTTTAGCTGGAGTTCAGTACAGTTGCCTATACATGGTAAAACAGTAAATTCCATCAATTACCATCATAAAACCATGGTACATTACAGCTTGTTGCCCCACCTATGAGGGTAGATGCTCCAAAACAAATGGCTTTCCAAATGATATATACCGGCCAACTCATTGAAGAAAGTAATAGTTACTCACTTTTGTATCACAGGACTGGCTGATATGACTTCAAATTAAATGCACAGTATGTAATTTCTGCCGCTAAGGCTCTTCAATCAAAACGATAACAAAGGACGACATTGGGTGATGCCATGAAATAGCATGGGATCTCCCAGTTTGGATTCCTTCAGTGTCAGTGGTTCAGGAAATCAAACAGACCTGGTGATTATAACTTTCAAAAAACACTGAATCTAGCAGTTTCACATTTGAAGTCAGTGTTTGACTGACGCTGTAGGGAGGACAGAGACGTCAGGGAAGAGCTGGGAGCTGAGACTGCTGCTAACCTTTGTTTTGATTGTTTCTCAGATAACTCCTGAACCAGATGTTCAGGAGGTTTTTACAAACAGCCGAATTATCCACAGCGGTGTCCTCCTCTCCATAACAAACGAAGGGGGATTAAAGCCGGTAGAAACACCCATAAAGCAGTTTCACTTTAAAAACCCCTGGCTGCTCACCTGGTAGACCACAAACCACAAAGGCTTAGTCCTGCCTGCAGCGGCCCGGGTTCCAGTACGACCCGTCCCGAGGCCGCCTCCTATTCATAACAAAAGGACCAGGGGATAGTTCAGGAATGTACACACACTCTAGTATTTACCGAATTAACCGACATAATCAAGATTAAGTCAGTCAGACGTTGTAAATGTTGGCTTTGATACTTTTTCCGTGAATTGCCCAGCCCTGATCAGTGAACTGTTTCCTTCATTACAAAACGGCAACAAAACAGTTTGTGAAATCAGCACCAGCGCCTCTAACCCTCCTGATAGTAACTGCACTCCTGAACAAACTGCACTCAACACAACTGTTCGTGCACATTGAGACCAAATAGCTCCTGTTTTGATTTTAAAGTATAAAAGTGTTCTCTGACGTTCCTTGTCAAGTCAGAAAACTGATGAATGGACTCGTCAACAGGCGGACAACAGCAGACACACACATTCACTCATACACGTTCTTTTTACACCACAAAGCATGGTGCGTGGCAGGCTTTCCGTTTTTGCAGTCTCTTATCTGTCACACAGTCTCTTGCGTTGAAGCATCAGTTTTCTGAATCTAGTTTCTCACGTATCACAAACAATTCAGCAGAAAAGCTTCACTCAAATGCTGCCAGTGTTAAAACATTGACATACAATCTGCATCCTCGGTATCCAGCTTCTTTCAGGACGATTTAGGACACTTGTGGTGAATGAGTGACAGAAAACACCCACTGTCATTATCTTTTATGTAGCATCTGCAACTGCACCGCCTACAGCACACTCTCCTCTTGGATCCTACATTAATACCAAAATCAAATTAATGTAAAACAAAATGCAGTCTATAATTAGAGCACAGCACAGCGAGTACTAAACCATTCCTTGCACAGTAACTTCTGACAGCTGCTCATAAAGCAACAAAATGGAAGGGAAAGAAGCTCTGTCAAGGAGAAAGTAGGGCAGAGAGACCAGTGAATGCAGTATGATATTTTAATAAAGCGAAAGCAACACAAAATGCATCCTGAGGGCTTTTCAACTGCTGTAAAAAAAAATAAATAAATAACAAGTCGCTACAGCCAAACTAATCAATGTCACATTAGATATACAGTTAAAACAAATCATGTCCATTGTGGAAATGTCAGACTTAAGTTTTCAACCTTGTAACGTGTCCATGTGTTGATTATCTTTTACAATACAAGACAACACCATGACTGCAGTGAACCTATGACAGATTCAGGCAGCCAGGGTTTCATACGTCATATGTTTCATACCAATCCTGGCAACTTGTGAGGGGGGGGGGGGAATTAACCTGAAACCTTGTCAGTACAGAGACACACAGTGTCTGGGTCTGACTGAGGCTCAAACATGTGGCTGAGTCTCTGATGTTTCCTCTAACCATCTTGATACACTCTGCTCTTTCACCTGTCAACCTTAAGCAAGCAGGTGGTGGGTGGGGCACAATGTCCGATCCAGAATTTCTCAATGAGGAAGTAAGAGTAGGATGTACTTCCAGCCCCAGTTTTCCATTAATTTTTTCATGTTTTACGTGGAAAAAACATGTAAAATATTAATCATAGCAGAGTATTTTTACATAGTTTAAAACATGTCTGGAGAAGAACTTTTTAAAATAATTATTTTCAGCTCTGTCTCCTTCTTGCTTTCACATGTGAGTAAAGAGGCTTTTTTTAAAATATGTGTTGAGAGGAAACACAATTGCAGTTTGGATTATGTTCACTGTCAACATGTTTATCTGGTCCGGGCAGATTTTATTTTAATCAATACAGCTTTGTACAGCAGCTGCATGACCTACACTCAGTACTGTGTCTGAATGCTCCTGTTTACATGGTCTAAGACAAATCAACATCCACTACAGCAGCTGCTATAAGAAATGAAACTTAGCAAAATTAAACTACAGTTACTTTGTGACCACAGAAAATACCACAACTCCTAAGAAAATGTGGATACTCATTGTAATGTGTCGACCATGTCCATCAAATTCATCAACACTCCTCTGAAGTCATTTTTTCAACTTGCCAGTTGTAATGTCTGCTGGCTAAAAACTCGCTCAAGGACTTTTCTCTTCTGTGGAGCTGTGACGAAGGTTTAGAGCTCATGGGAAATGTTGTTCATTAAAGGCCGCTAAAACGGACACACTGAATAAACAACAATCGTCAGTTATTGAACCGTTGGTATTGTACCGTCTAGACGTAAGACGTGGAACTCTTGACATACTGTTGAGAAAGGCTCTGCTTTCAGGCTGGAGTTTAAGTTATTAGCACAGTTACTCCTCAAACAAAACACAGAAACGCAGGTGTCGCTCAGGAGGTAGAGCGGGTCGTCCACTAATCAGAGGGTTGGTGGTTTGATCCCTGACACCTCCAGTCCTTGGGCAAGATACTGAACCCCCAGCTTGCCCCTGGTGTATCATCAGTGTGTGAGCATGTGATAGAAAAGCACTGAACGTATAGAATAAGTGCTGTGTGTGAATGTGGCTTGTAGTGTAAAGCACTTTGAGTGGTCGACTAGACTTGAAAAGCTCTAGCTATGTAAGTGCCATGGTTTGCCCTGATGGACAATTTATGTTTGAACACCTTTTGGACCTTATGTTTGGACTCTTTGATTTGAACTTTAGGCTTATTTCCCTGCTTTATTTTGAAACTATTTACCTTGTGTTTCTTGTGGTTATTTTACTTCCTGTAGTGTAGAGTGATTGTCTGCCCCGCCCGAATGTGTTTCACCTGTGCTCAGTAATCACCCTTGACTCTCGAGTCTATTCTGTCTCTGTGCTTTGTCTTTGTCAGTTCGTCTGTTTCGCTCCAGTGTTTTCCAGTTGTCATCCGGTGTTTTCTTGTGGACTATTTATGTTTGCCTTTGTGTTTCCCCTTTGTCATGCTCCTATGTCTCCTGAGTTCTGGTTTTTGTTCTTGCCTGAGTTTTTTGGATTGTTGGTTTTGTAAATTTCTGTTTTTTTTGTTATCATTTTCCCGCCTACCCCTTTTTGGTTTTCTGCATTTTGGGCCCGGCTTCCCTTGATACCTGACAATAAATGCAGTAAATTTACCATTCCATTACTCTCTATTGTGACTGACAGTTGCTAGCATGTTCATGACTGACTAGCATGTTTTTGTTTGTTTTTTTATTAGCAGAACAATATGTACCTGCCACGCTTGATAATACATACATACATTGTGGAAACTATTTCCCAAAGACACATGGATAAAACTTGCTGTGTCACTCTCTAGTATGATCAGGGCTTGAACAAGGGCTTTGAGTTGTCTGAACATAACCATAAAAACCGTAAAGTAGCTATTTGTGTTAGCATTAACGGCTGTTTACTCACCAGTCTAGAAGAAACGTTAATTCAGCAGCAAACTTAATTCCTTTACTCACCAAGAGCTGTCTCCAGTGAAGGAAAGCAATCCTCTTGTTTTGCTTCTATTTCTGTCACTTCTTTTCTTTTACTGAAGTTAGCATGCTAACCAGCTAGCCCCATCTCATCAATTTCTGTTACTGAGTCAGTGTAGGAAGTGTAGCTGCTCAGAGGACGTATTATAACCTCTTGTATTGTAAACGCAACAGTGGCTGAAGCTCTCAGGAAGGCTGGTCAGTATAAACAGCTGTTTACAACATAGGTTATGTAGCGATAGTAAAACTTATAAATAGCTCCTTTTTAATCATGTTTTAGATGCAACAAGCACTAAATTGGATTGGTGTTTAGACTTATTTTTCTGTGTCAAATTAGTGGTACATTAACTCAAGTTTTGCTTGTTATTTCACTCGGTATAAAAAACCTCCAAAGGGGAGAAAGATTAATGCGTCTGACATTATCTGAAAATAATTTCTGACGCAGTGCTGCTTTTACCCAACAGACACAACTGAAAGCCCTTTACCTATTAAACCAGATGACGATTATAATACATTTCCTATAATACTTGTCCAGCAAAGAGCAGTTGTGATGATTAGGAGGGGAACAAAATCAGTCCTGCAGTTTTGCCGGGATCAACAAACAAATCACTTGGATCGATATGAAACCATATTTTCAGACAAAACCCTTCCCTAATTGCTCACCAACAGGAAGATCATCTAATTTGCTTGACATTTTAATCAATAATAATTTTATTATATGCATTTTACTGCTATCGGTGTATTTTTATTTTAAGTAGAGCATGCTGTAATTGTTCATTTGAAAGCTGAAATAGAAAAGATTAAGATTTTATTAGTATATGTAGCTACAGTTCTGCATTTTCTATATTTTTTTGTGAGCTCTGAGTCACAGAAAACTATGCTTTTCCTCTCTCCTGGTAAATTTGTAGCTGTGTGGCAGCCCACCACCACCACTGATGGATCCAGGAGAAACTCTGGCTCCTGGCCATTCTAAACCTCCACCTCCTCATGTGTCAGAGGTGGAGATGGTTACGGAGAGGAGAGGGAGGTGGGTGGGGTGGGGGGGGCTCTTTAACTAACTCTCACCTTGCTTGGGAAAAAGGGGGGGAGGATGGCCGGAAGCGAGACAGATGAAATCCCAAAACAAAAACATAAGATGATGGAAAAGCAGCTCAGTGGGATTAAAGAGCAGAGAGCGAGGAGGAAGCAGATGAGTGTCCCCCTTTTTCTTTTTTTCTTTTTTGACTTTTTAAAAAAAAACAAGCTCCTGTATACGTAAACAGTTTGGAAAAGCTGAAACACTTGATACTAAATGCACAGAAGAGGCAGAGCATTACTGTCAGCACTTGACTCTGTTACCAAGGAAACGCATCCTCAAAACATCTTTACACATGTTGCATTTACAGTATGCATGGTATAGCATAGAAATTGAGCATACAACCAGATATTGCTGTGATTGTTATAAATGTGAGGAACTTTCAATCTATATTTCTTTATCTCATCTGTCTCCTTCCCATTTGTTAATACACAGTGGGGAAAAAGATTTAATATATTCTGTGCCACTTAAGTTATTTTTAATTAAGGCACAATTTTACCACATTCAATAAAGCTTAGCAAAACTCCATTTCCATCCATCATTACAGCTAATATAATGACATGAAATCCTGACAGTGCTGAGCCATTATTTCTGAGGGCAGAATCAGAGGGCTGCAGCTCCTGCTCTCACAGCTAATACGTGTTGTTGAAGAGGTGATGTGGGCAGATTTTCACAGTTAGTTTTTCCACTGACCTCCCTCCTGTCTGATGGGAGGGGGGGGGGGGGGGGGGGGGGGTGAAGTTAAACACCTTTCTGACTGCAGTTTTGTTTTTTCTTTTGACAAATTTATTTAGAGCTGATGAAAATTCATCTTTCTTTTCTTGCTTGTGAGTTTGAATCCTCTAATTGTTGGTCGATTTGGACAAAAACCACAGCTTGACTAGCAACTGGGGAACAGCCCCGTGGCCTCGGACCGTTAAGGGCTGGTTTATGGTCTCTCAGACCTGGTTCTTACGTGTGAACACATTGCATTGTCTGCATTACATGTGGATGGCAGATGCTGTCACAGAGAAGCACGTGCAGGACGCCCGGGACTCTCTGTACTGAGGTGCAGTTATTATCAGACTGTCACTTATGTCCTAAACACAATTATTTTATGCTTTTGATGATTGTTTCTGACATTTTACAGCTTGAAGCGCCCACTTAGCTCACAGCAGATCTGCATTAGATGTTTGACAGCTGAGTAGCTTTGCGGAAAACAAAACTAACATATGCCCCAGAGTTATGTTTTCTATAGTTTTTTTACATAGTGTCCTATAATATTTTGTATAATATTAGTAGAGGGTGTCAGTGTGGATCTGTTGTGGAAAGGAGGATTAAGAAAGACTCCTTTTGAAACATGCAGTTTTCTCTTTTTTGAGGCGACAGCTGAAATAAGTAATGACAATAGCATTGACATATTAGCTCCTTTTACATTGATATGTGAACTTGTCAGCAAACACTTTCTATCCACCAGTTAAGGAGCAATATTTTCATTCACTTGGAGCCGTGTTTCTGGCCACCTAGCAAACATAAGTCCAGTGTTCCCTCTCTTTTAGCTCTGTTTTTGGTCTCCACCAGCTCATGAGGGAAATATCTGGCACTGTAGCTGCTAAAGGTTCCACTATGTTCACCGGCTGCTCTCTGACCGTGTTTGCCTGCTGCCTGATTGCTGCTGAGCAGGTGGTGTACAGTTGCTCTCTCTACAGCTGTTTTGTCTGAAATCATCTGCCTGCTGCAGCTGAAAACGACGCTATGAGAGAGATGAGTGTGAACAGGAACAGTAAAGCAGTCTGGACAGATAAAGCTCTGTGAAGCCGAGGGGAGCTGCAGATTCAGCTAATAAATCAGATCGCTCACTGATGTTGTCATATCAACTGAAACTACTCTCTGCAGCTCATTTATGTCATGACCCTGCAGTTCACACCTCTCGGGGGAGTCATGTTTCACAGTAGATCATTAGTTATTACATATGCAAGACTTTTTTTAATTTTTTTTTAGGCATTTTATACATTTAGATTTTTGTCGATCATGCAACACCATCAGGGATGCGTCTGGTCCCAGATTCATTCTGACAACGAGCCCAAACAAACAAACCGCCAGACTCATGAGGAACTATCTGCAGAGACAAGAGGAACGGGGAGTCCTACAGCAGATGGTGTGGCCCCCACAGAGCCCTGATCTCAACATCATGGAGACAATCTGGGATCACATGAAGAGACAGAAGACACTGAGACAGACTAAATCCACTGAAGAACTGAGGCAGGTTCACCGAGGAGAACTGGAGCTGTCTCAAAGGCAAATATTGGGTATTTAGGGGTTTTTTTCTGTTTGCTGCACTTTGTATGAAGTTATTTGGTAAATAAAAACTATTCATGACATCATTTCTGAAAGCTTCCTCACTTTACTTTTAGTCGCTAAAACCTTTGCACAGCACTGTATATTTTTTGAAATGATCTACAAAGCAACTGGGGGATGCATCTGTGCACACACCATGCACAGTAGTTACGAGTCTGTTATCCTGGTGTGGATCAAAAGTGGCAGCCAGCAGTTTCAGTTAATGACAAGACAGAGATAATCGTGTCCCCTACAGTCTCTCATGTAACAGTTGTGTAGGGGGCTATCATATGACTAACCTGTACATAAAATAAATCCTGCTGCACATCAGAACAGCGTTTACTCACCCATCAGTTAAAACACTTCATTATTCAGCTTCATCTGTCTTAGATAATTGAAAGAGGAGAGAACAAAGCATTTGTTGTGTAATTTCACAACTCGTGGAGAAACACATCATGTCATTTTAAGGCCCAGAAACTCAGCTTTTTCTTAAACCTAGTGTTTCAACACTGAGAGACATTTCACAGCACTGTCTGTGGCTGAACTTATGATGTATTTATGTGTAAGAGGGGTATTTTACTTTGATACAGCAGCTTAAACTTTCTGCTTTTACCCACTGCTCTTGTTTTTGCTCTCATTTTGCAGACCACTGCCAGTTGAATCTGTCGCCTTACTTGTCTTGTTATATTTTTCCCTCTCTCTTGTCCCCTAGTTTCCCCTTTAATAATTTATCTTTTTCCTCCTGTCAGATCATTGTTGTGAATAAGATTCATTCTTATGTCACTGAAATGTGAGTTTGCTCTGAAGGACAAATTACGCAAGAGCCAAAACGCGAACACCAGGGAAATGTGGCCCATGTACAGAAATTTTGCATATTTGAACTGCATATGTTAAATGAAAGAACAAACAGAATAATGCCGCAATTAATAATATGAAACAACAGAAATGTGCAGCAGGAAGTTAAACATGGGGGTAATTATAGACCAGAAGTACAGAGGAACCTGTCAAGGCTGACAGACGGTGAGAGTAAACTAAGCAAAGGTTATGCAACATGAGCTCAGAATGAACAAGAAGTGAAATGTTGACTTACTTTATATGTACAGATTTGACTGCTGGACTGTTTGTGTAGTCTGAGTTCATTGGCTATAAAGAGCCAACGCGTCAACTGACCAGTCATTACTTCCTCTCAGTCTGCACCACCAATATATATATATCTCTTCATGGTCACTCATGTCTCTGCATTCACTACTCTATTTACATATATCCAAAATTTTGGATTTTGGATATAACCAAATTAATGTTAAAAAAGTGAAGTAAAACATTCATTAATCACTATTTATTCAATGTGGTGATGTGTTATCATCACATCAATAATGCATCCAAATCTACCTCTAATTTCAAATAGCTCTTTATGATCAATTGTTGTAGCTTGCCATCGTCAAGGGGAAAATGAATTCCCGAGTTTATCAAGCTCCCTTTATTCAGAAAACCAGGTAATTCCAAAGGGTTCAGACTTTTTCTTGCCACTGTATGACAAAATTACAAATTTGTCTCAAAGAGCTTTACACCATGAGGCATCTTCTTAGTCGCCCAGTTCAGCCCTCAAAGGAAGCTCATGCTCATTGTGCTCTGGGTCTTCTTTTGTGTCACTGCATGCCAATGATCCTGTCTGGGAAATCTTCAGTATTCTTGATTTGAAACACAACCATCACTCCAATCTTTAAGGGTAAATGAGCATAAAACCATACGTCATAGAGCAATCACCAACGGGCAATTTTCTCCCTGCCTTTGCTCTTTTTTTAGGAGAATCTGAGAGAATAACGTTAATAGATAATTTATTCATGCACATTTGGGTAGGTAGATTTCAGAGGTTGAAAGCTGAAAAGTTGCTTTAGATAAGCGCACTAAAAATGAGATTGTTAAGGCGAAAGTAGACGACACTGATGATTATCATCAGTACCAAACAGCTTAGAAATGAGGTGCGCTGATCGTGTCCTCATGACTCCTACTCTGTGTTCAACAAGCTGTCTGCAGAGTAATTTAAACTGATTGGAAAAGTCTCCCACAGATCAACGTTTCACACACAAAGATGAATCAGGAAATGACAGAGTGTTGCCTTGACAGCCCAAACCTGGATTTTAAAAATAATTGGAGATGTGTTATAAGATGTGTCCAGTGGATTTATGTTAAACGGTCCATAGTTGGTAATTTACTATGGTGCCTGCTTCTTACACTATTCCATTTACCTCTGAAAGACCCTGTTATCAGGAGGCATTTTCTCATTACAATGTGAGGAAAACCCATTTGTATTTCTTGTTATTTGTTTCAGGAGTTAATTATGATGAAATAGAAAACTATTCTTTTAATTTAAACCTCCAATCAGCTGGGGAAAAAACAGAAAAGGATTTGGCCCTGCCAGATATTCAATAATTCATCTGTTCCCTTTGATGTTCAACTCCCACGTGGAAGCAGTTTTATGTTGTTTCTATTATCAGTGATCGTTCAACAAGATTAACCATGATTTTGGCTGGACAGCAACATATAATCACGAATGTTACTGACTGACTGACTGACTGACTGAGGGATCATATTTCCACCACTGGTCAGTGGAGTGTCGAACCGCAGTCTACCCGAACCGTCTGGTTACCCGGCTGCTCGGGAACTGCAGGGAAACAGAGGAGCGCTTCCAATAGAATGAGCCTCGCCTCCATTACTACAAATAAACTACTTTCATTACATGTGCCATTATTACTAAAGGAGGCTGCACCGAGCAGGAGTCATAGTTAGACATAAAGACCTGCCTCTAATAAAAGTCTGTTTCGTTCTTGAGTTGAAAATAAATAAAAGCTAAATTATTGTGGATCCCAGAGGCTGTGAGCTGTGAGAGAGACAAAATAAGAGAGTCTGTCTTGGGCCCCAGTGGCTCACCTGGTGGGATGTGTGTTATTTGGGCTTGGTCTTTGCCCCGGCAGCATGAGTTTAAGTCTGGCCTGTGGCCTTGTACTGCATGTCATCCTCACTCCCTCATCTCCCTAATTTTCCCGTCTTTCTCTCACGATGACTATAATAAAGGCAAAAGCCTGAAAAAATAACTTAAAAAAAAGAGAGAAAGCGAGTCTATCTCCTAACTTTCTCTCTGAGGGATCATTTTATAAGTAAATACTGCTGCCAAGGCTTTGTTTGGTTGTTTATGTGATGAGAAGGGAAGATGACCAAACTATGTTCTACTTTTTTTTAGCCCCTTTTCAGCTCTTATTTTGAATCCGAATTTGTCACTTCATGTCAAATATAATAAAAAATTAAGTAATTGATTTTTTCCTCATTTCAGATTTTATAAAATCTTTTCTGTCATCAATTATTCCTTAATAGACCCAATTATTTAGATCTATTTCTATTTCTGTTTCCATTTATTTCATTATTATTATTTCTGTTTTTTTACTTAATATTAATTATCATTATGTTGCTGCTGTTTGTACTCATCTTGTCTCACTTGTTCTGTTTTGTTTGAATAGTTTTAAATAAATAAATAAATAAACATGCTAGTACTTAATCAAGACCAGAACAACTTTATTATTATTTGATTTAGTACTTTCTCAGCATTTGGCAGGAAGTCGGCACCACGTAGTTAAAGTGGCCAGTGAGATGATCAAGTGTTAAAATGGCTGATGTGACTCACACTTTCACCAAGAGAGCAATTTCAGAGTAATTGTAGAGTTCCCTCTTAATCCTACAAATGGAGAGTTTGATTACTTCCCCTCTGGATGAGGATTCAAAGCACTAATAGCCACATCGAACATGGAGAGTCAGCTGATGAGTGGCTTCCATATTAAACTGGCAGATGATGATGATGAAGATATTGTTTTTACTGTGGATGACTGAGTTGGATGATGACGGCTGGATTTATGTTATGCTGTCACGTGATGTACATTGTTTTATGTGAGCTTGTGTTGTGTTGTTTCAGCATTTGTATTTTGCTGTTTTATTATTGTCCCCTTGGTCACATAAAGTAAAAGTAACTAAGTAGATTTGATCAAGCATTGTCTTTCGGAGATAGTGGACAACATTTATCTGACTGATGTAGTTACGTTACCTTAGGCTAAAGTTTTACATTAAAAACTGAACCTGATACACGGATAAAACACAACACACTGTTGAGAGTAAACCAGTGTTTGATATGTGGTTTTGTTTGTGATCTCTTACAAAAGTCAGGGTCTAGTTGGGGCTCCTTGTTACATGAAGTCAATTATTTATTATTAGCAGTTCAACCAAAGAGATGTTTTCTGTTTAAAGGAGTTATTTGTAAGTTTTCTCTGCTACCAAATGCGGTTTCTTGCCAGGGGCGGCTGGTGGTAATTGTCGCTTGACAAGAGCTTCAGCCATTGTTGTGTTTACAAGACAAGATGTTATCATATGTCCTCTGAGCAGCGCTACATCTTCAGGGCAGATTAGAGGCTACAGTGAGTCGCTATCAGAAAGTGATGAGATGGGCCAGGACATCCGGTTAGGATGCCTCCTGCGCGCCTCCCATTGGAGGTTTTCCAGGCACGTTCAACTGGCAGGAAGCCTCGGGGTAGACCCAAAAACACGCTGCAGAGATTATATATACATCATCTGGCCTGTGAACGCCTCGGGATCCCCCAGGAGGAGCTGGAAAAAGTTGCTGGGGAGGGGGGCGTCGTGTCTACTTTGCTTGACCTGTTGCTACAGTGACCCGACCTTGGATACGCAGAAGAAAGTGGATGGATGGATTACTTTTAATAATTTGAGCACATTTTGCTGATACTTATGTACTTTTACTTCAGTCAGATTTTAGTACTTTTACTTAAACGCTGTGAGTACCTCTTCTATTTTGCACCTCTCTGCCCAAAGTCATTCTGGGAAATTACTAACTGAGGTGGAAGTAAAACAACATGTCATCACAAAATAAGCTCTGAATTATGACCATCACAGATCCATAATCTCCTCTGTGAGCAGAAGGTTCATATTCTCAGCTCATCTACAAGTGAAATCATTTTGGGGGCTGAGCAGATCACCAGCTGCTCAGCTGCCCCGGCCCTGGCACCAAAACACCTTCATCTCTGACTTCACACACATATTAATCCACATAAAGTAATGACCAGAATGATTATCATTGACTCCCACTCTAATTTAATGAAGCAGTGCTTTGTGGCATTGAAATCTCATCATTAAGTCTTTTTCTATTAAAAACCAATACCCTGGAACGTTGATTAGCAAAACGAATGTGTCGTGCAGATGTCTGGAGAGACAATGCGAATGAGTTATTTAGCTCTGAGGCTAAATTTGACCCCGATGGACTCATCACACATAATTCACCCACCATCCTGCTCTTAACTCTGGGGACACATACAAACATTATCTGTTTTGCTGACAAAGTTTCAGTGTCTTCCGGTCACAAACTGGTGACTTGGGGATTGCGGTAAATGTGCACTGTTCTTCTGCAACAACACACACCACCAGTAAAGGAACTAATAATAATTATCCAGTTTTAATGAGCAGTTGAAAAAGTGAAGACTTGTAACCAGAAAATGACATGATTTTTGTTTACCCTCGCTCAGAGAGAGAGAGAGAGAGCACTAAAGTAAGTAAGTATAAATATTAAAAAATTTCTGCTTTGACTATAGGGCGCACATACAGCGTCCCCTTTCTCCTCTAATAACATGGAATTGCAAAAATAGTAAAAAAAAAAATGAATACATAAATAAATAATTATAATCATAAAACAGAAATTTTTGTATCGTAATCTGGATAATTCTCCTCTCAGATGAACATAGTGACCAAATTTATAACCACTCTGATCCCCTCACATCAAGGGTTAGCCGACAGAGTTAGCAGTCTGATGGGTTGTGAGGGTGGCCTGGGATGGAGTTATTTACTCTAGTGTGAATCTTACAAGTTTTTCACAGTGTTTTACCACCTCACACTTTCTTCACAGCACACATCTTAGCAACATCCTCCTGGCTTTTATTTTGAAACTGCCAAGGTCGTGAAGTCCATCAAAATTCTTCTTCATTCTGTGGCAGTTGTGCACAGTTTAGTGACCCCAAAAACCTTGGTGGAATACTCTACAATTTTATACACTTTAAGTTAGTTTAATGCAGAAATTAAATTCAGTGTAGATAGAGAGGCACTTGGGAAATATCCAGGTTCTGATGCAGCAGTTAAACTAACACCAGAGGCTGCAACAACGAGTGCACAGTCTGTCATTTTAAGCGACTCTATTAAGCCAGAAAATGAATTTCAAAACAAGTGAATTTGTGCACGTCTTCTCAAAACAGTCAGTTTTGTTTTTGATTCCACATTACAAATTACAGGACGACCTCGTTGTAACCTCTTGTTCGCTGCCTGCTGGGAAAGGCTGTAGCACCTCCAACTCCGACAATATTAGTGGCGAAAGAAAATGGATGGATGTCGATTTAATTTGACTTAACCAGTAATTTTCTTCTCTGACTGCGAACACATAAACACAAACAAACAAAAAAACTGATGCATAAAATCTCTGTGTGTCACACACACATGCTCCAGCTCTTTCCAAGAGACAAAGCCAAATATTACTAAAACCAAAACAGTGAAAGGCCACTGGTAATAAAGCACTGTCCACATATCTGCAACCTTAATTCATGTTAATATATTTTTTATGAGACTGGCATCATAATGCTTCTGTGTCACTGCCTCATATTTCAGATCAAGGCAGCTGGCCAAGAGTTAATGGAATTTCCAATTTAAGGCAATTTTTCAGGGTAGTAATGGATGCCGTCAGAGAAATCACAACCTCATTAGTAAGACGCATTACGCAGCTGAGAGCCGGGCCGTTAAGGTGAACCAAAGAGGCTTACATGCTGCTTAGCTCTGCATTACTTGTTAGCTCCGGGACTCACACTCATACCCATCCGAACCCCGTGAGTCTCAGCTGTTACTGCTGTATTTACACCATAGTAAATACATTCATTTATGTTGTGTCTGGCACGTTTATTTAACTCCACGTACTCGAGTTGAAGTTTTTCACCAGTGAAATCCATCAGTTTCAGCACAGATTAATCAAGAATGTTATCAGCATCAGATAAAAACACACACACACACAGTCCCAACTTTCTGTTAAAGAAAAGAAAAATGAGTTTGGGTGAGCGAGATTGAATCTGGTTTCTCGAACGCTTGTGGACACAGATCGACGACTTAATCAGTAAACAATCAGCTCAGTGTGCAAAACGTGATAAAAAAATGCTTTTCAACATCATGACAGGATTATGAGGAGGACACACACAAACATCAACAAGTGTTCAGGACAGTAATGGGCACAAATTCAATGATTAAGGTATTAAATATCTTATCAGTCAGGTAAAGTGGGTGTTAAATGATTTTGAAACCTGTGTCCGACTGTCACATATCATTTTTTCACAAACTTAATGGATGAAAACAAACATGCATCCTCGGAGGGGTGAGCTAAAGCAGCAGCGTTATCTTTTGAATGTACATTACCCATGTAGCATTTGATACATACGTCATCACTTAGCACATCACCTGTGTGCAGCCTATGTTTTTATTAACTTTACTCACAGAGTTCACACTGAAGTTCTGTAACTAAAAAAGTAAGCTGCACAATTAATACACTAGGGATCATTCATTTCATGATCCCGGTATACGACAGACACTGGTAGCTATAGATAAAAGGAAATTGTATTCATTCGTTTGATTTATAAACAAAGCAAATCAGCAAGCAAGAAAGAAGGAAATTTGAATTCATCAACATTTAAAGACGTATTAATTGTTTTTTTTGTTGCCACATTGGGGCAGCGCGCTGAACACACATCGTTATATCATTACCTTATCAGGAGAAAACTTCCCACATCTATTCTGTGAGGCAGGTGCATAGGAACAGGATGTGGGATCCAAAGTGGCAATCAAAAAACACGATTTTTTGATTGCCATATTATTACCTTATGAAATTGCAAGCAACATTAGCGTTCATGAGGAGTCATGTGTGCGACCCCCCTGATAAACCAATAAAAAAGTCCAATATTCATTCTCCTTTTCATTCTCAACCACCGTCTGAGGAAAACATCTGGCTCTGTAGCTCCATTATTTTCACCAGCTATGATTAGTTTCTGTGTGTCTGCAGGTATATTCAGTGAGTTTATTACAGCTTTTTCACTGGAAACTGATGAAAACCCAGTCGACATGAGCAGTGAGAGAAAAACAACAGAGATGGAAAAAGTCAGGTGATAATTCTCCACAGATTCTTCACTATTTCAACACATTAAATGTTAAACACATTGATTTCATTCATTGTTGAAATCACAACAACAAAAAACGTCTGTTGCTCACTCTGCTTTTATAACTCTGTTTGTACCTGTGGTTAGAATTGAACAAGGCTGATAGAAATGTCAGGACAAATTAAAATTGAACCTGATGATGCGCTAAATAGAAGGCAGGGCATCACTGAAATTCATCCTCAATAAAAAATATTGATTACTGCAGGTTTAAGCAAAAAATATATAGTTGGTGCAATAGTGCTTGTAGTTCAGTGTTTCAGTTTAAAATTAGCCGAGTAGCTCTTTTTTTCTTCCCAAACTTTATGTAACTCAAGTGTAGGTCCTTCCCATGAATACCTACACCATATTTCATGGCAGTGTGGTCAGGGCGAGTCTGTGATTTAGTTTGACGTGTTGGATGAACAGACTGAGCACAGTCATCCTCATGTCCCAACAAGTTTCTCTGTAAATGTAAAAAGTTTGATTTTTGGGAGTTCTGGGTGTATTTCAAAGGCTACACACACACACACACACACACACACACCAGTTCATTTCAGAAGAGCTGAATGGTTCAGACTGGAAAACACATTTGATCTGAACAAGGATCCCTGTTCACTTGGTCGCTATGGAAACAAGATGTGGATTGTGGAGTGCCTACCTATCTGTCTGCAGCTGTGTGTGTATCTGTGTGTATGTATTACTGTCTTTCTTCCTGCCTGCCAATCACTTTTCAGTCAATCATCCCTCTGCAATTTGATGAATCCGTTTATTCAGCGGTCCGCCTGTCTGTCTGCCTGTCTGTCTGCCTGTCTGTCTGCCTGTCTGTCTGTCTGTCTGTCTGTCTACCTGTCTTTTTACTCACCTGTCTGCTTCTCCTCATGTGTTACAGCTGAAGAGTTTCCGCACATTGTTCAACACTTGTTGTGGAGATGAGATCTGACACCTAAAGTCGAAATACCTCAAATTTGTTTTATTTATACACTCACTGTTCCCCGGTTGACACTCATTCAGTGTCTTCTCTATGTGTGTGTTAAAAGCTGTAATGTGTGGATGGAAGTCTCAGTCTGATGTACAGTATTATATAAGATCAAACATATGGAAATCATTTGAAACCTACATATTAGATAAGGTTAATAAGGTAATTCTGTAACCTGCAGAGTCTATATCTGCCAACTTTATGAAGTCAATAATCATGGCCTGGGACTCGGGGTGTTGGCATGGAGACCAATTAGCTCTAATTTTTCACACACAGCTGTCATATCTTTGCAGTCACAGGAAAACACCACTTCATTTGTGACATTCACATTGTGCCGTGCTTCCAAGTTGTCATATTCAGTTAATGTGTGTGAAGAAAAGCATCTTTATCTCAGAGATAACTCAGAGTACAAAGGCTTATCGACCGCAGGCTGAGACTTGTGAATTCTGGATGAAAGAAGAAACTGACTTTGTTGATTCATCTCATTCTCCGTGATGAAATCGGGGGGGGGGGGGCTACACCCCTCCCGCCTGTCTGTCACGTACCATAATCCCAACGCCACCAAGTGAATTTTAATGGAACCCGTAGAGATTCATTATTTTAATTCAGGGACCAGGGAGCTGGAGAATATCCCATACTGGATGAGAAGCATGGTGCATGTCAGTCCATCTCTGAGCTACAACACATACACATTCAAAGTATAGTTCACGCCTGTACCTCATATTAGAGCTATAATTTTTCATCTGCACGTCTTTGGACTCTGGGAGAAGATGTAAAACTCATCTAGGAACAGAAAAGTCAGAAGGATTTCAGCTGGCATTGTTTAAATTTAACATCTAATTCCCCTGCTGCTCACAATGCAAGAATCATTAGTGCGAACAGATTTGTCCTTAAGTGGCCCGTAAATTTAAGAAGATTTGTAGATTTTTCTCTTGGATACAAACAAAATTCTTAAGTGGTCCAGACCTTGCATTACGTACAGTCCTCTCCTACCTGCTGTAGCTGCTCTGTCTCCGTCGTTACAGTCACTCCTTCTGACATCATGTTCTGTTGTCTATCCACCCAACAGACAGCTGCATGTTGTCTCCCGGACTTTCAATGTGTCCCCCTTGCAACACATGCTGAAGGTTCCTACCCACATATTTCATCTAGGAACCTTCAGCATGTTGTACTGTGTTGCAAAGGGGACATAATAAAGAAATAGCGCAGCTGTCTCTCCGGTGCTGAATTGAGCCTCCAGATATGTTCACAATAGACAACAGAACATTTATCTGAGGTTTAGAGTTGTATTTGCAGAATGTGCCGATATGAGGGGCCATCGAGGGCCCCTTTTCCCCTTGGAGGCCCCAAGCATTTGCCTGGTTTGCCTTTTTCAAGAGTGCGCTTCTGTCCATATCATCAACACTACAAAGATTGAGACAGAGACAAAATATGAACAAACAAAAACAAAGAGAAGTTTAGTCAGAATATTCCTCTTCATTCTGACTAAACCTTGAGCATCACTGGTCGGCCTGAGGGTGCACCAAAGCTGCAGTTCAAGACCAACGTCAGTCTGTATATTTACAGCTTCTCCTCTATTTGCAGAGTCTGCAGAGCTGTGCAGTGTAAACAGTGGAAGTTGCTGCTAATCAGCCACAGCAGAATTTACAACATATTGTAGGTGTAAAAATCCCCAAAGCATTGTTTATCATGAATGCATTTGCTGCATTTGTCTGTGCATATATCAGGCTCGGATCGCATTGCTTTTATGAGTTGTTTCTTGTTTTTCCCTGTAAAATCACATTAAAATCAGAGACACTCTAATACTCTGTTCCTCTGTGCTTTTTTAACACCGTGCTCTGTACTAATTATTTTGGGCATTTTGGTTGAAATATGACTTTTTCAGAATCTTTACATGCAGGTTTCCTGATTAAAAACAGTGAAAGCCAGCAGGCACCTGCGAGCTGGTTTCATTACAACAGTGAATGAAGGCCTGAATAGAAGCACCCAGGCAAGTCCTTTCAAAGATGCTGATTTCTGAAGAAGCTCTCTTACATGCACTGAGGTGGGTTCAGAATATCTGATGAAAGGAAATTAGCCATTTAGTGCCAAAGAAAACTTTTAACATCTGAATGAAAAGACTGCATCTTTTCTTTTCTCCAGGCAGGAGCCACCAAGGGTTAAAAATCATAGCATTTTAGCTGCAGGTTTGCCAGACAGGTCTTCGGGCTCTCTGTCGATTTTTAGTTAAGGTTGTTTGTTGAGGCTTTCTGAGAGTGTTGCCGAAGAGTACAATGCGTCACAATTCAAGTATTTATAGAGCCAAGGGATGAACTGATGGAGAGGAGTGAGAATGAGGAGTTAGACACAAAAACACACAGACGACGGCGAGAGAAACAGCACTTTCATGTAATGGCAGATCTGCCCCCCTTCGCAAGCCAATGAATTTAAAATGAAAGTGAACACAGTCAGACGCCTAATGCAGAGGACCCAATGTTTCTCCTGAGTGTGAGTCAGAATCCACAATGGGTGTCGGTGTGGGTCTCCTCCTCATGAAATCTGAGTGTAATTCTCCACACAGGAAGTGGACTGAACAGACAGGTGAACCAAAAAGGAGTAAAGTAAGAGCTGAGATGAATATATCTGACCTTTTTATATAGTGGATTTTTAACTAGCTTCTGTTTGGCATGGTAATTATCCCCAAGCCTCAGCTCTGTTTCCTTTAATAGAACTTTGTGCATTAGTCGGCCGTTTATATGTATGACTTGTTTCTCTAATGGTGTTTCCTGTTAAAGAGCTAGCAAGGACTTGCAGAGGTTTTTTTTTTTAATTTCCAGGAGAAAGTCACCAAGGAACTCCGTAAGGCACAGAGAAAACTGCAAATTACGCTGTCATTATCATCAGCATGTTAGAGGAAAATGTTGGGCTGATTAAAAAGTTTGTGTTTAAGTCTCTACAAAGGAACACACAAGCGTGGAAATACGTCAGAGAAAGCAGTGTGAGAGTGCTCGATTTATGATTCACCAGGTTTGACAAGATGACAGAAAATTTAACTACAAAGCAATTGGCAATTTTAAGCCTGAATGCCTGAGTGACAGCGGCTGCAATGGCACCCAGTGTCTTACTTTAAACTATTTCTGGCGCAGGTGGTCTTTTTTTAATAGCTGAAACAGGGAGAAATGACACAAAGTCTGCAGTCCATTTTTCCTGTTTTCTATAAAAAGATCAATAAGGAGAGGAGAGGATCTCATTTCAGAACATGTGCTTGAAGCCCAATCAATGGCTCCACGCGTCGGACCATCTGCTCTCATTTCCCATCATTCCACACACGATGCTTCATCACCTGCTCCCAGTCAAAGAACCACAACACCACGGAGGGGTTTACTGTAATGATGATTGTATTGTTTGCATTGAACAGTTGAGCTGCAAGGCTCTGCAGGAGTTGTACAGTAGGTTTGCCTTCCAGCGTTACAGTTCATCGTGAATAATTTATGAAGGAAGTTCTTTATCTAAAGCCTCAGTTATTCAGATTGATGTGATTATTGCTGCGTGTATGTTTTGTTCAAGGGAAGTGAAGAGCAAAGAAATGTAGAGACAGCTGAGAACAATACAGACATATTCACCAGCATCTCCATGTGAAACAGTGAAGCGTGTTGGAGAATGGGATCTTTTCGCAGATAACAGCCTCCACTGGGTTTTCAGGGTTATGACGGAGGTTCACCTCTTACCAGGGTCCATCGCCATGGTAACTTATGCTGCACACATAACCTGCTCAGATAACAGATCAACCTATAAAAGTCAGTTCCCTTAGAAAATGGCATCACTGTACGCAGACAGTCCTGTGCGGACGGTGAGAGTTCAGAGAGGGAGAGAAATCATCACCTGAGCCAGATGAGTTCAGATCCTCCACGACAAGACTTTCAGACTCAATTATAACACAAATAATCTTCTGAGTTCATTGTGATGTTTGGTTTTATTGCTAAAGATCAAAACTCAGCAGAGTTCAGTCTCGGGAGCTGAGGTGGACAAAGTACACAACTTCATTCTTTGAGTCAAAGTATAGATACTCCTGGTCAAACATTACTGCAATACAAGTGAAAGTTGTTCAGTCATATTTTTACCTGAGTTAAAGTACTAGAGTACTTACTTTTAAAACAACCTACTGATGCACTGACATACTGTAAAAAACCTGTAGACTACTCCACACATGCCCCACCTCATTTTTTGATTAGCTGGGACTTAGGGGCAGAGTCAGGCACTGCCAAGATGGCAACAATGGAGCAGCTCACTCTGAGCTTCAAAACCGTTCCTCAGAAACCGGTGGGTGACGTCATGGAGGATACGTCCATCTTTATTTACAGTCTGTGGGGCTGTGACATTATAAGCCGTGATTGTTTACCAGCTGTCCTTCCTGCATGTTAGAAGTGTTCGGTCTCTGAATCTGGGGCTGTCCTGGGTTATTCCTGTTTCTGGGGACTAATGGTCAATAACTTATTGTGACTAATCAGCCTTGTCATTTACCTCACCTGCCAACCTCACTTTATCAGGAACACCCATTAGGCCGCATTAGGCCCTACCCATGTCTTAGTTCCTAATAAGGTGTGAGTGGAGATTCTGGTGATTGAGTCTTGAAGACTCTCTCCCTCCATTTCACTCAGCTTTGCCTCATTTTAAGAGTTATTTAGTCATCTTTGAGCCTTTTGTCTGTGACCTTTTCACTTTCTTTTTTTGCCTGAAGTAGATTTTGTTCTGTTTTGTTTTTACTTTTGAGTTTATTTTAGTCAGAAACTGTGCAGTGTGTTCTCTGTACTTGGGTCCAGTTAAGCAACAACACAAAAACAGAAACTGTTGCCACAGAGTTGTAAGAACAGATGTCTAGACTTATAACTGGCGGCTATAGCATTAGGATTTCCTAAGTTGTGGCTATATGAACACTGCAATGGTTTAGAGAGGGGTAGTTGTACCTGCGCAAAACAATCAGTTCTGCTGTTAAAGTCTTGTTAATTATGTTGTTAAATTGGTGATTCTCTGTTTGCTGCCTGAGTCAAATTGTCTGAATATTTTTGCATTGATTTTCATTTATCAGGACACAGAGCAGCCAGCAGGGGGCCTCAGGCTACTTGGTCAAACAGCCACAAATAAGTGATTAGGCAAAATTATTCACTGTTGAAATCATTGTTTGTCAACCTCATATTGCTGCAGATGTGACTCACATCCCTTTCAGCTTGTGACCCATGTTCCTCTTTGTTGTTGCAGTTTAACTTTGTTGAACAAATGTTCTCATGATTGTCCACACGTTTCCCATCAGCTCGCATTTTCCATCTGATATGATGCTTTGACGTTGTGTCCAGACTTCTTTGTTGCTGATAAAAGCTGCTCAGCCTCACATGACTCACATTTGTTTCAACTTCCTAATGATGATTAAGTTCATTTGAACTTTGTTCTTTTCCACAGAGTATTAACCTTACTTTAACATTACTTTGTCAACTTCTTCAATGTGAATAGTCATATATAAAAAATATATTAAACTTTACTTTTATGTCTGTTTTGGACCCTTGGACTCTTATATCCAAGTAGTAAAAGTTCACAGCTTCTGATTTGTGAAGGGTACCTGCAGCAGTATGGATATTTAGTGGGTAATCATGACTTGATTTCATCCACATCCATAAAATCCCCCAACGCTCTCCTCTAAAGTCATTTGGTTGTGTCTAAAACCTTCGACAGTGTTCAAACCTCTCTGTCTTGCCGTTATTACAGACCTGTCTGAACTGACAGCGACTCGCTCAGACTCTCCTCTGTTGAGTCATGTTTTTTTTTTATACAAAGTCTATGCATTTAGCCCATCTTTGTCAAAGGCTTATGGGAAACGGGGTTCATCAAAGGCTACTCAAAACATAAATATTTAGTAAATAAAGATATCAGATTCTTTTTAAAGTTCCCATATTTTACACTTTTCCTGTGTTTTGTTTGAAGTTTTGATCCATAAGAAGATATATTTGTGTATCTCAGTGTAGTTTTACATTCCCTCTCTCAGGCTTCTCTCTGGAGCACAGCAACAGGTCAGTGAGCCAATCAGAAGAGAGGATGTGAACCTCTCTTCTGATTGGTTGACTGTTTTCTGAGTGATTGAATAAAAATATAGGAGATTTCAGGTAAACACTTGGAAAAATCAAATCTTGCAAGGTTGGATGGTGGATCCAGGTGGGCTGGGCTTGGGGAATGGCTGAGGGCAATGACTGCTTTGTTGTGACATCACAAAGTTCCAGAAGTCCGGACGGCTCGTTTTAGGGCTCAGTTTCTTAGTACAGGCTGTGTGCATTTCTCTGTGGACTGAGTGCTTTGATACTTTTACAGTATTAATATAGAACCTAGACCTGTTTTATAACCAAAAAAGATGGGAAATATGGGACCTTTAAGCATCACCATCTATATCTAAACCTGTGGATCGAAGAGTTTTACATATTGTTAAGTAAGCTCATATTCCAAAGCTGGATTTTACAAATGTCAATGTGATTTGAACTAGGTTTTTTTTTTCCTGGAACAGAACCTGCTCCAGGTTTAGTTTGGCTCTGACATGGGAAAAATAAAAATTTTGAAAATGAAAAATGTAGAGAATCACCAAACTTATTACATTCCACTTAAAACCACAATGAAGAGTCAGGGGATCACCAAACTCATTACACTTCCTCCTCTGGTTGCCATGAATGTTTGTGAACGATTTTATGGCAATCAGTTCAGTGATTTTTGAGATATTTCAATCTTTACAAAAGTGATGGACCGACCAACTGACCTGCATTACCACTTGTAAAAGCCACTGAATATAAAGCACCTGCGAGTGTGTTTGCTGTGTGGAGCAATGCAGCAAATTTTCAGTTATACTGTTAAACTTTTACATTCACAGCTGTTATCAATCCTGCAAATTAACATCTCAACCATCCATTACTGTAACTTCAACAAGTCTGTCATCATCACTGGGTGATACATGCAAATCAAATTCGATCTCAAGATGCAGCTGAGTGGAATTGTTAAACGACAGGTAAAATTTGATGGGAAAAGTGCTGCTGGGTGTTTTTAGAAAACATTTTTATAGGTAGTGGATACTGGTAGTGAATCAGCCAAAAACACAGGAAGTGATCCTAGATGTCACTGAAGTGGCTCTAATATTGATGTTTTTAAGGGTGTCTGTCACTCTCAAACATTACTCAGTAATTTCCAACTTATTCTCTACAGCAGCAGGATAATGAAACGTGTCAGTGCTGGCATGTAAAACCATATTAAACAGTTCTTAAACAGCCTCATCAGCACCACCACTGCACTAATATGTGATACATAGAGTAGTGTATATCCAGACTGACTCATAACTGCCATATTTTTAATAGGCCTTAGTCAAACTGAGTATTAAAAGTAAACCATGATGGTAATAGCAAGAATATACAGTGTTCCTGCTTGTTTAAATCTAGAGCTCTCTGTTTTGCTATAACATGAGAAAAAAAATAAAAATCAAATATACAACTTTAGTGGGACATAGTTCTCATGAATTATCCACCTGATGATAATTACTTTGGAATGTGCAATAAACCAAAGAACTATATTAATTCAAGCATCTCAATTTGCAATATTGCCCCTCTGAGATATTAAAACCCACAAATAAATAACTGCCTCCTTAATCCAGACTCATATGACAATATGAGTACCAATCATCTCGTCTAACTCATCCAGAAAGCAAATAAACATAAATCCCAAAATGTTGAACTACTCCTTTAAGGCTTGTGCGTGCTTTGCAGACAACCTTAGGCTAAGTGAAAGTTTGTTGTTGACTTTCAGCTGCTGATGAACTGATCAGGTGGAGGGCAGCGCTAAGCAGACGTTTCCTGCCTTGAGAGGCAAAAGGAAGAGCTTTAAATAATTCATGATCAGATAGAGGTATAAAATGCTTGGTCCTTATTTGTATGCTCAAGTCTTCCAGATACAATTGAGCTGGATGACAGAGAACAGCAAGATAAGAACTGATAGATCAATCAGTTTGATACAGGGACTGATACAAGATGATAGAGCTGCAACTGACAGTTTTCATTATCGATTTATCTGCTGATTATTTTCTCAATCAGTCATTTAGTCTATAAAATGTAAGAACAGCACATGGTGATATCTTCAGTTGTCTAAAAGCTACATATTTTTTAATTTAATGTCTCACAGGTCAAAGAAAAACGGCAAATCGTCACATCTGAGAAGCTGAAACTGGAGAATGTTTGTTTGAAAAATGACTGAAATGATGATTGATCAAGAGAGCTGCTAGTTCATTTTCTGTCAACTGATGGATTAACCAACTAATCATTGCAACTCTGCAAGACAACATTTGAAGTTACCAGTATTTTCTGATGTATTGTTTGTTGACTCAGGTCTATAACCTTGTCTGAACTGAAGCCCTTGTCATTTATATGCAGTATATCTTGTTTATGGACAAGAAATTGGAGATTGGACTTCAATCTATGGTATTTCTCATATTCGATGCAAAAGAGAGTTCATCATCTTCAGCTCAGCCGTGCTACAGCTGGTCCTGTGCCGTTATCTCCAAAAGTCATTTCATACATTAGGTTAGGAAGCAGATCTGCTGGAGGTGTCACACCATTTATTAAAGTGTGAATCTTCTCCATGCGGTTTAAGGTCAGATATTGTGTGTGACATTTCCATCTTTTCATTTGAATTCATAAACTCAACTTGCAGCAGCTTCTTCAACCCGTCGTGCTGCCAGACTTCAGACTAGCAGCTGAAATTGTCAACAAGACATCATGCTGTTAAGAGTCTGTTTGTAATTGTGATCTTAGAGTTTCCCCCTGAGCTTTTATGAGAGAGAGAGGTTTGAGGAGTGCGCACTGTGTGTGAAGCCTGACGCTGATCTCTGATGTGTGTGGTGAGGCAGCCACTCGCTGTCCAATCCTCGTCATTACACGGCACCAAAAATCCCAGCTGCTTGTTTTACATTTGCTGGCTTCACTATAACAACATGGCAGCTGAAACACCAGCAACATTTAGCAGTGGTGGTTTTAATGATTAATGTAGCTGAATGCAATTGAACAATAGGTGAAGTGTGATGGGAGAAGTGTTGCTGGTTGATTTTGGAGGCAGCGGTTTTTGGTGGTGAATCAGCTAAAAACAAAGGAAGTGAAAGTGGCTCTAATCTTGATGCTTTTAGGGGTGTCTGTCACATATGTGACTCAGTTATTTCTAAGTTCTTTTCTACAGCAGCAGGATAATGAAACATGTGACAGACTCATCAGCACCAACATCATGTGACACATGCACTATTGTAAATCCTGACTGACTCAAAACATTGAATAATAACATATTTTTAATAGGCCTTAGTTACAGAGTAAACCATGAAATAATGTTATATGGACTGTGTAACCACTGATTTAACAAGAAAATGCTGCAGGACATTTATGAACTGCTGACTTGATGGATTGAAGAACCTTTTATTAATGATGATGATAACTTTTGCTAATGGCTATTTAGCAACTGAGACCCAAGGGCCTCTGTTAAATATTAGTTGAGACCTGATGCATTACTAGAAAGGGCTAAACCTCAAAAACTTATGAATGGATTACCAATATTTATAACTGCATTAAATCACACAGCCATGTTATTATTGAAACATTACATTGCAACAGAGACTTTATTCAAAGAACAGAACGGAAACATCTTTGCTTCAAAATGTCATAAACACATTTACATTCACTGTGTTGTTCTCTTTTAAGTTTTGCATACAGTTTCTAAAAGGATCTTGGCTCAGGTGTCCTGAAGCTCTTTTCCAGAGGTCTACCCAATGATTTAAAGAGCTAAACGGACAAGAAAAGTGGAGGATTTTCCACAACCTGACAACCCAGAAATTGTTCTAATTCACGACTTATAGCTGATCTATAAAGCATTAACAAATTATCTATTAGTAAAGCCATTGATAATGGGTTATAAATGGTACCTTATCAGAAAGTGGTACCAAATTAATGTGTCAGGGTTTTGACTTTCATCTCATGTCTCACATTATTGACTAAGCAGCTATGTCATCATTTTAATTTCCCTAATTTCCCTATTTTTATTTTTGTCATTCCTTTTTCATCTGATATATTTTTTGTTTCTTGGATCAGGGTTATAAATGTTTTGTTTTTTTATATAGCATTTAGACAGTTTCCCGCTTCACAACCATGTTTCCATGGCTACATTAGTAGTTACATTGGTTGTTTTTTATGTTTGTTTTGTTTTTCCATGGGGGGTTGTTGTTAGGTAAACAAGACAAATAGGGAACGAGGCATGCACATCAAATGAAAACAGAAACGTTGAATAAAAGACAAATAAAGAACAAACAGGAGTCGTTACGTTACTCGCACAAATCCATGGAAACTCGGGATCTCGTTCTGAAAATCCACCGGTAGTGACGTCACTCGTGGCAGGATTTAACCTCACGTGACGCTGACTCCACTTCAGTCAGCTGATAAAACTCGGTTGTTTGTCGACGGCAGCTCGAATTGCTCGGTCATCGTCGTGTCCTATGGTTTAATGGTCCAGCTGCTGCCACAATGAGGAGTTTCGTCTTGTTCGTTTTCACGGCGTTAGCCCTCACGACCGGCGACGCTTTGGTCCGGTAAGAACAACAAGTGCTGAGATTGTGTATTAACGCGCCTGTTGTGAACTAATGCTTGTAGCTAGCTTACACAATGTTAACTCTGTTACCTAACGCTCAACGACAGAAAACGGTCTTGTTACGCACACCAACCCTAACTTAGAAGCTAGCAGCCGCTGTAGCTTCGTGTTTACATTCAGAGAAGTAACATTATACACTTTGTATCTCTCAGTATCGTTTGCTCTGTGCATGTGATCTCCTCTTTGTCTGATCTTGTGACATCAGCTTACACTGCAGGGATCCACGCACCTCTGAACTGTCTGTTTATTTTTTAATCTTTAGTTAGTCTCATTGAGTTTGATTTTCACAGGAGACCTAAGAGAACACAACTAAGACAAGCAGCTACAAGAGTCATAAACATCAGATAATAATGTGTTAAAATATAAAACGTCCCATACTGTTTAAAGTGAGATTTCCATTACTCTTTTGGTTATAAAGCAGGTCAAGCTTCTATATAAATATTGTGAAAGTATCAAAGTGCTCAATCTATGGAGAAATGCACGCAGCCTGTATTCAGAAATTGTGCATCAAAACCGGGTCATCAGGACTTCTGTGACTTTGTCATGTCACAACTATACAGACACCGCCCTCAGCCGCCCCTGGCTCATTTCAGCGCTGACTCATCATCGTTATTAGCATTTACTGTTGAGTTTTACCAAACTACAGTAGCAGGCTACAATCTGTTAGCTGTACCTGGCATGGCTGTGCATCACTCAGGAAACAGCCGGCCAATCAGAAGAGAGGCTCAGAAACGGACACAAGAGCGCTAAAGTTCCAGAGAGAAGTGATAGAAAGGAAACATAAAACTATTTTGAAATGGTTTTTGGTACTTTAAACCACAAATAAATATTCTTACAGATATCAAAACTTCAAATAAAACAAAGGAAACATGTAAAATGTGTGACCTAAACAAAGGAGGTATGAAGGTCTCTTTGCAGAATTTGTTCAATTGAAAAGTTGCATAATACCTGAAACTAGCTCTGCCAACATATGAGGAATATCTTAGTTTAGTTTGTTACAGGATCGTATACTGTAGCTGTGAGTTTGTTTTGAAGCTTCATCAGAAGAGATTCATAAATGATCATGAGATGATTGTTTCTTCTTGTCCGTGAGGAAGTCCATCTGACCTTGTGATACAGAGGAGGCTGATAAGTATGACATTTTTCATTAGTACTAAAATACTGTGATAAACAGGATGTAGCTGCTGAAGTAATGGAGCAGCATGACTGTATAGAATATATTTGTAATCAATACAGATGTTAAAGTTAACTGCACAAACTTTCACAGTTCAAAAAGGACAAACAGCCCTGAATGTTATACAGGAAACTAAAAAACAAGTCTGTGATGAAAAGCATCAAAGGGAGACTGAAGACCAGTCAGAGCTGGGCATATAAAATCATGTCATCTGGAAAAAAAAATTAAATATTTAAGCACTAAGTAGTAGTGATATTTGTTATTTAAGCACAGTGTAAAAAGTAGAAGTGTTTCCGGGAACCTAATCATGATACTTATTATAATCCTGTGCAACATGTCAACCACATTACCGACACCAGAGTCTGTGCTGCGAAAAACAAACATGGGTCAGGGTGAGACTTGTTCTCACCTCAAACTGTTGCCATCCTCCAACTCTCACTCAGCCAGTTAACCCTAAAACACAGCACTTTCACTCTGATGGCATGTATGAGCCCGTTTTAGCCATTCACTGTAAAATATTCAGTGAACTGCAAACAACTGTGTCATTTGTAAGTGCTGGGTAGTAATTGGTGCTTTTGTGTTTACTGTCATTCATTATACTCAGTCGGTTCATTACAGAGCTTCAGCAATCACTCATTTATTTTACTAATCAATAACCATTTCAATCAATTTTCAAGCATAAACATTCACCACGTCCTGTTTCTCAAATCTGAGGACAAAATCTTTGTGTTTTGGACTATTGATTGAGTAAAATAAGCAATTTCAGCATTTCGTCACTCGCGTTTCATAGACAAAACAATGAATTGATCGATGGACAAAATAGTCTGCAGGTTAATCAGTGACGTAATTCGCGGCCTTAGTTCATTAGTCCACAGTTATGGAGCTGTATCCCATCTTTAAATGGACCAAAATGCTGCAGCCAGGCTTCTGGAGACAACATGCAGGGGGCACATGATGTGTTGGCGTCTCTCCTTTAGCTACTAGTGGAGTTTAGAATTAAATAAAACATGAATTACATGTTGAAGCCCCTGAGTACATTTCTGAAGTGCTGTGTCCTCACCATTGTCTGTTTGATGATTTAAGACCCAACTTTAAATGAAGGTAGACTGTAGACTGTGCATGTGCTGTCTCTGGCTGTGAACTCTGCAATAGATTAACAAGCTTCTCAGGAATTATCTTTAAACTGATGTTTTTGCTTTCATTTTGTTTCTCTTTTAATTATATTTTGTTGCTAGTGTTTCATACTGTATGGTAAATGCTTTTATTGTGAAATATTCAGTAACTTGTTCTGAAAAGTGCTATACAAGTTAATCATTGCTCACTTTAGTTGCAGGTGAGTGACCATGTTTTAGGCTACTTGTTTTAGGGTAAATTGTAACAAACACTTCTAATTTTCACATTTTCTAGACTAAATAATTTACAAAAATCTTCAGATAAATTGACAGTCAAGTGATTGTGAGCCACAGCAGTTTTCAGTGATCATGAAGCTTATGGCAGGTGCTAAAAATAAAGGAAGCTTTTACTCAGTTTGTGTCACAGTTTGTGGTAAATGACTTTTTCCACATTCTGCTTTTCAAAAGCCACAGTGCAGCAGCATGTCAACATGTTCGTCTAGAGTTGTTTCAGTCACATGTTTGATTACCAAAGCATTTGTTCTGTGAAACTGTGCAAACACTGAAGTTAAAAGTTAATAATATCAACAGTATGACTACAGTGTAAATGAAGTACAAAATTTGCTGTTTGTTTAATATTTAATTTCTTCAGGGGAAACTTTGTTGATGCTGAGAGCAATTATTTGACTGTCCATGAACTCAACAGCTGACAATGTTATGTCACATATAGAAATATTGAGTTAATGGGGCATTGTGTTGACAAAAGGGTGGTGTTTTGGTGACAAGCATTGCGGTATCATCTGCAGCACTTGTATTGCAACATACTAAATGATAACACTATAGATAAGGGCTCAGAACTGGGTGAACCGTAACCTATAAGGCCACCACAGTCTGTGTTTGTGTTTAACAAATGAAGCAGCTGATGATCAGACTGAATTCCCGCTGCATTTGTATTTTTTTTTTATATAATTTAAATCACCAAAAAAAATAAAACAAATCTGAAATGAGGTCATGAACTAGGCTCATAATTAACTGTCTTAAATCATTTTCTTCTCGTCCAGAATTCCCTTAAAGAAATTCCGTTCCATCAGAAGGGAGTTGACAGACTCGGGGAGAAGAGCGGAGGAGCTTTTGGCCGACAAACACTCCCTTAAGTACAACTTTGGCTTCCCCTCCAGTAATGCACCCACTCCAGAAACCCTGAAGAACTACCTTGACGTAAGTATCAGTCCAAACCACTGACCTGTGGACCCTTAAGTCTTCCCTTTCCCTAATGCACCATGCAGAAGCTAAAAGCCAAGCGGAGGGAGAGCAACAACAAAGGTCCTCTTGTTGTGGCTGCCTCGGCCATCTTCTGTAAATCCTCCCAGCGGAATGGAAAATTAGACTTGGCTGTCATGACAAGTAAATCTGCTGTTTGAGAAAGGCTGATTCATTCTGATGAAGGTTAATATTGGCTCTGAAGTGATGGAGCTGTGAGACTGACAGAGGAGGAAACTTTACCATATGACAGCTGATCTAAGCCTCTTCACCCTCGTCAGCTCATGGAAATATTGTTTGTTTGCTCTCGATTTTACTTCTAATGTTTGTATCTTTAATAAAGACATTAATCAGCCTTTAAGGATTCTAAGAGGAGAAGGCTTTCAGATGGATCACACACATCTGATAATCTCTCTAACTACTGTTGCTGTTTTACATAAAATGAGGGGTGTTGACCCTTGTGACTAAAGCTAGGCTGATTATATTGATCAACATTGGCTTATCCAGTGTATCTGCAGGTCTTAAAGTAAAAAAAAAAACAAAAAAACATTGAATTTAGTTTCCTCAATTTGAAGTAATAAAAAGTCTTAAATTTAATTCATGAAGTGTTAGAAAATTTCTCTTGCCACCATTTTTTTTCTTGTTTTGTTCGTCCATCAGTCCAGAACTCAGAGATATTTCATTTACCATTGTATATGATGCAGGTCATTGATCCACATCTGTCGTTTTATGCCTGGAATCCTGGAGTGGTTTCTGGCTGTTTTGAAAGTTTTAGTTTGTCCAGGTTTTGAGCCCAATACAATGGCATTTTGTGTATTTTTAATATTTAAAGTGCAACATTTAAGCCTTTACGCAAAGACTGACAATTCAAAATCTGCATAAACCAAATCAAAACCATTTAAACAGCCAAAAAAAAACCTTCATATTTTCTGTAAATTGACTGAATCAATCAAAAAGATATTAAACTTCTGCATTTTGCCTAGAAAAGCAGAAACTACTTTGTGGCCTGAATGACTCGACAGAAACTCTTACAATATTTAGCAATGATGATTTTGACCCAAGCTGTCAGTCATGTGAAACAGAAGTTTGCTTCAGCTCCTGAACTGATGGAGTAATCATTTGCTTTGTTCAGTGGAATTGTTAAACTGCAGTAGCTGATTTATTTACATGACTCGGTAACTATGTGACCTGCGTCCTAATAACATTTGCTGACACTGACAGCTGTGAGGCCTCATCAGCAATGAGAATAAAACAGACTTGACTGACTGGTGTTGACTCACTTTGTACAGTTAGACCTTGGTGACATTGTTTTAATCATAAGACCTGCTCAGTTTCTCTGCTGTGGTAGAAATGACCCGTTTTCTGCCATGACACATTATCCTAAGTATTTTTCTGCGTAAATGAGATTAGCTGCAGAATTATTTACCGGATGATTTTTAAAGATCAGATTCTTTGAGCCCTGGAAACACCAGCTAAATCTCTTTCCAAACACTGTTGGTTGTTTTTAATAATAATAATAATAATAAACATGTTTTTTTTTTTTTTCCTCTCACCAGGCCCAGTATTATGGTGATATTACCCTGGGTACCCCTCCTCAAACCTTCAGTGTGGTGTTTGACACGGGTTCCTCCAACCTGTGGGTTCCCTCCGTTCACTGCTCCCTCTTAGACATTGCTTGCTGTAAGTCCTAATGTAGCTACAAATACATTACCAGTAAATAATAATTTTCTTGTAGTGCACTTTGTCTCTGTAGAATGACGTGGCGTCTGACTTACAGTGAATAATATCTATTTTCACAGTGCTGCATCACAAATATAATTCTGGCAAGTCCAGCACATATGTGAAGAACGGCACTTCCTTTTCCATCCAGTATGGATCTGGCAGTTTGTCGGGCTACCTCAGTCAGGACACGTGCACAGTAAGCTCGTCTCACACGTTAGCACTGTCACAGTGAACTGTAGTGATGTGAAACCCCCTAAGTTCTTTTTTTTTTTTTTTTTTAATTCCTGTTTCTAGATTGGAGACATAAAAGTGGAAAAGCAGGTTTTCGGAGAAGCCATCAAGCAGCCTGGCATCGCCTTCATCGCAGCAAAGTTCGACGGGATCCTCGGCATGGCCTACCCACGCATCTCTGTGGACGGGGTGGCGCCGGTCTTTGACAACATCATGAGCCAGAAGAAGGTGGAGAAGAACGTATTCTCCTTCTACCTGAACAGGTGGGACTACAGATGAAGGAACTTAACAACCCCTAACTAACAGTGTAGCCATCGTCACGGGTTCTGCTTCTGTTTCCACTGAGCTCCACCTGATTTTTGATCGTTCCTAAACCAAAATTTTGGTGCTACTCAGGAGTTGGTTCTAAGTCCAAGTACCAGGTAGTGTGAGGGTGAGGGAACGCAACAGCTGGTTGCTTGATGTGTTCAGTTAAGCACTGCAAGGAACTTTGTTTCACTATATGAAACAAAAGTCTGTGGGGAAACTCAGAAATGATGGCACTCCACCTCACAGTGTCTTCTACCCCAAGTTTCTTTATTATCAATCCAGCAGCAGGATGTTTATTTGTAACTCTAGAGAACAGAGAGAGAGTGGGACTGGCACTAAACAATAAACTCAAACTACAGTAATGGAGAGTGTGCAGGATTCTCTGTTCTCAAGACTTTTTAATCCTGCGCACCTGTGATTAAGACTCTGAAGAAATTGGGACCTGATGATATTAAAATTTCATTTTGTGTAAAGGTGAAAGAAAATTGATCAGCGTCGCATTTTTTATTATTATTCCACACCTTCACTCACCTGCCATAGTTTGCTCCACTGCTCATATTGTAAGGCTTTAGTTTTCTGTAATCTACTTTCATCCTGTTTTTCCTGAACTGTAAAATGGAGGTTTCTGTTAGTCGTCCTTGTTGTAATGTGACGACACGTCTGCTTGACCAGTCACAATCAACAGCACATCAGTGTCAAAGTATAGTTCACAGTAACTCGTCTCCAAAGCAGGTGAACAAAGTGGAAACACAAACCAAACCAATGGTTACAGTTAATGTTTGGATAAGTTGCTGCAGTGGAAAAGAGCAAATGTTCAGTTTAAAAGCTGCATCACTCTGCACGCGCTGCTGTAAAAGTCACAAACAGAAAACACTGTACAAGCACAAACTGACAGAACTGACCGCTGCCAAGCTTGTTCCAGCAGAGTCCCTGAAAAAGTCTGGGTTAGGCCATTCAAATGTTGCTGTCACACAGTGTACAAGCATCTGTGGCTGGTATATGATGCCTGTGTCAGTAGAGGCCACTGATAATGGAGGATAAGGGAAACGTGCAGATGGATCATTCTCACACAGATGAAAACATGACATTTCTTGTACTGATCTGAATTTTGTGTTTGTATATTTTTGTTTATCTTTTATTTTTAAGACTTTTCAAAATTTTATTTTATTTTATTCGGTAAATTTCAAGATTAGGTTTTATTTTAATTTTACATGGATGTTTATCAGGAGAGCTTGAATGTTAATGTTGCTCCGTGTCTGCTGCTTTAATGGTCCTTAAACTGTGGAAATGTATTGGACTTTGAGGCATCTGAAAACTGGCAACGGTCTAAATGAAAAACTGTACTGCCTTCTTAAAGAAGCTGGTTGACCAAAATAACATGAATGGAAACAGAAATACTTTTTCCTGAAGCAGCTGGTATGAACTTTTTCAGTGCTTTGAGGGACACAGACAAAACTCCATTATAATCTGGAGAGCAGTTTCAAAAGCATGTATTTAGAAATGTCTCCATATAAAAGCCAAACTATCTGCCTGGCTTGATAACACGGCGTTTCATTGAGGAACAACATTTTAACTCCATCCTCAGCAGTTGTATCCTGGTGTTTGTCTCCCGTGGCGACGGTCAGGTGTGACTTCATGTTTTCTTCTCTCAGGAACCCAGACACTGCGCCCGGCGGTGAGCTGCTGCTGGGAGGAACCGACCCCAAATACTACACCGGTGACTTCAACTACGTCAACGTCACCCGCCAGGCCTACTGGCAGGTCCACATGGACCAGTGAGTGCTCAGATACAACACCCACACATCATGATATTGGTTCTATCATCATTATAAAAAGGCAGGCTTAGTTATTGTTTCTCTGACTGGTGGCAGCACAGAGGGGACACTCTTAGAAGACTGTTTTCTTCCATTTAGATTAAATCATTAATGGAAAATAATCAACAGATGAGTAAACTGTAATTACAGCCTTCACTACATGCTTCCTCTAGTGTGTAATTTCCAAACCTCCTTGGCAACGGGACACAGTGATGCTGTTATTGTACTTTCAAAACTGAAACGTGCATGTTTGTGTGTAACAGGATGGTAGTGGGCACCCAGTTGACCCTGTGTAAGGCCGGCTGCGAGGCCATCGTGGACACCGGGACATCTCTGATCACCGGCCCCTCTGCCGAGGTCAAGGCCCTGCAGAAAGCCATCGGAGCCATTCCACTCATACAGGGACAGGTGAGATGGACACAACAGGCCTCACTTGAAAACACTGAAGAAAAAGAAAAGATAAAACATACAAGTTATCCTCTGTCACTTGTCAACCAGTGTCACTGAACAGGTAGTTCTGGAAAATTATTTAATTTGGCTGCAGCAGCTACAGAGCTTTAATCCCTTGATGCAGACAAACAAAGAGGGACGCAGGCCTGAACCTGAACCACAATCTACTCTACTTGTTTCCAGCAGTTTAACTTGTCCTCTGCAACACCAACTCCCTCGAGTCCTGGGTCTGAGGAGCAGGGCTCAGTCCTCGGGTCCATTGTCAAACTGCTTTAAGCGCCGCACTGGTTTTACTTCATTTAGGTTAACCAATAGATTCAGATAGAAACTAAAAACAAATACAGTCTCTCTATCTACAGCACGCCGATTAAAAGGTTCCCAAAGCTGCGTCAAAAACAAATCTGTTAAATGGGTCAATAGGATGTAGCACAGTTGGTGTACGTTAGTATTCAAATTTATTTTTAAAATGTCAGAACAGTGTGAAAAATAAATGTTTTTATCCCCACTCTCAGTAACTAGGAAACTTGGATTTTCTTAACGTTTATCAGAACAACCTCTTCTACCAGGAAAGTTTTTGAGAATGAGATGATCAGAGACGCTGCTCAAAAACCTTTTTAAGGAAAGAGGAACGTTTGCTCGAGAGTTTTCAAACTTAACAGAAAACATGAAACATCCCGCGGATGTAAAGAGCTGAAAGGTTTTGTCAAGAAAAACACTCAGCAACAGTTTTGATAACAGTATTTTTCATGTGTTGATCTGTTTATTCATACATCCATGTACCATTGTGGAATCGGATTAGACTTCCACAAAATTAATTTGTTTTATACGTTCAGTCTCCTTTCATGTCATTTATGAATCTCATGATTTGAACTAGAAACAGACATTTGCATTGAGGTGAATCCTGGTTGTGTTTCAGTACATGGTGATGTGTGACAAGGTCCCGTCGCTGCCCGTCATCACCTTCACCGTGGGCGGACAGAGCTACAGTCTGACCGGAGAGCAGTACGTCCTCAAGGTGAGTCTGTGTGCAGGAGATGTTGTTTTCATCCAGCAGGGGGCGAAATGGAGTCAGCTCCAGCAGTAACAATACAACAGTGTGACTGAGTGTTGCCTCATAACAAACTAAACAAGTGCAGCTTTGTTTGATTTGGCAAAGCCAGGAGGAGGCTGGTGTGTTGTCTGAGGAGTGATTACACACAGATTCATGTGGTTGCTTGTTTTTCTCTTTCCTCTGGACTTTGTCGTATTATTTATTTAATATCATCAAAACTTGACAGCAGCCTCGTCTCCGTCTTTGTCTCATCCAGGAGAGTCAGGCTGGAAAGACCGTTTGCTTGAGCGGCTTCATGGGTCTGGACATCCCCGCCCCCGCCGGGCCCCTGTGGATTCTGGGAGACGTATTCATCGGCCAGTACTACACCGTGTTTGACCGAGAGAACAACAGAGTGGGCTTTGCTAAGTCCAAGTAAGCACGTCTGGCACTGAAACAATATGTTCAAGTGCAAAGCTAAAAGTACGAGTTTCAGGAGAGAAAAATTCAGAGCTGCACGTTTTCTGTTGCTTTGCAATCAAAAAGTATTTAGCAATAGATGTTGTGTAGAGCATAAATGCACTGATTTACAGCGGCGTGTGTGAACCAGACTGGAGAGTTGATAGGTTGTGTGATGGGTTTATATGATCAGGGATGAGTTGATTGTATCAGTACTGCCCTTTTCAAACATGATCCTTTTTTTTTTTTTTTTAAATCAGGGATTTGTTTAAAACAGAACACTTTTAATTTTAATTTTAGGAGGAAGTTGATCCTCTATTACTGAATTTGTGATGTATCTTAATGTGATTGGCCTCAATAAACACTTTTTAAAAGATAATCTGGTTTTACTGTTGTGTAGCTTTAAAAGGTCCCATATTGTATAAAGTGAGAGGTCCAGGTTCTATATTAATACTGTGAAAGTATCAAAGCGCTCAGTCCACAGAGAAATGCACACAGCCTGTATTCAGAAACGGAGCCCTAAAACAAGCTGTCAGGACTTCTGTAACTTTGACGTCACAACAAAGCAGTCACAGCCCTCAGCTATGCCCCAAGCCCCGCCCACATGGACCCACCATCCAACCTTGAAGGATTTGGTTTCTCTGAGTGTTTATCTGAAATATGTCCAAATCTGACAGAATCTGGCCAATATAGCAAAGACAGGCTCTTTCCACCTGATCCCAGTTGTTATGGAAAGCTAAGCTAACTTGCTGCTGGCTGTAGCTTCAGATTTAGTCTTCTCACCGAACAGGCAAGGAAACAAACAGCGAGGCAATCCCTTGACTCAAACTTTATTATTCCCTCACACTCTACATCAATGTACAAAAAGTCAGCTATACATTAACCATAGATTTATCCATAAAAGTTATTTTACTGAACATGATCAATAAAATACAGACCACATAAAAAAAGTCCTCTCAGCTGTTTAGTATTCAGTAGATACATTTTCTCTTCACATATATTTTTCACCATGAAATCTAGACACCACTGGTTCAGTTTAGTAAAGCTTGTACAGAACGTGTGCAGAGTGGATGAGACAGAAACCATGACAGCTTTACAGCGACCAGCTTCACTGCAGGAAAGTCACTCATCAGCTTTTGGCCCCTTTTGGTTTTTCTTAATCTGACTGAAGGTTATAAAACAGGATACAGTCTGTTGCAGTATGTGTCATTTTATGTTTGTTTCCTGTGATAAAGTGAGTTTCCTGGAAATTAAACAAACTATTTATAAACCTTGTCACATAATGCAAAAATCCTGTAAATCCAATGTTGCAATAACCTGATCGTTACCAGTTTCTAATAAGGCACCCTTTATAACAGGTTTATTAATGATTAATAAATTAAACTGTGTTCATCAGGTAAAACGCTCCAGTGAACCATTTGACCATTTATAAGTGCAGACCTTATAAGAACACATCATTAATAACTTATTAACAAATATAATTCCAGATGAATCACTAATTGAAACCTTTGACCTTTATTAATAACTTACCTGCAAGAAAGTTGAGTCAGTTTTATTTATACCACTCAGAATCACAAATCTGCCTCAAAGGCCTTTAAACTCATGATGGAGGGGGTTCAAATAAAAAGAATTGTTGCCTAGCAACTCAAAAGTTTTTGATCATGACTTAAAACTGCTCTAAAGACATTTATTGATAACTAAAAAGGCCATTAGTTACAACTAAAGCTGCAACGATTAGTCATTGTCACTGGCACTTTAATAATGGATTTCGGTCATTTTTTTTTTATGCAAAGATGTCAGACTTCACCAGAGTTGTTCTGGTGCTGATACTAGTATCAGAGATGCCTCTGATTCTGCCTAAAATACTCAATCAGGTATTGGCGAGTATGTGAGTCTATGCACCAATCTGATGGCAGTTTTCCCAGAAATAGATTCTTCTTCACTGCTCTAAAAAAGTAGCCTGTAAAGGAAGTTGTGTTATGCAGCCACTGGTAACTACACTAACACACACTACACCAAATATATATACAGTAAACAATCACACGATTAATTGATAATGAAGATAATTATTAGTTGCAACGTACTGTGTAAACCCTTTATAAATTGTGCCTTATTGGAAAATGGTGGCAAGTAATCTAAAATATTGATTTGCAACATTGCTCACAAGACACTTGATTACAACTGGGTCTTATTTTAGAGGATTTGAGCGCCCTTCCTTTCAGCTGTGATAACACTGTACTCACCAAACTCATGGCTGAGATTTGAGAACATAGTGACATCACTACAGAGAAGTCTGATTTAATTCACCCAGGGGTCGTGCCAGATTACGCAAATCAGAGATTCCCAAACACACACTACCAGGCCGTTACACTAAACTTTATATGTTGTGATGTCAGACTTGAAATTTGCGCTCCATGCACTTTCATACTATATATTTGGCCAAGACTAGAGACAAGTGAATATTTTTAAACATTGTGTAAAGTTATGACCTCAGACATTATTCTGAGGTACTCACAGTAGAAAATAAAAACTTTTTGGATCCTTGAATCTGTTCTTGAGGTTTGCCAGTGATCCAGAGATCCTGAGACCTCTGCTGTGGGCCACAGTCTCCAAAAAGTGACAAGAAAACAAACAGTGTTCTGCTCAGTTTTCTCTGACTTGAGTTCGACATCTGACCTCTGATGTCAGCCCTCCTGCTCCTGGGCTCCTTTCTCTTTTTCTGAGCTGGTGTTTCCACGGTCCTGCTCCTCGCTGGACCCTGTGCTCTGGCTATCCTGTCCGCTGTCAGACTCTCTCAGCGGGGCAGCCGGGTCTCTGACAACCCCCTCCATCTCCACCTCCAGCTCCTCCTCAGTCTCCTCCTCCACCCGGCCCACAGTGTCTGGGATAATCTCCACCTCGATGTCCGAGGAGTCCTCGCTCTCTTTGAACCACACCGTCTTCTGGCCTTCCCTCCTCCTCTGCTTGGTCAGGATCGACCTCATGCTGTACTCATCCCCGTCTCCTCTGCTCCTCCTGGCTGTTCTCGCAGAGGGGCTCCCTTTAGGGACGTGGTTGGTGTAGACGCCACAGGAGGAGCAGTGGCGGCTCCGTCTTTCGAGGGGAATGACGCGGCTCCGCGCCTGGGGGAAGGTGCTCCGTCTGGGGAGAGCGTTGTTCCAGCGCCTGGAACCCCCGCGGCTGTGGTCGCCCTCATTCTGGAAGCCGTCGTTGGTGTACTGCAGGGAGTCCCTGTGGCCGGTCCGAGGCTGGTCAGACTTCAGACAGGGCCCCAGGCACTACAGGCAGGAGAAAGGCCCCTCATTATTAATACAGCAGTTAATGAAGCATGGAGGATATTGAGGCATTGTTGAACGCTACAGATGCCACCGTGGTTCCCAAGAGTGAGCTAGGTTCATTTGTTCTGTTTTAAGACAGAGCCCTTCTGTGGATTTCAGCTGATAAATATTCATCACAGTCACACAGGAGGAGCACCGCATATGAAGGCATTTAACAGCTGAGTCTGTCTCTGACGTCTGAATTATTACTGTATGGAGGTGTCTTTGTGTCCTTTATCACAGTGACAACACAGGCTGAAGCATTCATAGTCTCAGAGGGAAGCCCCTTATTTTACAGGCTACTCTCACTGGAATTATGTTGGCAGTTCATATTTCTTTACAAAGTCATTTAAAATATATTTGAATTTAAGGATATTAAAATTGTTTCTTTCAGTTTTTAAAACTTATTCAAAATTTTTTTTAAACTTTTTTGTTTCAAAGTGTGGAGAAAACCAACCCTGTACTGTGCTTTGATGCTATGATGTATGCTTACATATGTATGCCATGAAAATGTCACAATGAATATTGTACTATGACTTTTTATGCCTTACTATACTAAGTCGTTTTTTTTTTACTTTTTATGCCTTACTATACTAAGTCGTTTTTATGAATTTTTATGCCTTATTATACTATGTCGTTTTTTTTACTTTTTATGCCTTACTATACTATGACGTTTTTATGAATTTTTATGCCTTACTATACTATGACTTTTTATGCCTTACTGTACTATGACCTTTTTATGACTTTTTATGCCTTACTATACTATGACGTTTTTATGACTTTTTATGCCTTACTATACTATGACGTTTTTATGAATTTTTATGCCTTACTATACTATGACTTTTTATGAATTTTTATGCCTTACTATACTATGACTTTTTATGCCTTACTGTACTATGACCTTTTTGACTTTTTATGCCTTACTATACTATGACGTTTTTGTGACTTTTTATGCCTTACTATACTATGTCGTTTTTATGACTTTTTATGCCTTACTATACTATGACTTTTTATGCCTTACTATACTAAGTCGTTTTTGTGAATTTTTATGCCTTACTATACTATGATGTTTTTATGACTTTTTGTGCCTTACTATACTGTGTCATTTTTATGAATTTTTATGCCTTACTATACTATGACTTTTTATGCCTTACAATACTATGACGTTTTTATGACTTTTTATGCCTTACTATACTATGACGTTTTGTGCCTTACTATACTGTGTCATTTTTATGAATTTTTATGCCTTACTATACTGTGTCGTTTTTTTGCTTTTTATGCCTTACTATACTATGACGTTTTTATGAATTTTTATGCCTTACTATACTGTGTCGTTTTTTTTTATTTTTATGCCTTACTATACTATGACTTTTTATGCCTTACTATACTATGACGTTTTTATGAATTTTTATGCCTTTCTATACTATGACGTTTTTATGCCTTACTGTACTATGACGTTTTTATTTATTTTTATGCCTTACTATACTATGACTTTTTATGCCTTACTATACTATGTCGTTTTTTTTTACTTTTTATGCCTTACTATACTATGACTTTTTATACCTTACTATACTATGTCGTATTTTTTACTTTTTATGCCTTACTATACTATGTCGTTTTTATGACTTTCTATGCCTTACTATACTGTGTCGTTTTTATGACTTTTTATGCCTTACTATACTATGACGTTTTTATGAATTTTTATGCATTACTATACTATGTCATTTTTTTTTACTTTTTATGCCTTACTATTCTATTACGTTTTTATGAATTTTTATGTCTTACTTTACTATGACGTTTTGTGCCTTACTATACTGTGTCGTTTTTATGAATTTTTATGCCTTACTATACTAAGTCGTTTTTGTGAATTTTTACGCCTTACTATACTATGATGTTTTTATGACTTTTTGTGCCTTACTATACTGTGTCATTTTTATGAATTTTTATGCCTTACTATACTATGACTTTTTATGCCTTACAATACTAAGTCGTTTTTATGAATTTTTATGCCTTATTATACTATGTCGTTTTTTTTACTTTTTATGCCTTACTATACTAGGACTTTTTATGCCTTACTATACTATGACGTTTTTATGAATTTTTATGCCTTACTATACTATGTCGTTTTTTTGACTTTTTATGCCTTACTATACTATGACTTTTTATGCCTTACTGTACTATGACCTTTTTATGACTTTTTATGCCTTACTATACTATGACGTTTTTGTGACTTTTTATGCCTTACTATACTATGACGTTTTTATGAATTTTTATGCATTACTATACTATGTCATTTTTTTTTACTTTTTATGCCTTACTATTCTATTACGTTTTTATGAATTTTTATGTCTTACTTTACTATGACGTTTTGTGCCTTACTATACTGTGTCGTTTTTATGAATTTTTATGCCTTACTATACTAAGTCGTTTTTGTGAATTTTTATGCCTTACTATACTATGATGTTTTTATGACTTTTTGTGCCTTACTATACTGTGTCATTTTTATGAATTTTTCGTTTTGTGCCTTACTATACTGTGTCATTTTTATGAATTTTTATGCCTTACTATACTGTGTCGTTTTTTTGCTTTTTATGCCTTACTATACTATGACGTTTTTATGAATTTTTATGCCTTACTATACTGTGTCGTTTTTTTTTATTTTTATGCCTTACTATACTAAGACTTTTTATGCCTTACTATACTATGTCGTTTTTTTTTACTTTTTATGCCTTACTATACTATGACTTTTTATGCCTTACTATACTATGTCGTTTTTTTTTAGTTTTTATGCCTTACTATACTATGACTTTTTATACCTTACTATACTATGTCGTATTTTTTACTTTTTATGCCTTACTATACTATGTCGTTTTTATGACTTTCTATGCCTTACTATACTATGACGTTGTATGCCTTACTATACTGTGTCGTTTTTATGACTTTTTATGCCTTACTATACTATGACGTTTTTATGAATTTTTATGCCTTACTATACTATGTCGTTTTTATGACTTTTTATGCCTTACTATACTATGACGTTGTATGCCTTACTATACTATGACATTTTTATGACTTTTTATGCCTTGCTATACTATGTCGTTATTTTTACTTTTTATGCCTTACTATACTATGACAATTTTATGACTTTGAAATAGTAAGCATGAAAAGTCATTAAAAAATCACAATTACAACATAGTATACTGAGGCCTAAAAAGTCATACAAAGTCATAATATATTAAGGCATAAAAATCAAAAATGCAACACACTATAGTAAGGCATATAAACGTCATAAAAACATCATAGTATAGTAAGTCCTAAAAAGTAGTAAAAAAGTCAGGAATACAACATAGTATAGCAAGGCATAAAAATTCAAAAATGCAACATAGTATAGTAAGGCATAAAAACGTAATAAAAAGTCATGGTATAGTAAGGCTAAAAAACTCATAGTATAGTAAGGCCTAAAAAGTCATAAAAAAGTCATACAAAGTCATAATATATCAAGGCCTAAAAATCAAAAATGCAACATATTATAGTAAGGCATAAAAATGTAAGGCCCAAAACGTTATATTATATTGAGGCATGAAAAGTCATAAAAATGTCAAAGTATAGTGAGGCTTAAAAAGTCATACAAACATAGTATAGTAATGCTAAAAAGTCATAAAAAGTCATGGTATAGTGAGGCCTAAAAAGTAACAAAAATTGTAGTATAGTAGACCTAAGAAGTCACAAAAACGTCATAGTATAGTAATGCATGAAAAAGTCATAGTATTGTAAGGCATAAAACGTCATAGTATAGTAAGGCATAAAAAGTCATAGCATAGTAAGGCATAAAAAGTCAAAAAAACAACACAGTATAGTAAGGCATAAAAAGTAAAAAAAGCGACATAGTATAGTAAGTCATGAAAAGTCATAGTATTGTAAGGCATAGAAAGAGAAAAAAACGACATAGTATAATAAGGCTTAAAAAAGTCATAGTATAGTAAGGCATAAAAACGTCATAGTATAGTAAGGCATGAAAAGTGCAAAAAACAACATAGTATAGTAAGGCATAAAAAGTCACTGGATAGTGAGGCATAAAAAGTCACTGGATAGTGAGGCATAAAAAGTCATAGTATTGTAAGGCATAAAAAGTCAAAAAAACGTCTTAGTATAGTAAGGCATAAAAAGTCATAGTATAGTGAGGTTTAAAAAGTCATAGTATAGCAAGGCATAAAAATGTCATAGTATAGTAAGGTGTGATGGTCCCTGCCTAGCAGGGCCTGTTTGGTGTGTTCTCTTTGTTTTTCTTTCAGGTACCTGGCTGGTAGGCGGAGGCTAGTTAGGCCAACTGGGAGCACCTGGCCAGTCTCCCAGTGGGTGGCCTATTTAAGATCTGGCTGTCAGCTCTCCCAGGGACTCTCTCGGTCCATCCTGATGACACCCCGTCTTTGATTTGGTTGGCTTCGGCCTAACTCTTAGTTATTTGACTTGGTTGTTATTATTTATCTTGTTTTGTTATAAATAAATTCCTTAAGTTTTAACGTTTCTGTGTATCTCCACTTTTTTTTGTCATGGCTCACAAGCCGGGTCATGACAAAGGCATGAAAAGTCATAGTACAGTAAGGCATAAAAAGTAAAAAAAACGACATAGCATAGTAAGGCATGAAAAGTCATTGTATAGTAAGGCATAAAAAGTCAAAAAAACCTCATAGTATAGAAGACAGAAAAGTACAATAAGTGACATAGTATAGTGAGGCATAAAAAGTCATAAAAACGTCATAGTATAGTAAGGCATAAAAAGTCATAGTATAGTAAGGCATAAAAAGTCAAAAAATCGACATAGTATAGTAAGGTAAAAAAGTTATTAAAATGACATTGTATGATAAGGCAAAAACAACTCATCATATAGTAAAGCATGAAAAGTCAGTATTGTAAGGCATAAAAAGTGCAAAAACCAACATAGTATAGTAAGACATAAAAATGTCATAGTATAGTAAGGCATAAAAAGTCATAGTATAGTTAGGCAGAAAACGTCAAAAAATCGACATTATATAGTAAGGCATTAAAAGTCATAGTATAGTAAGGCATAAAAAGTCAAAAAAACGACATTGTGTAGTAAGGCATAAAAAGTCATAAAAACGTCATAGTATAGTAAGGCATAAAAAGTCATAGTATAGTAAGGCATAAAAAGTCAAAAAATCGACATAGTATAGTAAGGTAAAAAAGTCAAAAAAATGACATTGTATGATAAGGCAAAAACAACTCATCATATAGTAAGGCATGAAAAGTCATAGTAT
>NW_019174266.1:4194259-4342726 GCF_002260705.1 Seriola dumerili
CATAGTATATTAAGGCATAAAAAGTCATAAAAACGTCATAGTATAGTAAGGCTTAAAAAGTCATAGTATGGTAAGGCATAAAAAGTCATAAAAACGTCATAGTATAATGAGGCTTAAAAAAGTCATAGTATAGTAAGGCATAAAAAGTCATAAAAAGTCATAGTATAGTGAGGTTTAAAAAGTCATAGTATAGGAAGGCATAAAAATGTCATAGTATAGTAAGGTGTGATGGTCCCTGCCTAGCAGGGCCTGTTTGGTGTGTTCTCTTTGTTTTTCTTTCAGGTACCTCGCTGGTAGGTGGAGGCTAGTTAGGCCAACAGGGAGCACCTGGCCAGTCTCTCAGTGGGTGGCCTATTTAAGATCTGGCTGTCAGCTCTCCCAGTGACTCTCTCGGTCCATCCTGACGGCACCCCATCTTTGATTTGGTTGGCTTCGGCCTAATTCTTAGTTATTTGACTTGGTTGTTATTATTTATCTTGTTTTGTTATGAATAAATTCCTTAAGTTTTAACGTTTCTGTGTATCTCCACTTTTTTTGTCATGGCTCACAAGCCGGATCATGACAAAGTCATAAAAGATCACAGTATAGTAAGGCAGAAAAAGTAAAAAAAACTAAATAGTATAGTAAGGCATAAAAAGTCATGAAAACGTCATAGTATAGTAAGGCATAAAAAGTCATATTATAGTAAGGCATAAAAAGTAAAAAAAACGACATAGTATAGTAAGGCTTGAAAAGTCATAAAAACAACACAGTATAGTAAGGCATAAAAAGTCGAAAAAACGACATAGCATAGTAAGGCATAAAAAGTCATAGTAAAATAAGGCATAAAAAGTCATGCAAACGTCATAGTATAGTAAGACAGAAAAAGTAAAAAAAACGACATAGTATAGTAAGGCATAAAAAGTCATACTACAGTGAGGTATAAAAAGTCAAAAAATCGACATTGTATAGTAAGGCATAAAAAGTAAAAAAATTGACATTGTATAGTAAGGCATAAAAAGTCATGCAAACGTCATAGTATAATAAGGATTAAAAAAGTCATAGTATAGTAAGGCATAAAAATAAAAAAAAACGACATAACATAGTAAGGTATGAAAAGTCATAAAAACGTCATAGTATAGCAAGGCATAAAAAGTCAAAAAATCAACATTGTATAGTAAGGCATAAAAAGTCATAGTATAGTAAGGCATAAAAAGTCATAGTATAATAAGGCATAAAAAGTCATAGTATTGTAAGACATAAAAAGTAAAAAAAACAACATATTATAGTAAGGCATAAAAAGTCATAGTATAGTAAGGCATAAAAATTCATAAAAACGTCATAGCATAATAAGGCTTAAAAAAGTCACGGTATAGTAAGGCATAAAAAGTCAAAAAAACAACATAGTATAGTAAGGCATAAAACGTCATAGTATGATAAGGCTTAAAAAAGTCATAGTATAGTGAGGCATAAAAAGTCAAAAAACGACATAGTATACTAAGGCATAAAAAGTCATAGTATAGTAAGGCATAAAAAGTCATAGTATAGTAAGGCATAAAAAGTCATAGTATTGTAAGACATAAAAAGTAAAAAAACAACATATTATAGTAAGGCATAAAAAGTCATAGTATAGTAAGGCATAAAAAGTCAAAAAAACGACATAGTATAGTAAGGCATAAAAAGTCATAAAAACGTCATAGTATAGTAAGGTATAAAAAGTCATAAAAACATAGTATAGTAGGGCATAAAAAAAGTTATAAAAAGTCACAGTATAGTAAGATAATAAAAGTCATAAAAAACGTCATAAAAGGTCATAGTATAGTAAGGCCTAAAAAGTCATAAAAACGTCATAGTATAGTAAGGCCTAAAAAGTCATATTATAGTGAGGCATGAAAAGTCGTAAAAACGTCATAGTAGAATTAGGCCTAAAAAGTCATAAAAACATCATAGTATAGTAAGGCCTAAAAAGTCATAGTCTAGTAAGGCCTAAAAGGTCATAGTATAGTTAGGCATAAAAAGTCACAAATTCAATGTAGTATTGCAAGGCATAAAAACTCATACAAACGTCATAGAATAGTGAGTCATGAAAAGTTCTAGTATTGTAAGGCATTAGAATTACCTTTTAAACTAATGTCTTTTGAGTGAGGGAGGAGGCTGGAGCTGAGATTTGATCTGTGAAGCAACAGTTTTAACCATTGCACCACCAAGTTTCACCATTGATAATACATAGTATAGTAACACATAACAACATCATTCAACACATGTATATATGTCACATTTGTGTATTGGCATTCATGAATGTAAATTCAGATCTTGTATGTTAATAAACCGTTTGGGTTGACGGCATTAAAAAGCCAAAGGGGTTGTTGTAGACCACACCTACACCCTTTTACAAAACCTTTCCTGTTTAAAACTTTCATCACCAATGTATATAATGTCTGAAGTGATGAGTGGACTTTGGATATTTCAGAGATGAAACCTCAAAGAAGAAAATGGACTGACCTCACATATTTTGTCCATACTATTGTTTCCCTTCCACAAGCGGGAAATCAGAAAGCCAATCACAATGAGGCAGAGGACCAGCACAGCCGCCATGATCAGACCCAGCAGAGCCATGTCGCCCGGACGGTAGCCGATGTTTGAGGGGGATGGGGTGGCCACAGCTGCAGAGAAGATGGATCAGTGAATCAAGACTAACAAAAACAAAAGCAAGAAAAAAAAAAACATTCACATATGCAGAATATGACAATATTTATGAAAATGAGATTTTTCAGTGACAGGTGATACGATCATCCCCTATCTGTTATTTTATGTGCATGGCTGCCTATTCATTAAAATACATGACATTTAAAATTTGATTATACAGACATCTCCCACAACATCATTCAGTGAGGTGTTGGGTCTGCATGACTGTGAGTATGTGGCCTGTGAATCCTGCCTATTGATGGTTGTTTTCAAGGTTTAAAATCTTAAAACAAACTAAACACATTTAGTTTGGTGGGAAAAGCAAACTAACAACATCTCTTCTATTGGTGTTTCTGGGTTTAGTTATGGACAAATCAGGATAATAATGTGACACAGCAAGAAGTCAGTATCAGTGAGAGCAACTCTGATGGTCTTACCAGGTATGACCTGAACAGAGAGCGCTGCCGTGCCAAACTCCCCCGTTGTCGTATCCACCGCTCTGAGCTGCAGGCAGTAAAAACACGTTTACAACACAGGAAACTGAAAGAAGTCTCAGTGAAAGTGAGCAGAGATGCTTCTATGTGCTAGTAAACAACGTTTTTGCAAATCAGTCACCTGAAGTGCGAAGGACTCCGTCTTCACAACTCTCTTCAGGATCATAAAACCGTCTGAGGTCACGTTGACGTAGCTGCTGTACTGAACCTCGTATTTCACATCTGGATTGACACCCTGACACACAAACATAAACACACACAAAAATGCACAAAATAAATAAATAAATTTTAACTATTTTGATACTGCTTTATGTCAGCCAATCAGGGCCCAGTACTGTGACAAACTGACCTCATGCTTATCTTATCAGTCGAGCTTTTGATCAACTCAAGTTATCTGCAAAATGTCAAAGAAAATTAACTTCTTTGCAAAGATATTGTAAAAAAAAAAAAAAAGTAAATAAATAAAAATATTATGGGAATTTTAACACTGAGCACTCACAGTGGCGAAGTCCTCGTCCCGGGCTCGGACCCTGAAGGGCCGGTTGGTGCTTCGGTCTCGGAGGATCATGCTCTCAGGGACAGAGTTGCTGTAGATAAATCCTTCGTATCGCTCCTTCTCAAAGCGAGGAGGGTTCCTGCTCTTCTTCATCACCTCGATGGTCACCTGTGTCACCGCAAACTGATCCCTGTTGGTCACCTGAGACGCCTGGTGGCCAGGAGAGACCGAAAAGTGTTTTAGTCCAAGAGTTATATCCAAGTTAATGTCTGTCTTAAATCACAAACAATGACTAAATAGCTTAATTTCAATTCAGAGTCTCTGCAGGAAATAATTTGTTTTACCAGAACAGTGAGAGTTATCGGGCCGACAATATCAGCTGCTTTAGCCATGGTGATATTTCCTGTGTCTTCATCAATCTGGAAAATATTTCCTTCGTTCCCTGAGGATGAAACAAATCAGTAGTAAATGTACAAGCACATTCCCCAATTAGCTTATTACAACACAGAAACTATTCATAAAGTTTCAGTAACTATTCATTTAGGCTGTTCAGTTTATTAGGAACACCTAGCTAAAACTAATGTAGGCTAATACAACAGTCCTACAATAAACTCACCTTCATAAAGTTTGTTATGTTCAGTTTATGTTTTATAGAGGTGTTGATTCAACTTTATGATCATTTGGGAGGCTGCAGGCTTTAGGTATTTAGTCTACCTTGGGCATAATATTACAAACACCTCTCAGTATAGTATTAGTGGTAGCAATAAAACTCAACAGCCTCGAAATTGATAGTAAAGTTGTATCAGCACTTCTCTGAAACAGTTTAAACAAAAAACATCAACATATAAAGACACAATTGAATTTTAATTGGGGGTAACTGTGAACTGCTAACACAACAACCCTCCAATAAATCCTCCACGAAGGAACTAGTTGAGTTTTCTTTAGCTGTGAAAATAATATGTATGAAACATTAATTCCAATGGTGTTCTGAATGTTAATGAGCTCCAGTGACCATTTACATTTACAAATATGTGACCACTGGAAGTAAATGAAGACAACGTGTTGAACAGTTCAGACCTCGAAGGATCCTGTAGCTGATCTGCTCGCTCCGGTTCTTGTCTCCGTCCTTGGCGAACACGGGGCCGGGCTCCAGCACTAGCGGCCCTTCCTGTGGATTAAAATCATCACACATGTATTCTGCAGCCAACATTCTTATTCATTTACACCCAGACATTTTCTCACAGACGATTCTGTAATAGCAAACAATGACGAGCTTTCAACATGTGACATCTCAGGGGTAGTTAAACATGAAGTGACAGTTTTCACTGTTTCATCAGCACCTTTCTACACAATCTGTGAGCAGAGTAAGAATAACTTCCATCTGCCTAATCACTGAATACATATAAATATCTTTTTTTAATCAAATTATCAGCACTGAATCTGGTCTAGAGGATCATGGTAACACCTTACTCCTCCTTTTGTTCATCTCCTGTCTGAACGTCTCTTCAGATAAAAGATCTTTGAAACAGACTCATCTCTCACCTCTTTCTCCGTCAGGTTCACTCTCCCTCTGTAGCCACTGCTCACACACAGTTTGGCGATTCCCAAGTTTGTCCTCAGACATGGCTGAAACCACGGCGGTCGGTTATCAACGTCCCTCACTTGAACCGTGATTGTGGCCACAGAGGTGAAGAACGGCTCATTGGAGGCCGAACCGTTGAACGTGTCCTGGAGCACGGGGACACATTTCACAGGTCAAAGGTCAAAGAGAAGCAACGCCTACCTGGATGTTATTTAGTGTATTCATGATTACTGTACCTGCACATGTAAAATCAGAGAGATCTTCTGTACGACATCGTAGTCTAAGAGGCTTTTCACAAGAATCTTTGGCGTGTTGATGTTCTCCAAGCGGAAGTATTTATCCTGCGTTAACAGACAGACAGAGAAGAGAATAAAAATTTATATAAATATAATAATTTTTGTAATAATAGTAAGTGTTTTATATGAGAACGTATTGATTATTTCACCAAATAAAGAAGATCAGCCAAATTAAAAAATCTGCATCTGATTCATACATGACAGATGATGTGTGCGTGATGTGTAAGTGCTTTATTTAGTGTCTTTTGATGACACATACTGTAAACCTGAGTGTTGTCTTCATAACAGTGGGAGGGAATATATCTGAAGACAGTGGTTCCCAGTGTTTTTGATGTCCTTGTCACCCTTCATCAATGTGGACGAGTTGTGAGCAGTGAGATTTTTTTTTCTTCTCTGATTGTCTCAGAAAACCCAGAAGGAAATTTAACTGAATTTTGGGATGAAATATTCTAAATTCAAAGTTCACTCACTACCTTTTTAGAGAGCTTTCGACTGCATTTCCTAGCCTTCTTCACCTAATGATGTTAAACTGGTGCTGAGAATTAAGACTGAGCCTCCACGCTCAAACAGAATTTTATGTAAGAGATTTTATTTCTTATCCCCTTAGTCATCTCGTCACCCTCAACATGACGTTGCATGACAACATGACATTAATCTCTGCACCCTGCTGCTCTCTAAAAGAATAAAACCACAGAGTAGAGTCCAGTCAATCATTACAGTAGAAACTTACTGTTGCTGACTCCAGGCGATAGAACAGAGGCTCTGAGTCAACGTCTGTAGCTTCTATCAGTCCAACGCTGGAGTTGATCGCAGTAAGCTGCAGGAGACAAGACTCAGAGTCATCGTTGTGTCCGGAGTAACAACTAAGAATGAAGACTAATGTGAAACCCCAGCACCGCTCACCTCATTCACTTCTAGTACGTAGTGGTTTTGTGCAAAGTTTGGGGGGTTATCGTTCACATTTTCAACCAGGACCTCAACAGACTCGTTCACCTGAGGGAGAGAGAGAGAAGAGCAGGGACTGGATCAGCTCAGCCTGAATCCAGAAATACATTTTGAATCAAAGAGAAACAAACAGCATCTGAACCTTTTCTTTATAAGTGGCTTTTATCTTGACAAAGCATGTGCTATTGTGTTTTATGTGACTCTACTCACAGATCTGGAGCCAGCTCTGCGGCACTGCACCCACACCACCAGAGTTGCACTGGACAATGACTAAAAAAAAACAAGAAACAAGAAAACATCAGCTACATTAGCAGCTGCCCACTGAAAGGCTTTTAAAACACCAATATAGATAATTTAAGGTGCCCTGTGACCACTAGTGTGTCCTCCGCATGCACACGCTGAAGAGACAGTCCACATCTGCACAGTAAAGGGTGAGCACCGACAAACATACCTATGCTAAAACTGAACCACATCTGCTTACATTTGCACATCACGTCAATGACGTCATGTGGATCACAGCAGGCGCCCTTTACAGTTTGCGCAGCTTCTGCTGAGAAGGTCTCCTGTCACTGTCAGAGGTGGTGTTAATGGGGAGGGGGCGGGGGAATCTATCAAATAGCGCACTTCTATCTCTGTTGATAAACTAACGCATAAAGTTGGAAAACATTTGCAAAGTCTCATAGTCTCGCGTTGCTTCATGCAATGTGAGAGTCTATTGAAAACAGAGCGTGGATGTAAATAAAGACTCATTTCAATCAAGAGAACGTGAATAAAGTTCAAGAAAAAATAATTATTTGCGAAAATGTGCGTGAAACCCTGCGCGCGCACGGTTTCATACATGTGAATTTTTTAGGTGCTTACGTACGCATCTTTCCAGTTTCGGGCGTACGCCACGTTTCAGTGTGAATTCTACGCAAGGGCTTCAGTGCATGAGGTGTTCTCCTCTGTCAGCTGATCCTCACCTGCCGCAGGTGAGTCAGGTTCAGTCTAAACGTCGAACAGCGTTGAAGATGGTCCAGAGAGGAAGGACGCCAACCCACTAGTGTCATTATGTATGTGAAAAAAATAACAAAACAATCAAAAATAACCCCACCAAAAATAACAAAACCGGAAGTCAAACAATAACAAAAATAAAAACTTCAAAACGCTGCGTTCAGGGAACTCGTCCGGTCGCTTCGATTTCTCTGTCCGAATTTCCACAATTTCCACCGAGGAACAGAAAAGGTAAGTTCAGGTGAGCCCTGGGGTACAGCTAGCTAAACTAAGTTAGCTGGAGGGGCATTTTGGCTGCCTTTGCTGAAGGGACCTGAAGTTTACATTTTTTATCTGGGTCTTCACACAGCAAAAAAATTTTTTTTGCATAAATCAAATTCATTTTTAGCAACGAGCAACAAGTTAATGTGCAAAGTAAAAATTTAAACAGCCAAGAACTGCACAGATAATAACTCACCTATTATATTGATAATTAATGAACAGCTTCTTTGTTTCCAGTTAAAAACTTGTCCCGTCTTGTACATGGAGTTTTGTTTAGAATAAATCTTGTAGACATGAGGCTTAATTGCTCCAGTAATTGCAGATATCAGAGCACATGTTTGGTTATTGTTCCATCATGAATCATATTCTTTCAATGTCATGCCCACTTCCCCCTGTTGGACTCATCCCAGAGTTTTGAGAGCCACTGGTCTAAAACCATTAAAATTAGTCGACCATCTGTTTTTTCCTGCTTGGACTTTATTTGTGTTACATGTGAAGAATGTAAAATCACCTCGTAGTCCAGGCCTTTCTTCACCATCAGGGCATTTCCCCTCAGGTAGAACAGATCTTCAGGGTTCACTGTGACCGTCAGTGTCACATCACTGCTGGAGCGGACTTGTACCAGCTGGACATCAGCCGTGTTGTTTTCTGAGATCGACACGGGACCAGGAGGCACCGTGCAAACTGAGACAGGTGAGAGGCAACAGGTAAATCAGACTTTGTAGGTAAAGTGACAATAAATCCTCACCTCTTTGCTTCATCCTCTAACATTAAAACATTTTAACAATAAACTAAAGCAACCATGGTTGGAGTAACCTGTTGGGTGCCTGGTGAGCTCCCATCATCCACCCAGTGTGTACTACATCACCTCCTTCCTCTCAATCAGTTCAAATACAGAGACCAGCCAGAGCTCCTGTGCTGGAATAAAACTACCTGGTCAAAAGTTATTTTCTGTCCCAGTTTGTGGTCATTTTATTACATGCAACTTCATTTAGGAATATGCTCCATGTGAGAACAATATAAACTAAAACGATGAAGGTTAAAAATTAGACTTTGACACATGAGATGTGACGATAATTAAAAAAACCTGACTTAGTTTCACATTTTGAAAAATACTTTTATTCACTCTCTGTTGGAGCTGCAGTAACAGCTACTGCAAGCAGCCTGTTAGCTTAGCACAAAGACTGGAAACAGGAAGGAAAGCTAGCCTGGCTCTGTCCAACAGGAACTAAATCTGATCACCGGCACATGGAAAAATCAAAAAGTCAATCAAATGACTGCAAACAGAAGCAAAACAACCAAACAATATGTCGAACAAGATACAGAGAGCTTCAAAATGACCACAAAGAGCACGAATATGCAAACTGACAGCAAACATATGCAACATGACCACAGAGACACAAAACAACTAGAAGAAATTCAAAAAGACCACAAAGATCTGTAAAATGAGTGAAATAGACATAAACAGATCACAGAAGAGACACAATTACATGTCTGTGCCCAGGAGCCCATTGTCTCATAATAATCCATGTCGGCAAAACGGGCATAAGAAAGGTAGAGATCAGTGGCAGGAAAAACAACGGCCCGTGGACCAAATCTGGCCCTCTGACAAAACTTTTCAGCCTCCCAACCAAAACTGAAGTTTCCAGTTTCACAGTTTGCATAATGTTTCACAAATCTGCTGCAGGTAACATTGTAAATAAACAGGCTTGTGTCAATACCAATAAACCTCGAAACAACAGCGTTTGTGTATGAGTCATTTTTAGCCAAATGAGTTTCCCAGCAACATGAGCAGCTGTAACTGTCAGTATTCACCGGCTAATGCGTAAAATTTCAAAGATTTTATAAATCTGTTTTATTCTTAAAAGAAAAAAATGCTCAAAAATAAAATCTGTCTAAAAACATAAAGGCCTGCACCACGGAAATGTGTAAATCTAATTATGTTTATTACGGAGGAAATAGTTAAGCATTATACTGAGAAAAAGTTTTGTCTTCCCAGTTTACATACATGAAGGGGTCAGAATATTAGGAACACCTTTAGAACACCTTAGACTCTACAGGTGTGTATACCTAATGATACATGTGCTGCAGACAGTTTTGCACTAGAAACAAATTCCTCTGATTCTGGTCATGTGGCGTAAACAAATTCCCGCTTTTGATAAAGTGAGAGTTTTTGTGTTTTTCACATTTTTTTTAAGCAGCGGTTCCCAACTTGGGGTCAGGACCTGGGGAGGTAACACAAAATCTGAAGGGCCAAGAGATGATTAAAGAGAACAAAAGAATATTTTTGTTTCACATGATGTTGACATTTCAAGTGAAATACTGGATACTCTCACCTCTTCAGGCCTCTGAACGTCCTTCACATGAAGGAAAAACTCTTGCTCTTGTTATTAGAGTTCACCAGTAAACATAGCTTCATTTTCAGGGCCCACAAGCCAAAACGACTGGGTACCACTACTTTAGAGGACCAAGCATCGAAAACTGCCTCTCTCACACACTCTGCAGCCTCATCAACATCCACCGCTCCCTTCCTGCCTTCAGCTACAAATCAGAGCCCTACTCACGTCTTTGAGCCGCACAAACTGTACAAAAGCAGATGGCGATGATGCATCCAAGGAGACTGTTCACAGGTTTGCTCTTCAATTTCAGTTCCATGTCCTGATTTCAGAGGCACCAGCAAATGAAGTCCCGAGGAGGATGAGGAGCCCGTGGTACCAGCTGGTACTCGTCCACATAATGCCCTGTCTGTGCTGCCCGGCGAGTGGGAGTCGACTACAGTTGCAATGTTTGTGACTTCATCTTACGGGCACATATTGCATTAAGCGCCTGCCAGCAGAGGACTCGCAGCCTCCCACTAAAATACTTGCATCTGCTTTACGGGTCATTCTGTATTGGTGGCCCTGATGCATTCTGGGAGCAAGTCAGCAGAGGAATGTTGGCAGCTGGAAACATTTCTCACATACATGTATCTAAACACTCTTCAGGTCAGACGGACCTGTCTGATGTTTTCTGATTGGTCTGTTTGTTAATGTGAAACTCAAAGGTGATGACATATATACATACATATATGATGGGTATAACAGTGTATGAATTATTCTATCACACATACAGTATGTACAGTACTGTGCACAAGCTTTAGACACTTTACATTCAGTCTGGGATCACATGAAGAGACAGAAGACACTGGGACTAAATCCACAGGAGAACTGTGGCAGGTTCTCCAAGATGCTGGAACAACCTGCGGAGAACCTGAAAAACTGTGTGGAGGTGTACTGAGGGGAACTGGTGCTGGGTTACAGGAAGAAGAGGGTCAGAGCAAATACTGATCAACATCTTTACTCATGAATTTTCACTTATGATAATATGATGTAGAGGAGACTGGCAACTGGGACTAAACCACCAAACGTTTATATATTTAACTTCTGTCATCGTGATTACATGTGACATATGAGTCACAATTTAAAAGGAAGAATTCAGATGTTGCAACTGACCACAACCCTGGGGACGGTCGCAACATATTAAAAATACATTTAATTCCACTAATTCATTTTTCTTTTTTCCTCGATAAGCATAGTATTCTGAAATATATGCTGTGTTTTACAGTAATGTTATAGTATTATTTATTTATTTAGTAATATTTATCAAAGAACAGTTATTGTCCAAAGGATTTTGGATGATTCTGAAATATTGGAGAGATGGGAGGTTGCAAAACAATATAACCATTCTCAGGTCTGGTTATTTAGTTTTCACAGGAAGTCAGCCAAAGTTTTAGACTTTCGAGAAAGTGCTGACTGTGAACCACAACATCCTCCGTTCACATCTGGACAGACACCTTTGCTGCATGTTATTCCCCCATCCCTCCCCCCCTGCCGACTGACCTGATGATGGCGCTAGATGATGCATGGGTCAGGTTCAACAGACTCGTCACTACATTTGTGTTCAGGGAGAAACCTCCATTTCATTAAAGGTAAACAATGAAAAAATAATATCAGCTGATAAATCAATAAACAGTAGACTTAATTTTTTTTGAAAAGCGTGCCACATGTTTTGAAGGGTCAGACATGTTTTCCTCTCCCTGATGCTTCACTCAGTAATAATGACATCACGTGTGGACAAGGCACCACTGTGCACACACACCAGGCTGTAATACATTGCACTAAGTACTCTCCACACACATGCTCACAACAGCAGTATCAGCCCCCCCCCCCCACCTCTATCTCCTCTGTGTGGGAACAACAAGCGCACAGTGTCATGATGTCACATGAAGCTCATATATTATGTTTCCATGCAGAGATGCTCCTCACTCGCTCACAGTGAACACACGCTGACCGGACTGACGACTGCGACACACTCCGGCTCTGCTGAACGTCTCTCAGAGAAGACAACTGCCGCACTAACAGTTCAGTCAAGAGTTTAATGTGTCGGAGACTTTTCACTGTTTTAAAGGAGTCACTTTCCCCTCTGACCACCAGGAGGAGACAGAGCTCCTCAGATCAGGAGCTGTCAGCTGGTCCAAGTTTAACATGTGCTGCAGACGTTTAGACTGAATGTTGAATATTCTTTGTGATTTCTGAGAATCAGATTTGTGAAAATCTGGGCCATTAAAAATGCAGCATTAAAACAATCATAATGGATTGTGTAGTTGCTGTAAAGAGCTCCACAGAAACACAGAGTCACGGCTTTATCTTTGGTCAACCTCATTTCTTATTTAAGAAAATTAAAGGCCAGAGGGGTCAGTGGACCCCTAGGAATGAGAGAGACTCAATTTTAGTTAATAATTCTTGTCAATTAAACAACAACAGAGAGAAGCAAAATGATACGGAAAGATGCAAAACAACTACAAAGACACAAAAACAACTACAGACACACAATGATCACAAGGAGACACAAAGAGACTGAAACCAACTTCAAATACACCAAAAATAAAACTACAAGGTAAAAAACAACCACAAAGAGAAACAAAACAACCGAACACTGAAACACTGACTACACAAAGACATGAAAAAATAACTAAGAAGAGAGACTAAATGAGTACAACTAGAACGAAACAACTGCAAATAGATGTAATACATCAGCATCGACCCTAAACAACCACATAGAGACACAAAACAAACATTCAGGGTGTCTCTGTGGGGGGGTGGCTGTTAGATGACTGAACTTGTTCAGCCTCATTTAAACCCTGCAGTTCTGAAAGTTTCAATAGACTTTTCTCTATTTTCCAGTCATTACGTCGTTTCTGTTTCTTGTGTAATGAGAATTTCTGCCTCACAGAGCCGCTGGTGTGGAAATAAACTTGTTTGGGTTTAGTGTGTTTGTGATGCAAAACTGGACTTTTATCTGACCCTTTTTATATAATAATTTGTGCAGCGTTGGTGATGTAACTGTAACTTGTGGTTGGTGGTTTAGCAGAGAAGCTAATCTTATTAGAGACCTACTTAATAGCATTCTTGTTCCGCCTGAAGCACTGAGAGAAAAAGCTGTGGCTCTAAGCCTTGTGGGTCGACAGGACAATTGTTCAGTTTCAGTTTACAGTGATTTTTTTTATTGGGATTACTGATGTAAAGACTGAGTTATTAATCAATAAGTTGTTAAATAGGTGGAATCAACCTCTAAGAACCCATAAGAGGAGATATATTATTCTGAGCCAAAGACATTAACGCAAACCAGTGGTGGAAGAAGTGCTCTGGTCCTCAACTTAAGTTAAAGTAACAATAAAACAATGTAAAAATATATTACAAGTAAAAGTCCTTAATTCAAAATTTGCCGAAAAGTGCCGACGTGTTCCCAAGAAAATGTACTTAAAGCATCAAACGTCCAATAATAATATTAATCCAATTTACATTATTACATTATTATCATTATTAGTCATGCATTACTGTGCGTAATTTTAACTACCTTATATTTTGTGGGTCGCTTCAAAAATTCCAATCTTATTAAAACATTTCAAAGGTGATCATATGCTTCTGACACGTGAACACAAAAATAGACCAAATTTCAAAGCAAAACGCCTTCAGTGTTTGACTCTGAGCTAGAGATGAAGCTTGGCTGTTAGTGTGTGATACATTTTTGCTCGTTTATAAAAGTCTCAGCTTCGTCTCACACACACACACACACACACACACACACACACACACACACACACACACACACACACACACAGAGATTTCTTGTGTGTGAACAAATGAACATCAGACAAAATACAAATTCTACATGTGTTAAGATGTGAAACTTTTCTCTCCAGCAGTTAAAACCAACCTGCATTTACATTTTCATCTTTTTTAAATATGAAGATTTGCTGCTTGTCCTTTTAATCATTTTAATCATTTTCATTTACTGTTAATAACTTTGAGGTTTAGACTTCTGGTTGGACACTGGTGTCGATGTGAGCTCTGGGTAACTGTGACATATATTCTTTCTTCAACGAATCAATCAATATTTAGTCAGATTAATCCACAATGAAAATAATCATTAGTAGCAGTCTAATTCAAATAATAAATATAATAAATTTACTTTATTTACTAATTTTTACAGTGTGGTATCAGTACTTGTAATTTAAATTAAGTATTTTTACAGTGTGTTATCAGTACTTGTACTTTAAGTATTTTTACAGTGTGGTATCAGTACTTGTACTTTAAGTATTTTTACAGTGTGGTATCAGTACTTGTACTTCAGTAACAGACCTGTATCTTCCTGGTGAAAGCCGCTCATTTCTGATGAAGCATGGATCCATGAAGCAGACGCATCTTGCTTCTGACCTGCATCATTAGTGTTGACAGTCAGGATAAGTCACCTGGTCTGACCTGTGGCTGACCCTGTGACATCACACGCTGAGGATTATGGGACGCAGGTCCGTCACATGGGTGTGATGATAGGAGAAACAATTGTGAACAGCAACAGAGCAAGTGCTGTGGAGCCCTGAAAGTCGGCAGCCACTGACGAGCCTCACAAAACACACACACACACACACACACACACACACACACACACACACACACACAGTTGACCTTTGACCCAGAGAGCAGCGAGCAGGTTTGAAGTGGACAAAGTGAACAGTTGGTGGAAGCCTCAGGACGAGGTGGCAGCCTGTTGTCACTTTCCATTCATATGTGCCAGTTTGTGGCTCCATGCTCCTCATACTGTGGCTCGCTCTGCGCTGGGTTGAGTCTCTCTGCAGTTTAAAAGCTTCTTCACAGTGACTGCAGTCGACATGTTAAAGTAACAACATGGAAACAGACGATGTGAAACAGGTCACTCGTCTGCAGCTCCCCTTTCCCGCAGGAGCAGCTGGAGACCAAACGCAGAGAAACAAGAGAAGGAAGACCCGACTAAGATTCATCAGGTGGACACAAACACCACTCCACATGAAGTGTATGGATGTGTAAATAAGCAACTGTTTGTTAACAAGTTCACCACATCAACCCAAAAGGTGATGATATGTCAGAAGGTGCGTTTACATCCGTAGTCAGAATTTGTGCATTAAAAAAAATGTGATGAGGAGACTGGATGAAACAATCAGAAAGGTCAGATTCCCGTGGTGTTTTCCACTGTTTCAAATTGCTGCCCCTTTTTAACACGTTATCTTTTTATAATCTTGCCCTCTTCTTTTGCAGTGGGTTAACGGCACCAGCTACTTGTGTAACAGTAGATGGTGGAAACACAAATTAATTAGTATTATCTTTTGCCGATTTTCTCGAAATTCTGTTGAATTTCTGTCACATTGGGATGGAAATCTGGTTAATGTGCTTGTTTTTGCTGCCCCAGAGTGGCCATGAAAGAAGTTATTAGGTTTAAGGAGGCTGACATGTGCATGACCTAAGATTTTTAAATGTTTTCTCCTGTGATAGTTGTTAAAAAAAAAAAAAAAAAGGTCAAATGACGACACAAACAAACTAAAAACACAATTTTTCATTGGAAAACTAACATATTTAGCAACAGACTCACTGTGCTTAGTTTCATACAACAGAATTAACAGATCTGACCTCTAAAATACGGCTGAGTCATGAAATAGACGTCATAAATGAATGAGGGTTTCTTTTTTTAAACCATGTTAATAAAGCCATACAGTGTGAAAGTGAACTTGAACGGATTTCGTCAGCCCTGAGCTCCCCGTCGGCGCTGCTTGGCAAAGTATCTGTCACAGTGTTAAGAAGAAAAATAAGCATCGAAAATGTAAAATGTCAAAAATTTTTAATGTCAAGGAAAAGAGCAGTATTAATTTAGCTGCTGTTATATTATATGGATGTTATCTGCTCTTTGTCATCTGTCTTCGTATTTTGTCTTTTTGTTGCCTTTGTATTTTGTGTTATCCGTGTTTTGCCTTTATTTCGAGGAGGGTCAATAGTCTTCATTAGATGGTCAGGTCGCATTGCTCCTCTTCCAGGGCTGGGAAGCTCACCCCACCTTCCTCTATCGCATCCTGCCTTTTTATACATTTTTTTAAAGCAGCCCAGAAAAGAAAAGAAAAGAAATGAGGAGCTCCCATGTTTTTTTTTTTTAATATTAGAGTGAAATGTATTATTACTGCTCCACTATGAAGAGCTTATCTTTTACCTGATCACTACCTGCAGGGTTACAAAGCCATCACGGTCTCATTCAGGGACAGACTGACCTCTAAAACCTGTTGCCAAGTGGCAAGAACACACTTAAAGAGGACACAGCTGAGCTTAGGATGGAAGAAACAGTGGGAGGTAACAACACTTTAAATCCATTTCTGTCACAGTTTCAACACCCATGTGGACTTCATTCACTACACACGGATAAAATGTCACTATCTTTTTATTTTGGGATCATTTGTACAGGATTGAAAATGAACTCCTTAGGAAGACTCCTGTCTCTCCTATTGCTTCTGTGAACTACGTATGTCAAAGAACAGACTTTGGTGATATATTTGTTGATAATTTGTCGATCATATTTTTCAATTTTATTCATTTTTGAATTTCTACCAAGGTCAGGAAGCTACAGTCCACTGCCTGACCTGCACTGGTCCATAGGCTGATGTTAATCCTCTTTGAGATTCAGACTTGTGCGCAGACATTTTAATAGGTCATGCCTGGCTCAGTAAAGAAAAGTCATTAAATGCTCAGCGTTTAATGACTTAATAATTAGCTTTGCAAGACAAAGGTGAAGTATTTTGTTAAAACTTCAAAGCCCATCACCGACAGACTAACGTTAGTGGAGCGAAGCACCCAACTCCAGCACTGATAAATGAGACCAACGGCTGACCAACACACAAACACACACACACACACACACACACACACACACACAAGCGACACTTTACTAAAGTTCAACCAACTCTGGAGACTCCAGAGTCCCAGCGGGTGGATCCTTCGTGGCCCAAACTATCCCAAGATTCATAGCGCCGGTAATGAAAGTAATATGGCAGAAAACAACACTGACTTAGAGCCTGAAGATTACACTTTTAAATGTAAGTATCGGGTTTCAGCTCAGTTCAACAGCTAACAGTACAACAGTTAAAACCAAGGACCTTAAAACCCCAAGTTTTTGTGAAAATAAGTGATGTGCTGTCAAGGTTGCTAGGCGACGGGACCTGCGCTTTGCGATGCAACGGTGATGGCGAGCACAGCTGGTGACGCAAGGCGAAAATCCTCCACAAACCAGACCGCCTCACTTTGGTTTGGCCTTCATAATCTACGATGGTTACCGTCTCCCCCTGTATAACCCGACCTGTTATCATGTGATAAATTACACACGCAGGTCACATGATGACATCTGAGCCATTCACTGAAGACTGTGAGATATGGTTGAAAGCTCCAAAAATGCTACTAAGTTGACCATTAACTGAGGCGATTTTCGATGAAACTACATATTATAGGACTAAATCTCCATGTAGTTCTTTCTATACTGATGTAAACTTCCTCAAGTTAAAGCTTCGACTTGGCACTTAAATGTTTTATCTGTGAAATGAGCTGAAGGACACATCACGAATACTTCTGAAGAACATAGACGTAGTCACACCAATGAGTCTTAACACACATTACAATGGTTGAATGGTTCAACACTTACATCACATTGATGCATGTAACCTTAGCAATGTGCTCTAAGTTGCTATAAATGAAAAAACAAACATAAGATCCTGTTGAAAGTCGACTTATAGATGAATCCTGATTGATGTAAGAGCTTCTTATATGATCGGAAACATTAAATGCTCCTAGCAACTGGTGCCGCAACTTCAGGTAATGTCAACTGAACAGATACGTCAGACATAACCCCCCCCCCAAACAGAAAGCAACCAACATGATGTAGGACTGAAGAATGAAGTGAAACGATTTCAATCAGCAGCAGCAAAAACAGCAATTTTATGGGTAATATAACAATAATCATTGTTATTATAGCATTTTAGTTCTTTGGCAAGCGCCAATAAGGGGTGACAGCTGGAGCCGCTTTGCTAAGTGCTTGCTGGATGGTTGAACAACATCTAAAACCCTCTGCCCCATAACATCTTCCATTATTCAAACTTTCTCAAACCAACAATCATACCACTTTATTGCAGATGACTGGCCAGGTGTGCAGAGGCTAGATCAAAAAAAATAAATAAATAAAAAAGCAGCATTTGAACTTCCTTCTTTTTCAGTCTTCACAAAACTGCATGACTTTTTGTTTGTGCATCAAAACAACAGGAGGCGAGACTGTCTGATAGTGTGTCACGTCTGGCGTCTGGTGTATGACAGCTGGGCTTTTTGCCATTCAGAGCAGGTGTACAGATGTTTCATGTGGACGGGTCGATAACACAGAATATGGTTACAATACAATAACAAGGACAAAAACCACACAGCTACCAATATTAATACTGAGTTTAATGCTCATTAGGCGTCTGAATACATTCCGATTACCATTAAGTCATTAGGCACTTTAATGTACTATTCTTTGTTCATAACGTAATCACATCAATGTTATGTCATAGACTCTAAATAAAATTCTGTACATCGAAGGAGCCGACTCCATCCAGTTCATCATCCTGCTCTTATTTAATCACTGAGGAAAAGAGGAGGAGAAGATTAGCTCACATGGTTTCCTTTGTTTCCAGCAGTGGGATCATACTTCAGTGATCTTCCTTCTCTTTATGTATTTTCTGCCCAAAGGATTTAGGCCGAGTTAAACATCTGCGTTGTGTGTGTTCTTTTTTTTTTTTTTAAGCATGTGTGCTATTCTTCAAGCTCTCCTCTTCCTCCCGAGGCTTTGTGACAATGTGTGAAAAGCTAATTGCTGCTGACTTTATTCTAATGATATTCATGCCACAGGAGCCGCCGGGGCACAAACACCTTTACGCTGAGATTCAAAAAGTAACAGTCACAGGAAAACTTGTCAGCTGTTCTCCGCATGTGATGTCTGAATATAACCTCGCTGAGTGAAAACTAAAGGATTAAAAGCCGCTCTGCTCTCAACTGAAGTCAAGAGCTAAGATTAATTTTTCACAAGTATGAAGCTATTTCCTCCATATTCACATTTGCATATTCGCCAAAGGACACAAAAATTTCAGATGAATACAAAAGTATGTCCAAAAAAAATTTTCAAGCTGGAAGACTTTCCATTGGGATGATGCCACGCAGTAATAAAGTTGGTTTTCTGGGCTCTGGGAAAGTTTTCATCATCATCATCATTATGGCATAAAAATTCATACAACAAGAAATAATAACTCTCCATGTTTGCAGTTCGTAGTGTCCTGTCAACAGTTTGTTTTATAAATGTCTCTCTGGGGAAAAGACCTTTTGGGCTTCTTTTTTTTTTGTTAGCGTCCATAAGTGGCCCATGAGAGAATGACTGACCGCATCAACTTTCTTTATGAATCCATATTTTCTGTGAAGCAGTGTGCCTGGGGGACTACTGGGTTTCCAAAGAGTTTGGAGGGTCGTGGGGTTTTTATTTAGCCTTTAATGAAAGGAATGGACTGAACAGTGTGTTTGTCTGCTCTAATGTAAGCTTCATGCCCGCCTCACTGGCCTAATCCCTACAGCAGTAAACTGATTTTACTTCAAAGCCAATAAGTCATCAGATAATTAGACTTTTGTATGGTTGTAAGTTATGTCTGAAACAGCTCAGTTCAGGAACAACACATCCAATGTGTTTACACTCCAGCACTAACTGAGATACTGGAATATTTTTTCAAACTTCAGTCCTCATCCTGAAAGACTTGTAAAAAATGTTTTTATATGAACAATAATGCAAAAAAATAAAAAATAGTCTAACCTCTGTGTTGCTGCGTTTTTCTATGGTAAAAATCCCCAAAAGGTACAATACTGCAGCTACTATAATACTGGGACTAATACGCTGTAATACAAGTTCATTGCTGCTGCTTTATTTATACTGTGTGTCTCCTACATTAATCATCTGCTGGTGGGGACACTGACTTTTTAACTGGGTCCTGTTAGCGTTGGCCTCAGTCTTTTAGCATGATGTAATGTGTGTAGCCCAGTGTTGTAGTCGAGTCACAAAATCACGAGTCTGAGTAGAGTCTCGAGTCCCTAGTGTTTAAGTCTGAGTCCAAGTCATCAAAGAAGAGTCCGAGTCAATTCCCTATGACCTGAGTCATGAGGTCTGAAAATCTGGACTTGAGTCTGAGTCTATTTTGATTGGCTGAACAGTGATTTGAACATTTGATTTTGAGCAGTGATGGTGATTGAGTCAGACTGAGTCAAATAGAAAGCTCTACAGTTTAGCTTACAATGGTCTTAATGGTTTGGTGGGGTTCAAGCGGCACAATGATTTTTATCATTTTATGAATGACCCGGCCACTACGGCGTCAACACATCAGTCCCATTGGCTGATGTGACACACACTTTGAGACACACAGAGCAGGTCTCGTCAGCGATCACGTTGGCTCCATAACACACTCATCATCACTGGTGAAGACGATTCAACACTTTGACCTAAATTTCCTCTCGGTTCAGCGTCCTCACACTCACATCAAGGCCTGTCGGTTTGAGAGCGTCAGACTTGATCACAAGGAAACTTTTAATTATGGTACATTCAATTATACATGTGGTATGAAATGAAGCAGTGTTGTGTGTGTGAACATCCATCAAAGTAAAGCAGGGTCTCATGTTTCCCTGCTGAGAAACACATTTTCTCGTTCCACCAGAACGAGAAAAGAACGTCTGCAGATTTTCACAAAGGTTTTAAAAAACTAGATCCAGGTGCAGCAGCAGGATTAGCAGTACAAGTGATAGTATCAGTGGTCCAAGTACTAGCAGTGGTAGTAGAAGAGTAGTAGGAAGAGGAAGAGGAATATTAACATGTAGTAGAAGTACTATAATTGTAGTAGTTGTAGTAGTCTAGTAGTTGCAGTATCATCGCCATAATCAGTAGTAAGTCGTAGAAGAATGGTAGTAGTGATACTATCGGTAGTCATAGTGGTGATAGTAATAGTAGTAATACCAGTTGTAGTATCTTATCAGTAGAATTAGCAGTGGTAGAAATTGTTCTAGTAGTAGTTCTACTAGTAGTAGAACTACTACCAGAAGTAGTTGAAGTATTAGCAGTCATAATATAGTAGAAGTATCAGTATAGGTAACAGTATTATTGCAGGTGCAAGTAATAGTAGAAGCATAAATAGTAGTAATAATAGCAGTTAGTAGAATAGTAATAGTAGCAACATTATTAGTCATAGAATAAGTACTAGTAGTTAGTATCCTACCAATGGTAGTAGAATAACAATATAAAAAGAACTTGTAGCAAAGAGTAATACTACTATTATTCATGTAGTAGTCATAGTAATGAGTAATAGTGGTAGTAGGAGAAAGACATTACTTCTGTCATAGTCAATAGTTGTAGTACTGTAGTAAAATAGTAAAAGTATCAGTGGTCACAGAAGTAGTAATAGTACCAGCAAGTTGGCAGTAGAATAGTAGTAACATGAGTACTTGTATATGTGCAGATATGCTGTGTTAAAAGACTGACGAGAAAATCACAAAAAAGAAGAAGAAATGAATATTAATGGATAAAAAGATTCATCTTTTCTGTGCAACTCTGATCTGTCGCCTTTCTTCCAATGTGCTGAACCTGCAGCTCATCAGATCCACGCTCCGGCAGGGTGATGGCGACAGAATAAAAAAAAGTATTTGAAGAATAATTGATTACCACGCTGTTTCTTTTCCTGACAGCTGATTTGCCACCCCGCTGCTGCAGGGACTGTTCACACAGCAGAGCCTCAGTAAGCAGATTTGTGCGGATGGGTTTAAGCCGTTGCCTTCTGATTCGCCCACTCTGCAAACTTATTCCTTCGGGAGCAGGCTGAGGAGACGGCAGAGAAACTGATCCACATAATGCTACAACTGCCTGGCACCATCAGTCCAGTGAATGTGAAAGGAAAGTGTATCGAGGGCTGGATAAGACGGATCAGACGGGACCTGGTCACTGTGCGCTTGGAGAGCGGAGCGCACGGGGCTCAGCTCGGATACTGATGCGCGTCCTCACGGGGATACTCCCACTTCCTTCACCTGTGGCGCTCCTGCTCATCTCAGGGCTGCTGGATACGGATCATTGATGAAAAGTGCCCCGGAGAGAGCCGTTCTCCGTCGGACAAGGAGCCCGTCAGTCTGCGGCGCAACAGAGGCGACCATGTCGGACAACTCCACTGACTTGAACAACGACACGCTGCCGGCGACTGCGGTCACACAGTATAATTTCCCTGCGCTCGTGTTCGGGATTTTGCTGATTGTGATCATCACCGGGGGGAACGTGCTCGTGTGCCTCAGCGTGTACTTGGAGAAGGCTTTGAAGACGACGACAAACTACTTCATAGTCAGTTTGGCGTTTGCGGACCTGCTGCTGGCGGTGCTGGTTCTGCCGCTCTTCGTTTACGCAGAGGTAAGAACCGAGCTAAAGTAGCTTTGAGTGGATTATTGAGCGGGCGTAAGGGCCTGAGGGGGTCACAGGGTCCTGGTGGGTTCATAACAGTGTGCTGTGAGTGTGGATCTGCTGCGGCAGGAGTCAGACAAGCCTCTCTTCATCTCCAGAGAGAAGTAAGTTCAGCACCTGCAGAGTTTTACTAACAAAGACACACAAAACAAGAGAGACAAGAAGCAAAATGTCTTCAAAGAGACACCAACATGTTTTTCTGTCTCTTTCAGTCTGAGCCTTGCTCCTATGTAAGGTGGGGGGTGGGGGGGGGGCTTTCAGTGTGTGCCCCAGGGCCTGTTGTCTCACAATCCATCCATGACAGGAGCCTTTACCGAACTGAACACCTGCTGATGTGTCACAGTGCAGAGACAGAGCAGTTTAAGTGGATGAGAGTCAAATACTTCTCAACTAAATGCACATATTTAAGATATGTTGGGTGAAATTATTAATGGGATCTAATCTGATTAAACGAAGTTGCCAATTAAACCAGAAACAGGTCATCATGTCAGAAAACAGAGGAGGGACCATGCAGTGCTGAGCCGCTCTCACCTCTTTAATCAGGATTAATTAATGACAGGGGGGAAGTGGGGGATTCATACTGGTTTGTCAGGAGAGGTATGATCCATAAATCACAATATTTCCAGGCAATAAATAGGTTTAAAGAGTGTAATCTAGTCCTTATTAAAGTATTAAAAGCCACCTGCCTGCTCGCCTGTCTCTCTAAATATCTCTGTGGCTCAGAGATGCCCTGCTGAGGCTTCCCCCCAAGTCCTCCTTAATTAGCCGCATTTGTGATCTTGTTACCTGTGCCAGTGGCTGCAGCGAGGTAATCTACTGAGTGTCACACCGGTGGTTTGTCCACACGCTCTTACTGGATTAGAAAAAGTCAGTCTGGAAGTTAAAACCTTTCCATGTTCCCAGCGAGAAAGAGTCGCAAAGAGAGGGAGACAGTGGACTGTGTTGTGTTTGAAAAGGAGGAATGTTTGTCTGCACAGGGAGCTGCAGTGGTGCAAGAGGATTACAGATATTTACGCTCAGATTGGGGGCAGCTAATGAGGTGGTGTTTGTGTGTTTCTTTTCTTTCTTTCTTTGTGTGTGCGTGCGTGCGTGCGTGCGCAGTTTCAGGGTGGAGTTTGGTCTTTGAACATGCTGATGTGTGACGGCCTGATGACCATGGATGTGATGTTGTGTACCGCATCCATATTCAACCTCTGTGCCATCAGTGTGGACAGGTAGGTGTGTGTTTGTCTGGTCAGGGTTTGCATCATCCCTCTGAGGGACTTTCAGGCCTTTTACTGTGGAAGCCAGTAGATGATGTGGTTAATTAACTCATGAATCTAAAATCCTGTTCAGAAGTAATGCAGTGATATTAAATTCATTAGAGGAGACAGGTGTCAGCTCCTGCTTGAATACGTTTGTTTACCCCAAAACTAATTCAGGGAAAAAGTGGCATTAAACACACTAAAACTTTTATTTTATTTTTTTTATCCACTGGATTTCCTGATTTAGTTTGAAGCAAACCCATGGTTCACAATCTGTCAGCAAAAAAAAAAAAAACAAAACAAATAAAACAATGCTCCAAATTGGTGATTATAAAAGCTGAGTAACAGATGATAAGACGCACAGTTAGAGAGCAGCTGGTGAACATAGTGGAGCATTTAACAGCTAAAGAGCCAGATATTTCCCTCAGGAGTTGGCGGGGAACAAAAACAGAGTGAACACTGGCCTTCAATTCATCAGGCTGAGAGAAAATTTGACTTCAGATGAATGCTAATGTCGCTGTGTATGTAGTCAGCTACTGGTAAACATGTTCGCCATATCAACTTTCATAAGGGGATAATTTGTCTGTTGTATTCACAGTTTGTTCCAAGTCCTTAAGTGGCCAAAAAAAACAAACAAATGATGCAGGTAAATATTGTCTAAACACAAGCAGCTGGACAAGAACTTTGCCCAAAACCGTCAGAAACTTGACATAAATCAGGAAGCGCTTGATTGAAGAACATGTAACAAAACTACAGATCTAATAATCAGAAATGGGAATGACTGTTTAATTCTCATGTGTATAAGTTTGCTAACTTTGTTAAGACAAGATGGATTATTCAGTTAGCAACTGATTTCTCCAGTGCGATATGTTTTTGTCTGTCGTCGACAGTGATGGTCTGAAGATTTGACTGTGAAAGTTGCTTCAGTTGCTTCTCTCTCGTTTGCAAACGTGGGTATCGAACTTCGAAACTTTTACAGACCGACCGAATTGGTTCGATACTATTCAGGATTGAAAAATGCCTCGTCATTCGATACCTAAGGAGTAAATGAGTGAATCTCATCGGCGTCAGTGAGCCAATCAGCATGCAGCATGCTCGGACCAAGATCTAATAATGCTGGTGATCGGCTGTTTATTTACACAAACACTTTTGAGAGTGTAAAGAGACCGAGCTTCAAAATAAATGTGTTGTAATTTTTCTTTTTGTTAAAATTTGAAAAAAGTATTGTTAAGAATCAGTATCAAAGTCAAGCTATAGGTTTCAGTACTGATATTAAAACATTTTGAATGATACCCTACAACTTCTATTTCACACTTTCTCTCAGACTTTCAAGCTCAAGCTGAGATGAACTTAACAAATCTCCTCCAGAGCCACAAAAGACACGACACAGCCGATGTGACTGGCTGATTCCTGCCAGTAAATGTGTAAAATCTTTGAAGTTCAGGCCTCTGATCCTGATCTGATTTTACCTGGATGTAAATCAAAGTAACATTCATGGATTTTGTTGATTATAAAAAAATTAAAGATGTTAATAAATGATTGAAGCTTCTTCTTCACATTAGCTCAAAATCCGATGCTGCAAGAACAATAAAACTCAGTGTTGATGGAAAACAGTGGCAGCTGCCAGGACGTCTCTGCACAACAAACAATTTGCATTTTAAACATGAAAAACCTGTAAAAAGTAGAAATGAACACTCGCTGACACTGACTTTGTGTCTGCAGGAGCAGAGTGACGCTCTGATGTACTTTGTTTTTCATGTTTAGGTCCTTCTTTCTTCAGCTACTCAACAGAACAGGAGCAGAGCCAAAACATGATTCAGAATGTGCCATGTTTTTGTTTCGGAGATTATAGAAATGTTTTTAAAGTAAGAAGTTGGCGGAGTTGATTCATAACTATTTCGCATAGATCTAGTAAAGAAATCTGGTAGTTGATTGAAAAAACAAGAAAGAAGTAGGTTCGTTATTATTAGATATTAAGTAATAAAGAACATGTGTTACTGCAGGTGAGTCACTCTGTTAGACATGTTGTTTAAAGTGTTAACTCTTCTTCTTCTTCTTCTGTTGTTTTGCAGGTTTATCGCAGTGTCCATACCTCTGAATTATAACCGTAAGCATGTGGACCATCGTCAGCTCATCCTGCTGTCGGCCACCTGGCTGCTGGCCCTGGCCGTGGCCTCACCTGTCATCTTTGGCATCAACAACGTGCCTAACCGTGACCCCACCGAGTGCAAACTGGAGGACAACAACTATGTCGTTTATTCGTCCGTTTGCTCCTTCTTCATCCCCTGCCCCATCATGGTCCTGCTCTACTTCGGTGTTTTCCGCGGGCTGCAGCGCTGGGAGGAGACCCGGAAAGCCAAACTACGCAGCAGCATCGAGGCCTGCAGGAAGCTGCAGCACGCCGCCGTCGCCACCGCCCTCCCCCCGCTGGCGGGCACCATCCCGGGCCCTCTGCCCATGCCTCTGCCCAGGATCATCGAGAGGGACTTGGCCCAGTCTCGGCTGGACGACACGGACGACTACATGCAGCAGGAGATTCCTTATCCCCGGCAGTACAGAGAGAACTCTGTGCCCACAGTGACGTTCAACCAACAACTGCAGAAGAAGAAGAGAGCCAAGATCAACAGCAGGGAGCGGAAAGCTATGCGGGTGCTACCTGTCGTAGTAGGTGAGTGTTCATGTTCTTCCTCTCCTCCAATCAGAGCTCAGAGGACGTCTACAACAACAACACAGTCTAAATATAGTTAAAGGGCCACAACAGTCCATTATCTACACATCAGTCACACTACACACTGAGTCACACACTGGGATACACACATGCTCACGTATGAGTTACATGTATGTTTATTTGATGAGGAAACACAAGACGAGCCAGAACAAGATGGATTTGGTGAAAATGATCCTACAGTCAATCTGCACCACAGGCCAGAGAGAGAGAGAGAGAGAGAGAGGATTACAGATCTAGACCATGACCACCGACAGGTCATGAGTGTCACCTGTCTCAGATCCAGTCTGGATCCATTCATGAAGCCACGTTACGCCATGTTCTCGTAAAACACTAGATTCCCATTGACCGGCCGCACTCCAGCTATTTCGTTTTTACATTTCCATGAATTGAACAAACTTGCACGATAGAGATTTTACAAAGAATTTAAAGAAGCAGAGCCTGAGAAATCCTGACTTTTAATGTCCGAGCTCCAAAAAACAAGACAATGCAACTCAGCAGCATCTTAAATTACACACTGAGTGACTGTTAAACACGCAGCTCGTATGGCTGGGTATCGAACTGCAAAACTTTTATGGAGTGACCAAATTGGTTTGATACTATTCAGGATTGAAGAATGCCTCATCATTCGATTCCTAAGGAGTAAATGAGTAGATCCCATCAGCATCAGCGAGCCAATCAGCATGCAGCATGCTCGGACCAAGATCTAATAATGCTGGTGATCGGCTGTTTATTTACACAAACACTTTTGGGAGTGTAAAGAGACCGAGCTTCAAAATAAAACTAAAATGTGTACTGTAATGTGGATTGTAATTTTCACTTCATGCCTCTGTGCCTGTGACAGTCAGGGCTGGAAGCATTATGGTTTTGCGGTTGTGTCTGTACGTCCATGAACGAGATATCTCAGTAACGCCTTGAGGGAACGTCTCCAAATATGGCACAAACACTCATTTGGACTCAAGAATGAACTGATTAGATTTTGGTGGTAAAAGGTCAAAGGTCATGGTCACTGTGACCTCACAAAAAAACGTTTTTGGCCCTAACTCACGAATTCATACACTAATCATGACACAATTTGATGTGGCTAATAGGATAAAATTAAGTGATGGTCAACTTCACTGTGACATCATAATGTTCTGCAAAAACACTTCTGGTCATTATTCAATGCTGTAACTCAGGAAGGAGAGATTGTGACTATATTTCCTGCAGCTTGGCGGAGGCATAAAACTGTGAAGAGGTAATTCTAGTTGTTAAAATTGATTTGATGACATTGACATAGAAGAAAAGCATTGCTAAGAATATGTATTGAAGTCAAGGTATCAGCGTCATTACCATATTGAACATTTATTGAATGATACGTAGCCCTGCAGCTTGTAATTCAGACTCTCTCTCAGACTTTCAAGCTCAAGCTGAGAAAAACTGAATGAATCTCCTTCAGAGCCACAAAAGACACGTCCTTGAAGTTCGTCTGTCAAACTGTGTAACAGGACAAATAGATGTAAATGTGACTATAAAACTCAGCTCATCTAGAAATAAGATTAAAATAATTCAATAAAAAAAGAAAAAAAAAAAAAGAAAACTGATTCGTCAAAGTCTGGTAGTGATTAACAAAACTCTGCTGTGACCCTGAGCCCATCACAGCTCGCTGTTTGTTTCTGGCCTTAGATAACTACTTTTATGAAAATCAGCTCTGAGAACCTTGAAATTCACCAATAACATTACATAATGAAGGCATAATAATTTATGTGTTAAGTGAACGTTACATCAGTTTTTATACAGTTTTTTCTTGACTGTCGTATTCGTCACAGTGGCCTCATTTCTCCATCTTACTGTTCGTGTGACACGACAACAGACAGTTTGACGCAGCCTGCGATCGGCTGACTGGGTTTATTCGCAGGATATCTCTTAAATCTGTTCACAGACTGAAATTTAATTTGGAGGGAAGTGGAAAGTTAGGCCATCGGCCAAGGAACCAATGATTAGTTTCTTTTTTAGATAGAGTGTGTTTGTTCATTTTCTACCTACTGTTTCCTCATGAGCCAGCGCTCTCATTCGAAAGGAAAAAAACAGTCTGGGAAATGCCTGCCATAATTGTGTATTACTATGATCACTTCATGTAGGGGCTTTTCAGGATCTAAATGCAGATTATTGAGACATTTTTCAGTGGAGTGTGCAGCTTTGGCAGAAGCGTGCTCTAAAATTATACAAGTTTTTTTTTGGTTTGGAAAGCTATCCGTGCAAAAAACAATCTAACTGAAGATTGACACATCTGACTATCATTTGAAGCTTCTTGCTGCATTTATTTATTTGTATTTGAATGATTAAGTGGTTGTTTAGACTGAAAAAACAAACCAAAAAGATGCTACAGGCTGCAGGTGAGACATGAAACATGGTGCAGGGATAGACGCCAAAGCAAACGACATTATTTTAAAAAAAAAAGTTCAACCTGGCTCAACTTTTCACAATGCAATGCAGCATCATCCAGCAGGCGATGTGTTGCCTCATTAATATGTGTGTATGTGTGTTACTATAGACCTCCAGCCTGCCTCAACAGAAGATAAAGTGATTGTGGCGGTGAAAGGTTTTCTGGGTAGTTAACTCCCGTCTCAGAGCATTATAAACTGATAAACCTTAAAGTCACAGTGAAACAGAAATTAGAGTCTTTATCTCCAGTAATGTGACTTACTTATTTCCAAGTTAAAAGGGAACATGTGGGCGTGTTGTATGAGAGGGATTGTAAAGGTTTAGCGAACACACGGTGATGTGGAGCTGTAGTGAGTCATGCAGTTGTAGACAGATGTTCACCTTCACCCACGTCTGTCGCGGTTGTTTTGGAAGGTCATTAACACATTAATCACTTTTGGGAATGTAAAGAAAGTTTTTGCCAACTGAAATCCAAACACACAAACTGAGGTGAGGTGTTTATGTTTGTTAAGCTAATTTCTGACATAGGTAACATTTAACAAGAGGAGACAGAAGTGGAACTTGGGAAATATGTTTTTGTATTGTTTTTTTTAACTTCACCGTCTTTAAAACTCTTCTGGATCATATTTCACCGCTATTTGAAGCTAGACCCTCAACATTGTTTTTATGCAGGTTTCACTTAAGGTGAGCCGTTAGTTTGATAAATTGATTTCTACAAGCCAAACAAACTAGAAAACTGATTTTTCTTTTGGTTCCTCTTAAAAGTTTTGGTTCCTCTCCAGACATGTTTGAAACCATGTCAAATACTCTATGAATGCTATGATTGATATTTTGTTTAATAGGGTTTTCCCACATAAAAACTGGGGCTGGTAGCACATCTACACTAACTTCCTCATTGAGAAATCTGGATCAGGCTTTATGCCCCGCCCACCACCGCTGTGACGAAGATCGGAGACTAGCAGACGTATCAGATAGCGCAGTTAGCATCTTTTATTTGTTTATGTTGTTTGTTAGCTTGTAACTGGCAGCGGCTGACAAAGTGTTTGTGGTTGTGCTAATGCTAACTCTCTCTCTCTGTATTGATAAGGTTTCAGATTTATTTAGCCCCGCCCCCAGGCTCTGCAAGTTGATGGGATTGGTTCCTGAATCTGTTTTTATGATGTCAGTAATCATAAAAAAAACAAAAAAAAAACCAACATGAACATGTGAACATCATCATATTAACAAGGTTAAACATTAGATTTTCATTGGAGCGGAAAACAGTACAGTTGTCATTCAGGAAGCAACAATCGACTCTTTGTAGGATTTCCTCTTATTTGTAGAAGTTGTTTCCCGACTTAAAAAAGTTTCTCATGTGAAAACGCCGTCCCTCTGTTGTCAAAGAGCTTTGTGCCAAAGAGTCCAAAGCTGAAGCACCTTTTATTATGTTTATCCACTGAAGCAGGAAATGAAAAGTAAAATTGCTCCTGACAGCAGGTGAGGTGGTTTTAGTGCTCAACAGTTCAGTATAGTAATTACTACCGTGTTTAAACTCCACAGCAGCAGCCGTAAGTAGTTTCACCAAACTTTCTTGTGTGTGGAGGCTTTTAATCAAACAGGATCAGACCATAAATTATAAACAAACTTCCCCACGCTCATATTTTCAATCCCGGCCGCGTCTCCGCTCCGTGAATCTTAATTGTGTATCCTGATGTTTCCTCCACACGTAAACAGACTCTGAGAGGTTTTACAGTTTAATTATTGTTTGTGCTGCAGCTCAGGTAGCTGAGGCCGCTGACATTCATGCACTTCAGACTTGAGTGACGGGGGGTAAAAGCGTCGCTTCTGACTGGCCGCCTCTCAACGAACAGCGCCATTATAGCTTAAAGCCTTCAATCCAATTATTATGTAACACATGATCTTATAGTCACACCGTCTCTCCTGAACACTGGGGCTGAGATCCGCCCTGATTTGTTGACCGTTTTGGCCGATGTCCCACCAGAGACAAACCCAATTTTACTCTGTAATTGCGGTTCGATACATAAAAGCAGAGTTTATACAAATAATGTGCTTTAAATTTACATTTGTGTGCAAACTGCAGTGCTCAGCAGATTGCAGCTGGTGATGTATGACAGCGCGAGGTGGTATACGACCGTAAAATCATTCACCCTGATTCATGGCTACAGTAAAGACTTTCAAGAAAGCATGCAAAGAAAAAACTGCCATTACACTGCAGGGTTTCTGTGACGTCTTTGTGCCTGACATTCTCCGAAGAACACAGACAAAACTTCTTTTACAGAACAGAGCGCTGACACGGATCCCTACATTTAATACAGCATTATCAGAGCTAGCCTGAATACATCTTATGAATAAGAAGTGTGCATGTGTCCGCCTGACAGTAGAGCTGTGGCATATTATGCAAAGTCTTAATCTCCTGGAAAGAAAGACATAGTGTTAATCCCATCCATCAACCTCTTAACACAAAGCTAATAAATCACCCGAATCGTCTTTTTCACCAACGTGAGGCGACACTTGAGACAAACGGCCTGAGTTTGATTCAGTGACACAGCTATTTGTAGCCCTCGCTCGTTCCTGAAGGTTCGTTCAAAATTAGCTTCGAATCTCTGTCCCTGTGGTCATAAAGTTCACGGAGGTCGTATTTTTGCTTCTGTGCCTTTATCCTCGCTGTTCAATCTGGCACTGAAATTAATGACTTTTTTGTGAGGTGGAAAAAAAAAAAAGTAAAGAAACCCCAAAAATTATTGAGCACCCACGAGCAGTGATGTCTAGAGTTAAAATTATGAGACGGCAGGGTCGTACATTTCTGCTTTGTCTCTAATGAACTCAGTCTGGTCGTGAATCATTAAGAGTCACACTGTGAACACATCATCTTGGTTCCTTAATTTGACATATTTCCTGTTGAAGCTGGATTTTGAGGCGAGACAAAACACAGGGATCAGTCAGGGGGGAGAAATGGTGTCGTTAAAATATGGTCTATATGATGGTTTTATGGGTTGGAGTTTTTATTTTCCGCCTATGCTTTCAGTATGACGTGAACTCCACAGCTGTGTTCCCATGTCCAGCTTCACACTTGTTTTCTCATTAGAGTTTTGCGCATGTAAATGTAGTTTTTAGAAATGTGTACATTTGATATTGTACCTGCAAACCTGAAAGCTTCTATATTTAAAGGAAGAGAGGCTCTGAGCGAGTGACTGCTTTGTTGTGACATCACAAAGTTACAGAATTTCTGACAGCTCATTTTAAGGCTCAGTTTCTGAATACAGGCTGTGTGTATTTCTCTGAGGACTGAGCGCTTTGATACTTCCCCAGTATTAATACAGAACCTAGACCTGTTTTATATTCAAACAACACATGGAAATCTACCTTTATACAATATGGGACCTTTAAGTCTGTGGCTGCAAGATTGTGTGTTCAGTTTTATGTTTGCAAGCTTCTACCTTCTTCCATCTAGCTTTAAATAGGTGGGGCAAATATTATATATCATTAAATATAATAAATCCGGCCATTTGCAATATTTCTCATGTGAGAAAACTTTGAATTACTTTTAAGTGGCAGCATCAGTTACACCTGAAACATAAAATACAATAATATAATTAGGTATAATTAAAAGAAAAACTGAAATACAACACTACAATAATATTGTATATCTCATTATTTGGTAGAGACTGTATCGAGATATTACATTTTGGATATCACCCAAGCCTACCTTCACTCTCATTTGTTCTTTACACAGATTTATAAATCACAAATTCAAGTGTGGGACTTTTTTTATCTGGGTCTGTAAAGCTCCCAGTTAGCAGCTGGTTAAATGTCTCACTGTAGCAGCACTGAGCTCATACACATTAAATGTCCTGCCCTCTGCCCCTTGTCCTGTTTTCTTTACAGAGCTGTGTGCACAAAACCTCTCTATTCTTAAAAAGTCTATGATCGTGCACATGTGAGATCTTCTTGTGTCATAGCTTATAAAATTAAGTTTGCACAAAATTATAAAACAGTGTTTAAAGACTGTCTGATTCCGACATGACACAGCAGCACATCTGTCGACAGCTGGCTGTGGAGGAAGAGCTAAAGCAAAGCTCACGACTCTAAAATAAGAAGAGAAAGAACTGAAGTTTATATTTACAACTTCTGTGAGGAATGTTTCTACTCTGGGGGTGAGCATCACGTTGAGAAGAAAAGACTACAGGTGCCTTTTTTACGTTTATTTATAGGGTGTTAATTAGGAGTGTAAGTTTACAGTTTGGAGCGATAGATGACGCAGGGCTCACAGCTCAACACACAAAGTTTGGATTACAACAAACTTTGACTGTGCAAATAGGTGCTTTACTTTAAGTTTAACTATTTGTTCTGTTTCTAAAATTTTGAAAGCTGATCCTTGTTTTCTAAAATAGAAAATAAGTAAATGAATAATTAACACGTCCGAGTGGTTGAACATTTACCAAATACCTCAGTTGGCCACAAAGCCAAAATATAAAAAAATATAAAAAATAATGTATGTAGGAATGTATATTAGGTATTTTATCTTGTCCTTTGTTTTTACTATTTTATCTGAAAGTTTCCATGTTATTACTTTATTATCCACCCTTTGTATTTCTGGATTTTGATAAGTTCTATATAAATAAACGTTACCATTATAAACTTAATTATTTTAAGGCTTTGACTGACAGTTCACATCGTTATTTTAATAGTAATTGTATGGGGCCCTCTAAAGAATGACGAGTATAAAAAGCCAAAACTGTTGATTTAGTTTCACTTTAACTACAAGATGAATATTGTGACATATTGTGAATCATAGTGCCACAATATTGTATTACACATCCATAGGATGACCAGCTCCGTCACTTTGGTTTAAAAACAAGGTCTGGGTCTGAGGTGCCTGAGGTAACCATGACAACTGATTTCCCTCCATGTTCTCATTGCAGGCTGCTTCCTGTTCTGCTGGACGCCGTTCTTCGTCGTCCACACGACGCGAGCCGTGTGTTTAACGTGCGACATCCCTCCCGGTCTGATGAGCACCGTCACCTGGCTGGGCTACGTCAACAGCGCTCTCAACCCCATCATCTACACCATCTTCAACACCGAGTTCAAGAAGTTCTTCAAGAAGTGTTTCCGCAGCTGCTGCTGACGGCTGGTTTCCCTCCACGGACACTGAGCCAGTGAACAAGAGGAAGGAACTGGAACATGACGAAGCTCAGACCTGAATGTGTCATGGTCGGATTAACAGGTCTGAGGCTTCCAGTTTAACCAGTTAACTTTTGTTTGTGGGCTGCCAGGTGCAGACGGACAGGCCGATAAGGATGAGGAGGACGGCCGATAGTATCTGGATGACAGAAATAATACATCCTGTTCTTTTACTGCTGATATCACCTTTTTATTTTATCGTTCGGTGATGAGCTTTTGATCACTGCGCAAACTAAAAGATGATGCTTTGGTGGAAAGCTGCAGGAAGCAGCTAAACACTGTCGGCTGACATAGATTGTGCTGCCTGAAAGGAGGATATCATCTCTTTCAGTTTGTCAGTACAGCATTTTTTTTTTCACAGTACACTGTATATCAGCCTTGGTTTGGGTTATGGTCTGTCAGTTCCAGTTAAGGACGTGGGATTTGCACAGAGCATGAGAAGGATGTCTGCCTGAGAGGATCAACTCAGGGCAAAAATGTCCCCAAGGATTCAGAAAGACTGAATAAGCTTCAACAGACCAGAATGACAAACAGCTGAGAAAAGCTTCATGAGTGAAAAGAAAATCCTCTAAATCAGCCACTGATATCCATATATACATATATAGATAAGCTTAAAGGAATAGTTCAACATTTTGGGAAATACATTTATACGCTTTCTAGCCCAGAGTTAGATTAGAAGAGCAATACAACTCTTAGCTTAAAGTAAGGACAAGAAGAAGACTGGCTCTGTCCAAAGTGAGGCTGTTTCTGACTCTGGCCATGTTGTGTTCCTCCATCACGGCTGTCTGTCATCACGCACAGCTCCAGAGCAGCTCGTCAAACCTTTATTCATTTCTCTCCTGCTCTCTGTGACTTCACTCAGCCGAATTCACAGTATAGTGGTTCTCATTTACATATTTGTCCGTTTCTGTTCTCAGACAAAACGAGAATGAAATTTGATCTGCGTTGACCGGCAGTCGTGACAAACCTGCTGAGCTGCAGCTACAATCCTTATTCTACGATCAAACAAAAATACAGGTTGATGACAGCAGCTGCGCTGAACTGTCATTTGAAAGGAGTGATGACAGAGAAAGGCAGAAGCGTCAGTAACTGTCACATCTGAAAGAGCCGCCAACGTGTTATAAACACTAAAGAGGTCGGCAGAATGACTATAAACTATATTGTAAATGCACAGACGGTGACAAATTAAAGGAAAAATCTGAAAAATGAATGGATGACAATGCCTCCATGCATAGGGCCTGATGGTTTGAAGAGTATGAAAATGATGTGAATCACATGCTGTGGCCTTCGCAGTCACCAGATCTCAACACAGTTGAACACAATCGTCAAAACACCACATGAGGAATTATCATTAGAAAGAGGAGACTTGTAGACTCCACGCCAAAGAGCACTGAAGATGTTCTGGTGGCACATGGTGGCCTTTTTCCTTTAATCTGTCACCTGACTGTAGCTGCTGAAGAACAGAAACTCTACTCCTGAAACATTTCCAGTGGACGTTGACGGCAGGACAGAGCCGGACTGCAGCCGGACGCCGTGTACATGCAGCGACCGAATCTTACAGGTCGCCTCAACGTCCTCAAACGTCTCTCCTGTCTGACAGTGCCGTCAGCCGAGGGAGGTTGTTTAGCCGATCCGTTTTCGTCACAGTTCCTAGTTCTGTAGTTTAAATGTTTACGGCTGCCATCCTGTGTTACAGAGGCACCTGTATTGCCTTATGTCCCGCCATGATCTCCTTGACTAAAGACCACATGCTCACAGTGCTAACGTTCTGTCATCAAGAACGCAAACAAAAATCTGTTTTACCTCATTAACATTCAAATGTATTGCAGTAAGGCACCTAATTCTACACGGCGGACCTGTGGTCTAAACATGTTTTAACCACGTATTGTTCTTCAGTGTCGACAGCGTCACAAAAATGAGTTTCGACTCGAGGGCTTCTCGTCTCATGATTTGAATCATTTACGTTTAGAGAAAATCCACCTTCCGAGCTCAATAACGAACATGTTGTGTCATGTTTGTTTAATACATACGTACACCAAGATGTAAGAAAACGACAATGAACTTATGTGTTGGACAATTTCTGCAGTAACTTCCTGCCAAACAACCAGGAGAAACAGCCGACAGATACAAGAGTGCTGTTAATATTTTCATCTAACTCTTGGCAAGAAAAAGCGAAAAAGTATTTCCCCAAAATGTCACATTACTCCTTTACTAGTTGTCGAAAGTCACGAGACATGAAAGCGCTTCTGGGAAACATTAGAAATCACCCACGTATCAGTGAGTTGAAGGTGACGAGGCTGGTTGCAAACACAGAAAATGTCTGCCAGGAATCTGAAGCATGATCTCAAGAAGTGTGAGTGGATAATCTGGATGTCTCCTGTTAGAGGAGCAGGATTTGCAGCCAAAAGGACCTGAGGAGCAGAACTTGAAAGATCAACAACCAACCCTCCCTCCCTCCCTCCCTCCCTCCCGTCATGGATCACTGACTTCCTCTTCAACTGTGTGTCAGTCAGTTAAAAGGATTACAATACATGAAGCCTGGCACAGCTGAAACCAGGTCACCGTGGCTGTTTAAAGTCATTTTAACGTGTACTGATAAAAAAACTTTCATGAGTAGCAATATGCCTTAAAGTCAAAGGATGTACTATCTATCATGTTACATTATAATCTGCAGCATTTAAAACCTTCAATATACTGAGGACATTTACTGAAGGGTTTTTAAGCTATTTCCTGTTTCACATTCAAAACCTCAGTATGTTGTCTTTGTAAATCATTGATTCGGTGATTAACTCTACAGCTGAGGGGATAATTAAAGTTTGTTTTCTGGAGTTTAACATAAAGACGCAGGAGGGTGTTAACAGCTTTTGTGGGACAGTTTAACTTGTGCGTTGATTATTCTCTGGAAAGAAGAAACTTTATGTTGTTCAGTTTCAAGTTATAACAAGAAACTTTTTTAATTATGAAATCATTTTTTTTTATTACTAAGTACCAAATTATTCTGTACTTCTCTTGTTATATCAAGAACTTTTCATTTTTATTCAAAATCAATGTATCTTGTTAAAACAAGGAATGTTTTTCATTATGACATAAGTTGGTATGAAGAAACTTCGATTTGTGGTACTTTACTTTGTACTTTTACCTCACACAGTGAAACATTAATAGCCTATATTATAATATATAGAAACTCTTTCACATGAAGGACTCCTAAACTGACACAAATTAGACCACAGACCCCCATCAGATAAGATTTTCAAGCTTTTAGATGTTTAATTACAGAAAGTGTTTGAAACCCATGACCAAAATACTCCAATACTGGAATTGTAGTGAAAATAAATTATTCCCCTTTTCACTGGGGACCCCCATTAACCCTCACTTTGAGAACCGCTGGGCTATAATACAGCGGATCACTGCTAGATGTAGATGAAGAAACTGTCATCACTTCAACAGAATATGCAGCTTTTAGAAAAAAAACAAGCTGTAAAGAAATAAAATGTGCAAACTGAAGATCACAATCACCAACTTGACGAGTCCACAACACAAAACACAAAAATACAGAAGCTGACTGACAGTTGTTTCCCCCCAGTTTTAACATTCTGGTTTAGATGCTGCTGCAGATATCTAGTTTATATAATGTAGAGCTTGAGCTATTTTGATGATCATATAGTCGTAATAATAATCGTAAATCGTAATTTTTAAGATAAAAAGGCCAAATCGGCTCAAATGTGAGAAGTTGTTTCTCTTCTTCGTCTTAAATGTTGTTCATCCGAGGATGTCACTTTGACCTCCTGGTGAGGTTAATAGATAATAAAAATCGCTGTTAGTTGCAGCCCGAATCACACCAAAAGCAAAATGAAAATTCTGGCCCAACATATGCCTGGTTCCTCGGCCCAAGTCTGGCCCGTATACGTCCACATTTTGGGCAGATGTTGGCTGTTATCCTGCGGTGCTGACTGACAGCCAGAAGATTTTGTGTGTGCACGCTACAATTGGTCCTGATGTGGAAGTAGCATCTGACAGTCATGCTGTATACGGGCCAGATTTGGGCCGTGGAACCGGGTGTATACTGGGCCAGAAGAAAACAGGCACGTGGTCCAAGTATGGGCCGGATATATTTTTGCTATCTCCACGAACCACAACAGCTTTTAGCGTCCCCTGGAAACTTCCTTTTATAACTTGCTTCACTTTTTTCTCTGTGCAACTCGCAGCGTTTCTGTATTTGCTTGTGTTTCCTTTCTTGCTTGTGTTTTCTTTATTTTCATTGCAGTTTGTTCGGCTGCATTTGTGTAACCAAACTAGCGAATATGTTTCACTCATCTGATTGTGTTTTGTCTCATATGCATACTTTTTCTTTAGTTGCAGTGGCAAAAAAATTTCTTGTTACTTCATACCAACTTACATTATGACAAGAAAATTCTAGACGAAAATGAATAAGGTCCTTTTCATACCACAACATGTTTTCCGTGTCATAATGTCATATTTATCTTATTTAAAAGGAACGTTTTCTCGATGTAACAACACAAATCACAGACATTTTTACACTATTAAACCGAACCCTAACATTGCAAGTTAACTGCAGCTATAAAAGACAATTTACAGGCAAAAGCAAAGTATCCAATGCTGCACATGTCCCCAATTTACCATGTTATAATGAGAACATTTCTTGTTTTGATATATTGATTTTGTGTAATAAAGGGAAAAAAAAGTTTTTGATAAAATCCTGTCAAGTTTCTTTTTACAAACTGAGTAATTTAGTTTGTATTAATAAGAGAAATAGATTAAAACATTACAACATGAAAGTTATCTTGTTATAACATGATATAACATAACAAGCGAGCAAGTCGGCAAATATTTTTTGTCATGGTGACAGTAAAACGAGTGAAACGGTGCCGCAAACGCAAAAAGAAAATAATATATATTTTGTTTTAATGAGATTTGTTGATAGATTCTTGTTAAAATGGAATTATTTGGTTTGTAGTAATAACAAGGAAACGTTAGAACGTGAGAAGTTTCTTGAAATAGCAGGAAACTGAATATTTTTTGGTCGTGCTGCTGAATATTAAACAGATTTCTTGAGAGGGAGGGAAGAGAAACTTCAGCTTCAAACTGTCTTAAAGATTTACATTCCTGAACTCCGTCTTCTACTCTGACTGATGAATAACATTAGAATAAACTTCATCACATTTTGCAGTATATCTTAGAAAAAAGAAAAGAAATAAAAAAGGAGCAGGAACTTTGGAGACTTTATTTTTCATATCAGATACCGTTTACTTTAAAAAAAAAAAAATGTCTGTATGATGTTGAATGAAATCTTTAAGTTGCAATGATAGAAAAGGCCATTTAAGTGAAGTGTTTCCAGATTGTGACATTAGAGTCTTTAACCTCCACTCTTGTGAAAATGGTTGTTTTATGTTCTGGAAGTATCTTCGGCTGCAGGATGACTTAAATTTGAGTGGTATGGTCCTTGAAGCCATCACTGCCTGTCACCACAGTGTGTATGTTTGGTTACTGACTGTGCCTACTGTACGCCATATCCACGTTTTAAGTGGAAACCTTTCTAATAAAGTGTGTCATCTTTCTAAACGTCCTTCAGTTTGTAGGTCGATGTGGTCAGACTGACTCGTCTCTTAGTCTGAGATCATTTAATGTGTGAGAACACCTCGTGCCAGGCGGACAGACTGGAGCCCAGATGTGAAGTAGATAACTTTCATTTTAGAGTGACTCAGCCACAGTTTGGTGCCAATTTTGAAATCTCATTTATGCATGGATGGGTTATGTGATAATGGGCCCCTGGGCGCGAGCGATTTAAAAAAGGCCCCCACCCCTCCTACCCATGACAAAGACACCTACACTGAAAGAGACACACAAAAAACACAGACATGTCCTTTGTGGTCGTTTTGAGTCTATTGTTGTGCTTGTTTTGCATCTTTTTGAAGTTGTTATGCATCTATTTATGCTTTTATGATCCTTTTGCGTCTCTTTTTTTGTTGTTTTGCGTCTCTTTGTGCTCATTTTGTGTTCCTACATAGCTGTGACATGAGCAACATTTGAAAAACTGCAGATGAACTTCTTGACTCCTGTCTGAAGCTTCCTGCCACAGCAGATCCACACTGACACTCCTCCCTCTGACACTACTACAAGGCTTTGAGATATAGTTATAACTAATCAACATTATAACATTACTTCATTTGAATTAAATTGGGATTAATTGGCGCTAGAAAATATTCTTACCACCAACTGAGATGGGTCTGCAAGTCTTATTCCTTCCTACTCAGCGTGTGGTAACTTCATTTTAAATCCTAAATTCTGCCATTTCCATCCACTTTATCTGTTTTTACTCTTGTAGTGCTGCTACCAGTGAGTCAGCATGACTCTGAAATAACTAATCAGCTGATCTCCAGGCACAGCTGGAGGTTCTGGTCCATAGAGCCTCAAAACCAAAAAAAAAAATGAATTTACAATTTGATGGAACAATTTCAATCTGTAATCAAATCAAATTATCTTTAATAAGCATCAGATGGCACAACAGTGTTTTCTGATCTGCCATTGCTATGGTTAACGTCTGGTTATTGGGCGACTACAACTAATCCACACAAGCTTCATCAAGGTTCACTTAGTAGCCATTCTGCAGCTTTTGATCATATCACACAGTCTTCATCAGCCGCCGTCCGTGCTTTAACGACTTCTCGTCTATGTCGGCTGAAAACTTGAGACTGAAGGTTCAAGTCGACAAAACGATCTCACTTCGAGGTTCGTGGACTTTCAATATCAAACCCTCATATACTCCAGTTTGTTCCAACAACATTAACAGAGCTACGCCGCTGGAGTGACAAAAACTACAACTTTGAATGACGCTGCTTTGACCAGTGGATCTCACGGTCAACCCAGTTCAAACTGGGTACATGTTTTTGAAGGAAACGTAGAACAGAAGATGAAAAAACAATAGCAATAAGTTCTGCAGTCGACCTATTAACGTCGTCAAATAATCCTAAAATGTGGAGTTAAAAAAAGAAAAAGTCACACTCATAAAGGCAGAGAGGAGGATTTGACTTAAGAATTTAAGTCCCTTTAAGAAGCGCACACACACTAGCATGAAAGGAAAAATTTCCTTGCAGCATGATATCATACGGCATGTGATAAAATAGATCTTTTCTTGTTACAGAGACGTCAGCAGCTCCCTAACAACACGTTTTTTCCAGGACCGGGGGAAAGGAGAGGTGAAAATTGGAGCGAGGTGTGAGAGCTGGGCTCAAAAAAGTCTCAGGCGGGTGATGAGTTTGATCAAATCTGTAATGATCTGCAAAACTACAAACCCCAGACAGCACGGAGCACACTGAGGTCAGGGTCAGAGAGAGAGAGAGAGAGAGAGAGAGAGACTTTCTCACTTTCTCTCAACTGGAAAAAGTCAGTTCTCTCTCATTAACTGCAAGTAAAAGACATCAATGGAAATGAAGGTGCACTGATGGAAGAGGGTTCATGGTTCAGGTCCATCTTTGAGCCAGCTATTTGTAAATCCAAACAATGCTGCTGCACAGTGTATATTGAGGACGCAGTATCACTGTGGGTCTTTTTCTTTCCATTTATTTATATTTATTTTAATTTCTATATTTTATATAGACTATTTAGTTGTTGTATATGATTTAGGCTTTAATTGTACTGTTTGTTACCAACACGTGCCTTTAGGATTAATAAAATATCCATCTATCCATGATAAAAAAATTTAAAAAAGCAATAAGCTATATCAACAGGAAGTTACAGTAGCATAACTTCCAAAAATAAAAGTTTGAGGATATATTGAGAGATAAACTTAATTGTGCACAGACTAATACTGACCTGGAGATTCAGCTTTAGCTGCAGGTATCATCATAAAACAACCGACACCAGATCAACATTCAAGCAGGAGGTTGATCTTTGGCTCCCTCTGCTGGTTACAAACACATTCAACAATCAATTACTGTTCATTTAACTAAAGGAGAGCCTGGCGATGTCGTATGTTTTTTCTTAATGTCAACAAACCTCACAAAAAGACCAAATCCAACAATTAATTTATCTACTAATAAATTCTGTGTATATCACAGCCTGATGTACCTGATTCCTCTGAGCCGTAGAGCTCCAGTTTCCAAAAACTACTAAAACACATCACAGAGACACTGTGTTCCTTCATCATCATGTACACACACACACACACACACACACACACACACACACACACACACACACACACACACACACACACACACACACACACACACACACACTGTTTATTGTGACTCAGTCCGACACACACCATCCTGCTGCCACAAATACTCACACAGCACCAAATGTGGTTTAATGAGCTGCTGAAGAGTCGCCAACAAACACTTTGTATATTTCCTCCTGTTTGTTTGATAAAAACAACAGTGAACAGATGTTTTAGGAAATTACTGAGCCGTCTTTTATTGAAACTATTCATTCACATCACGTTACTGCCACCGACAGAAAGAAATCTGAGCTTGTTTTAATGAACAAGATGACGACAAGACACTAATCAACTGCTGTCTTCCTCTGATATTATTGCAAGTTTGAGTCTTGTCCATTCTTAATGTCCTGTAGTTCCCTTGTCTTATATATATATATATATATATATATACATACATACATACATATACATATACACACACACTGTATATATTTTTTTTGTGAGATTAAATGAATTTTCACACAAACGAAGGCCACCACAGAGACTGTAACTGCATTTCTTATGCAGAACTTGGAAACAATATTTCAAGAAACCAGAGGTAAATAAATAAAAAAGAATATTGTACATCTTCACTCTTAGTCAACATGAGTTGCATAAGATATTCTATTGTAGGTAAAACTTAAATGGAAAACCCTGTATCTATTTTTGACAGTTTCTTTTTGTTGAGACAAAAAGCTCCTGTTTCGATTTCATCACTGGGCATCACTTACCTGCATGTTTCATTTCTATTGCTTTCTACTGCATTTCCATTATAGCAGCTCCTTATTTGCCCGTCACTGAGTTTCCACTGACACAACCGTGACCCCATTACTTCTGTTAGTACATGATCCTCAGTGAAACAACAACGTGCAAAAGAGTCATGTGGATTTTGTCCTGAGGTTCAGGTGTTTTAGGTGCTGAGTGCAGTGAATGAAGTCAAACCTCCAGCTTGATGTGGTGTCACTCCTCTGTCTTTGTTGCAGCCTGCAGATAAACATACACACAGTAACATGAGTGATGTTTGCAGTGTGGCTCCCACTCACTGCATCAGTCAGGCATTTATTACCAAAACGCACTCAGCCTCATACAGCTGCACTGATTCCGTTTTTACTCTTGAGGGGATCCGTGCACTCGTGGTAAAAACATCTAATCTCACAAAGGCTCTGCACCTGAGATTTTTGCAGGTATTTAAAGGAAGAGTTCGACATTTATTTGCTTTCTTGTAAAGAGCTACATAAGAAAATTGACACTGACTCTGTCCAAAGGTAAAAAAAAGAAAATATAAAATCATGCATATCTATTATTATTGTTATTACTATTGTTATTTGAATTTCTTGATGGCTATCTGTATTAATTCACTGTCTGTAGAGTTTCATATGTATTGGGAAACAGAAACTATGATTTCTCATCTGTACCTGAAAAACATTTTGCTCCATTTGATGAAATGATCAAATTTGAGATTTTCTTTCATCAAGTATTTGCCCTACTGAAGGTATATAGACAAAAATCTTGGCTGATTGATTCATTAAATAAAGTTAATGACTCAACAGACCCCTGGGAACCCTGGTGTAAAAAGATTTATAATGTGTGTGTGTGTGTGAGTTTGTAAACAAAATACACACTCACTTTCTTAGCAGCAGCGGCGGCCATCAGAGCGTCCAGCTCCTGAGTCCAGCCGAGGGCGTCGACCAGGGCCTGCACGCCGCCGACCACGTCACCCAGCTGCACGACGTCATGAGGCCGGCGGCCCCAGGCGAAGGGCCCCACCAAGTCCCTGTTGATGAGCAGACGGGGAACTGAGCTGCGCACGGCTCCAGCCAGACTGGCGAAGGGCTCCACCTGCAGAGCAAAGAGCGAACAACAGCAACTTGAAAATCACATTGGCAACAAGTCGATATACGTTATTTACTATGGATCCATCAGCTGTAGCAAACTCACAAAACATTAAACTACCGAGACACAACCAAACATTTTTACAATCGAGAGCCTTGAAGTGTGAGGGGGCGGTCTCTGACCCAGCTGTTTGAAACTGTTGATAAGAAATTAGAAAGTGTATTTTGACTCTGTCCGTTCATTGTTTACATCATATTGTTTTACAATAAATGTAAAAGAGCATTTTGTTTTGTTTTCATATGAAAATCCCACATAGAGATTTTGAGAAAAAGAAAAAGGTATACGTATATTATTTGTGGTTCATTCATGATGAAGAAAACATTTTATTCCACCCCGTCCCTCCTTTAATATAAAGCCTGCAACTTTCTCAACGACATTAGTGGAAACACTCAAATCACTGGAATCATTGAGAATCTTTACTTCCTCTGCAAGAGAAGGTTGTTGAATCCCGGTGGGTGCTGGGATTTATTGATTTTTTTATTTTATTTATTGATTCTGAAAACCCAAAATTTGAGGAGTGGCCTGGTGGTTAGGATGCATTGCATATAATAGCAATATCCCCAGTTCAGCTCCAGCTGGGGACCATGTCAAACCTCCCTGTCTCATCATGTTTCACTGTAAACTATTCAATAAAAAGCAAAAATGCCAAAAATGTGTGATGAATCAAGACTGAGGGTCAGTTTCAGCTTTGAACTGTCCCTGGTGTCATGTCTCACCATCACGTGGAATATGTCAAACTACAGGGACACGATGTTGTTTGAAGCTGGTGGTGCTCACCTCCAGTGACGTGCCCATGATGATCAGGAGATCTGCCAGCGGGAAGTCTGTGACGTACTTGAAGAAATGCCGTGGAAGCTCCTCCCCGAAAAACACAATGTCAGGCTTCACCACGCCCTTACAGGTGGGACACTTAGGGACCGTCCCACTCATCACATCAGGCTGATGAGACATAGAAACAACATGTAAAATTACTATCTAGTCTATCTACCGATTGTTTTTGAGATTAATCTACACCTTCACATTTACAATAAATATTCAGGAAACTAATGTAAATCTAGCGGTTGACTAAATGAGAAGAGAAATGTGAGCTGTTATAACTCACTCGAAGGTCCTCGCCCTCATACTTCCTCAGACAGACAGTGCAGGTGGCTGTGGCAAACGTGCCATGGGCCTCGACCAGCATCTCTGGAGGAATTCCTGCCACTTGACAGAGACGAACACACAAAAAAAACAACGATTTGCTTAAAATGAAACGCACAATCTCAGTGATGTGTAGTAATTTCAAAAGGTGTAAATACGTACATCTTTCCAGCCCGTCGATGTTCTGCGTGTACATCCTGAGGAGCTGACCCTTCTTGTGAAGCAGACGTACAAAGTGGTGGGTCAGATTGGGCTGGTAGTTTCCTGGATACAGCTCTTTGGCCAGGGCGAAGAAGGGATTAGGGTTTCGGTGGAAAAAGCCAATCTCGAATATGGCCTCGGCATAGGGCAGGTCATACTGCTGCAGGTTGTCATAGAGACCGCTGCCTGGAGACCTGTGAAGGAACAATCTGCTGATAGACCCCAGAACACACCAGTAGATTTATAAAATACTACATGACTAGGACAGGAAACCACATAAAACCTTTTTACCTGAAATCTGGGATGCCACTAGGAGTACTAATCCCAGCTCCGGCCATCACCACCACCCTCTTGTGCTGCTTCTCTCTAATGTTTTTGGCAATGTCCTGCAGAGTCTGCTGCTTGTCCGCTGCACCACCACCATGGGAGAAAAGCCCTCGAGTTCCATCCCACCAGGGAGAGTTTGATCGTCTGGGAAGAAGCAAAACAGGGGGTTTGTGGCCAAGCGTTTGTCTGTATCAACTCCACAAAGCTGCACATAAATACTGTATGAGACTCGAGTGGGATGACAGTCAATGATGGTCAGTTTGCTGCAAACCTGGACCACACAGGGAATCAACAACTTCACTCTAATCACGTGAACCCTATATTCCACTTACATTTTAGGTCAAACTTTTTTCATCTAACTTGGAAACAAGATCCCATATATATACTGTATGTCATTGTTTCAGTGCTCCACTTAAGTCTAACTTACTCATTTACAGATGCTAATTGCAATTAGAGCTGCAACGATCAGTCGATTAACAGAAAATTAATTGGTTAAGAAAGTAGTTGCTGTTTAACTTTCTGTCGATTAATCGAGTTATCATTGCATCCCTAAGTATAAGGGTATATGTGTAAACTTTCACTGAACAAAAAATGAGCAATAAGTATCACAAAGCTCAGTTAACATGCCTGTGGATTACACTGCTGCTTGCACACAGCTGCAGAGAAACAGTTTGTTTTTACCTCCTTTTAAAATCTGACTCTAAATGTGCACTACCTCTGATGTGGTGTAATTTTCATTTTAATGTAAAATTTTGTGATGCTGAACATGGACCTGAACCCAGAGAGGACTGGTGCAAAGTACCTGAGCAGAGCTGCTGCACCTTCAGCTGGACAAAAACTCCTCTGACCAAAGCCTACAAAACAAAAAAAACAAGTAGTGTCACATTTAACTACCCTAAATACTTCTTCTGTTGCACCACATCAGCTCTGTGTGTCTACTAACCGTGTGCAGAGAGCGTCCTGCTTGGTCCTGAGCACAGACTGCGATACAAACAACTCAGTCTCACAGGTGACATTAACGAGGGGCTCACCAAAGACGCCATAACTCAGCAAACTAAACTACCCACAGACCTTCATTGCATGACTCCGTTTTACAACAAGCGGGTTCCCAAACACGGACACGAGCTGTTAACACATTTTCTCCATTTAAAATAAAACAGAATGAAGAACTAATTATTGCCTTTCTACTGAAGTGTGTGTTGTTGTTGTCCTTTGACCTCCATATGATGCACCTGAGGGTACCGTAATGTACGATATAGTCTAACTTTAGCTTCACTGAACAGCTCGGTCGTTTGCTAACCTAGCTTCATCGCCCTTGTCGTTTAATTATTCGTCGTGTTTTGAGTTTAAATAACCAACGGGGCGATAAAAAATAAAGACTACAGCTGCCATGAAATCAACTTCACAGGTTTTTTTAAGCTAGCTAGCTCACTACTGGAGCTTGTTGTTGTTCTTCCCATTTTGCCGGCAGTACGTGAATGCAGCAACCCCGCATGCATTTCCCATCATTCCTCGCGGCTAGCAGACGTGAGGACCCACTGACTATTTGACGTTAGCTTAAAATTCAACAACACTTCACTCCCGAATAAACTTTAATTTCGCTACCATGAAAGATGTTACCGGGTACCTCAAGCAGCAGCAGAGCAACAGCTCAACGCCGGAGATGGCGGCGGAGTGGCACAACCTGGAGGATTTGTATAACAAAAGGTAAAAAGAACGTACGAGTCAGATAGCTAATGTTGAAAATCTCTGCTAACGCTAGGCTAGCTAGCGTTAGCTTGCTCATTCATTGGAAACGCTCGCTGAGTCATGCACGGAGCTAACGCTAAACCTTAAGCTAGCTCAAAGCCAAAGCTTGGCTAATAACAATAATATAATATTTTTATGTCACGTCATGGGTTGAAGCTTTGAAGCAGTCTCCAGATCTTTAGGGCAGTGGTAAGTAAGTTTGTCAGCCTGTCACAAGTTTTTCTAGCGGGTTGTTAGCGTCTGTACGACTTTATGGTCACGGCTCCAAGTATACAACTTAAAGATCCTGAGTATTCAATACACACAGGTTGGACCAATTCACACCTTATATACTACCTATTTGTATTTGCATCTGTATAACTACTGACTATCAATCAATACTAGTCGCTGTTTGGTTTTAGAAGTTTAAGATGAATGTTCGACGTGTAACCATGACATGACAAGTTATTCTAAATCCCTTTCACTTGTATCTGAATACTCCAGGTGCATGTTAGTTTATTTCTTGGCTAAAACTACATTGTTTCTGTGGAACATTTGTTTGTCTTCGGCCCTTGTGATACAGTGTAATTCAGATGAAGCGGTGACCGTCACTGACACTGTGTTGTTATTGACAGATTGTGGCATCAGTTGACTCTGAAGCTGACAGACTTTGTTAAAGATCCCTGCTTCAAAACAGGAGATGGCCTCATACAGGTAACTACACCACAGTCACACTATATTACTGAACATAAACAAAAAGCGGTTGATTGCTTATTTTTATAACTCTCAAGGAGAATTCAAAACGTCATTGTAGTTCTATTTACGCCAGTCAGAACAGGACATGGTGTCATCCCTGTTTAATTCACACTGTACCAGCATCAAGCAGACAGTCATCCACAGTTAACTCTCTGAGGTGCTTTAAATGACACTGATATTGGTGACAATAAGATGTCTAGTGGTGGTGATCATAAGTGTCTAATTCCAGACGGGTTCATTACTTGTTAGGAATAATATACCACAAACCTGTATTGTATGGTACTCTCAATAAATTCATTTTTGTTTATTTGCTATTAAACCCATTTGTTTTGTCTTATGCATCGTTAAGAGGCACAGCTCTGTCAGGCTGTGTGACATGGTTGAAATCATTAACATGATATTAATATGTCTATTTTTACTGATCATCATCATAATATGACTAATGTATGTAGAATTGCACATAAGACAATCAGAATGATGTTTAAAGCAAAAACTCGTTCCACTGTTTTACATTACATTTGACCAAATTGTGACCAAGCAGTGATGGAATTGTTTACGCTGCTAACATAAGATCATCATCATCCAGCTCTGTATCTCGTGTTGTTATTCTGATTGTTTTGTGTTCATGTTCAAGATATTAACTGGCTTAGGGACCGTATGAAGCTTTATGGTTAGAAAGGCTGGTGAAATATCAACCGATACAGACATTTACAAAAATGAAGGAACGTCATACAGATACTCTCTACAAATGTGAAACTTGAACAATAAATACTGTCATAGTCCAAATACTGTTAGTGGGAATTTGAACGTTGAACATATTATATTTTCTGTGATCTAACAGTTTATTTTCTTCTTCCAGCTCTATGAAAATTTCCTCAGTGACTTCGAACACAGGTGATGGAAAGTTGCTTGATGCATGTACAAACACCAGTTCAGTATTTATTCTTGGTTTTGGTGCTAATTTATTATTTTTGCTCCCTCAACAGAATCAATCCTTTGTCCCTTGTGGAAATTATACTGTATGTTGCCAGACAGATGTCAGGTAATGACAACATGATGCAGTACAGAAAATTGCTCTGTACATTTAGCTTTTCTTTGAGTGTTTAGGAAAATGTTTTTTTGTTTTCAGATCCTAAAGATGCCATCACTTTTCTCGAGAAGACCAAGGAAAAGGTAAGCTGACGGATCCCAACATGTCAGCTTTTGAGCTGAAAATTTTCAAAGCTGTTATATGATTAAACTTTAACACGTCTGTGTGTCTGCTCCAGGTGAAAAGCAGCGAAGAAGCCGTCATTCTCTGCAAGACAACTATTGGCAGCCTGAAGCTGGAGATCAACGATCTTCCTGCCACAAAGGTTAGAGCTCCTAAAATCTCACCTCTCTCCTTTTTTACATGCTGCTGACGCAAAACCCGCCTTACACCTCATTCACATATAACACGCGGTAGCACATTTCAAACTTCAAGCTGCTGGTGATCTTCACACATGATGTGTTGTAAAGCAGAGCGTCAAAAACCAACACCTGTAAAACAAAACAACAGCATCTGAAATGACATTGGTTTAGAAAAACTAGGATACTAGAACATGCATAGTACTACTGACCTGCTGCATTTTTAACTGTCTCAACTTATGACGTGTCTATCTAAAACATCTAACACATTATATCTCTGCATTAAACCTGTGAATAAAGGGAGTGAAAACGAAGCCTGGGGTTTAAAGGTTCAACAGATGTGATCTGCTGCTTGACGCCCTGATACTGTAGTTCTGTATGAAAATGTGTAAATCACCTTTTATTTCCTCTTTGTCCTCCAGAAACTCATCGAAGAGGTTGAGGAAATGTTGAATAACTTGCCCGGGGTGACGTCAGTCCACGGCAGGTTTTATGACCTGTCCAGCAAATACTATCGCATCATCGGGAACCACGCCTCCTACTACAAGGACGCTCTGCGCTACCTCGGATGTGTGGACATTAAAGACCTTCCAGGTGAGCAAAGGCACAATGGGGAAACAAACAGGAATTGATTTCTTGATGAAACGTGGTGTATGGGTCATATCAGTGGCTGAACGACTGGTTGTTGTTGACTCCGCAGAAACAGAGAAGCAGGAGAGGGCATTCACACTCGGACTGGCTGGACTCTTGGGAGAAGGAGTTTACAACTTTGGAGAGCTGGTGGGGTTCTCACTTAACATTTTTTTTGTTAATGCTGTGCAGCCTTCCAGCTGAAACGCAGTGTAGTAATGACCATGTCTGCTGTTGGTCTTTGCAGCTGATGCATCCTGTGCTGGAGTCTCTGAGGAACACAGACAAACAGTGGCTCATTGATACACTTTATGCCTTCAATGGAGGCAATGTGGAGAAATTCCAGGGCTTCAAGTCTGCCTGGGGCCAACAGGTAATTAACATGTACTAAGACATTAGAGACAGATGTGATCTGATCTACCTGAGTCACCTCTGATCAGTGAGTTAGGACTAAAAAGATGCTGTCAATCAAAAGCTGCCATAATGGCTGTTTGCCAAATATGGGAGTGTTAATTCATGTATTTGGCAGCTTAGTGTTTACAATGAAAAGGTTCACTGGCAACATCTGTTTCACTGGGAAACAGAGAGTTTGGTTTTGATTCTGCATACATGTTTGAAGGTAACTTGCAGTTAGATTTGCGAGATTAGCTCAGTTACTGTTTGTTTACTGTAGAAGATTAGAAGTGGCTCCAATCAAAGGTTTCACAGTAAAACTTTAAACCTCCGAAACCATGAGAGAGTGAATTTAACACGTTACAACACGTTAACAAAAGCCTTTTACACACTTTTACACAGAGAGCCCATTATACTGCCGTTAAGAAAACCCCTCGGTTTGTCGCCTTTCCTTGTTTACACTGAACCAAACAAGCCGACATAATGCCACCGCAGTGTGTGGACGTGTAACACCACAGCCTCACCGTGACTATCTCTGCTGCTAGCATAAAGGCGGAGCAACAATATCTACATTCCATGTTCATACCTTTTTTATGCAGAGCAGCGAGACCTTGAACAGGCTGTAAAAGGGGCTAAAGAAAGAAAGTTAGATCAGAAATTCAATCAATCTTCTGTATTTACACGGTGGAAATGATGCAATTGAGTAATCCCACACATCTCCACCATTAGTTACATTCGTCATTTCAGCCAACTTTAAGTCAACAACACGATGACATCCACATCTTTTAGCCACCTACTATCAGTAGGTGGCTAAAAGAAATGTAGGCACTCAGCAGCCGAGGCATTGGAGTGGGGTGGATGACTAAGGTTGTCCAAGTTAGCTGGGATTAGTGCATAGAGGGAAATGGGCTCAGTGTGTTTGTGTGTGCTCTTTGAAAACCTTTTTAAAATCATTAATACGTGCTAAGCTGGTAGAAAGTAGGAGAATGGGTTCATTTGAACGCAGCCAATAATTCAGAGAAACTTGACCGATCTCAACTCTTACCGTTGCATTCAAACGGCGTTCGTGAGTTTTTCATTTTTACAAAATAATTCATCTTCACAAAACAAACTGTCACATTCAAGTTCTGAAAGTCACCTGGAGCTGAAAGAAAGATTTTCACTTGTACATGTGGATCATTGTTGACTGGTTTACTCTTCTCTCTTGGTGTTAGCCTGACCTTGCAGCACATGAAGCTAAACTGATGCAGAAGATCCAGCTGCTCTGTGTCATGGAGGTGAGCACCCCGACTACAAAAAATGATGTAGTAACTCTGAGCTGTAACAACATAAGTTTTTTTTCTTTCATAACTGAAGCTTTAAGACCGAAGGCCCACCTATGATAGCATTTAAATAATAAAATTTCAGTGGGAAAAAAAGTTAATTTCAGTAGAATCACAGTTGTGTTTTCACTAGCAGCTTAACTCTGATCAGCTGCAGCGTCTGTGTCTTTGATTTTCCCCGCTGCTGCTCTGAATCTTCATTTTCCTCACTCGCCTCGTTTCTCTTCGTCTGATTTGTGACTTTATCTGATGAGAAATTGATCCATTTCTATTGTTTGTGCACTACATGTTTGCCAGCACGAGACCCTGCTGTCGCTGAATTACTAACACCACTCCACAAGTGAGCAGTGTTGCCAGATTGGTGACAGATTTGTGACTCAGACACACCTTGAAAAGTTGAAAGCTAATATTGCAGTGTGCTGTATATATGTCTCTTTTTTAAATCACAATATTTATTTACCCGTCCAACAACACTCTTCACCTCCTACACAGGCAACACTGCAGTATGTTAGGGTAGGTCCTGTGTTTGTAGTCCATGCTGCCACCTTGTGTATGAATAGTGTTGCTGTTTTTAGTATTTTAGGAATTATGTGCAATGTCTACATGCATGATTCATATAAATCACGTGCTGTCGACCAGTTGCAAACCATCTTAACAGTGTGGACCTTTGAGATATAACAGAACAACTGAGTCCAAAATGGAGGATGCTACTGTATTGGCTACATTGCACCTTCTTATTGTATTGAACCCTCTTCTATTGCAGTTTAAACTGCGCCACAGTAGAGATGCAGCATGGATTACAGTCATCCACGAGAGAGAAATCTATACAAATATGTCTCTTGAATGAAACGTGTTAATTATGATTTTGTCTGCTATTCCCACACGCGACCTCTATGCCACCAAGACTTCAGTAGCTATTTGACTTGTATGAATCTCGCAGTGACACTTTCTGGTCTGACAGGTGCTCAACAGCTTTGTCAAACAGTTTTAGAGTAAAACAGATAATCAACAGCAACAAACCAAACCTGTAGTTTCTCAAATCTGTGTCTGACTCTACGGTTATTTTACACTTAATATGAGACGGACATGACTGTCACTTTTTGAAGGTTACAAACAAGAATACCAAATCACTTAAAATGTCTCCTTTCCCTTCCAGATGACTTTCACACGCCCTGCAAACCACAGACAGCTGACATTCACTGAGATCGCTCAGAGTGCCAAAATCCCTGTTAATGAGGTCAGTTGGATGACAAGTGCATTTAATCAGCCCAGCAATAAATGTCAATAAACCCAGTGATTAGCATGATTGACTTTGATTACCAGATGGTTTTAACCTGCAGATCCTTGAGTAGTTTTTACATTTTACATTTTATTTGTCAAATTGCTTCATGTTTTGTCTGCGTGAAATTGTATTTGTTCGGGAGTAAAAAAAAACCTCTGTACGTTTGTCTCCTGCAGGTGGAGCTCCTGGTGATGAAGGCTCTGTCTGTGGGCCTGATCAAAGGCAACATTGATGAGGTGGACCAGAAGGTGCAGATGACCTGGGTGCAGCCCAGAGTGCTGGACCTGCAGCAGGTTAGTATCCATTTTGTTTATATTTGTTCTGTTACAGACTAATTCCAGCGTCTTTGATTTTACTGCAGCCTGAATGGTTTTTTTTAACATCTGGAAATTGGTCAAATGTAGATCATGCACTGTACATACAACATACGAACACCATCTCGATGTATTTCCATCGGCTACGATAGACTGATCGCAGAAAGTTGGAGTTGCTAGATCATTTTAAAGGAAGCACAGAGGCCGGTTTCTACCTGCTCGTCTAAGGCTCACCTGTTGTTTATGGTTTCAGATCAAAGGTATGAAGGAACGGTTGGACTTCTGGTGCGGTGATGTTAAGAACATGGCCATGCTGGTGGAGCAGCAGGCTCACGACATCCTCACCTAAACAGGTTTCAGTCCACAGAAGGAAACCTCACTTCTTCCCAGAGATTTGTTTTTTCTATTGTTTTTTTTTTTTTTTCTATTGGATGTTTGTTTTTCTGTTGCTGTCACTGTTCATTACCAACCTGTAATTTACACTGTGGTATTTTACAAATAAACAGTTGGTTGTAACATTATCTTCACCATATGGAATGAAAATATTGTCTCAAACATTTAAAAATAAAAAATGTGTACAAAAATTATAGTCATCAATGTCAGTTATTACCTGCATAGTTGGGTTGTACATGTAGACATCAGCTAATTAGATTTAAAATCTGAAAGATGTTTGAAGCTGTTTGACTTTTCTCACGTCCCAGGTTGTGTGTAGTCATGCAGTGAGGCACAGCCGTGCTTTGTGCTAATTGCTAACATGCTGATGTTTAGCAGATGTATGGTCTACTATGTGCACTATTTTAGTTAAGTGTGTCAGCATGTAAACAAAAAAGAAAGAAAAGTACATCGGAGGCTGAAGGGAATATCATTAGTTTTGCAGGTACTTGGCCATAAACCAAAGTGTGGGACAAATTACAATTTGGAGCAAATGATGGTGCTGATGGAAAGTCCGAGAATCACCAAAGTTACTACAGTTCAACCCGTGGGACGTCCATGCAATCGTTGTTGATGTTTCACTTTAGACCAAATTGCTGGACTGACCAACACTGCCTGTTCTAGAGCCACATCATGGCTAAAAATGCTCTTAAATCTGCATTCAAACGACTAGTGAGAAAGGATCAGTAATACGACACTGAGAAGTAACTCCAAACACGGCAGCTTTTTTTTTTTCACTTACTAACATTGGAGAAAAGTCAGGAAAATCTCTCGGAAGGACTCATCCTCTGGGGACACAGAGTCTGTACAAAATTTCATGGCAATCCATTAAACAGGTGAAATACTTCAAGGGGCTATTTGTAAGTTTTGTCTGACGCCAAATGTGGCAATAATGAAACTTACAAATAGCTCCTTTAGGTCTGGACCAACCAATGGACCTACTACCATACCTAGAGCTGTGTTGCTAGCCTGGCTAAAAACATCCATAACATGTCAATAACAAGACAAAGCTAGGACAGAGGAAAAAAATCATACAAAAACAATTGGCATTAGCTTCTAATTTTGGACAATACATGGTGTCAACTTAAAATTCTAAAACATGAGTCCAAGGTGTTAAAAAGTTCAATGACTTCCAGCCACTAGGGGGCAGAAAACTCCACAACAAGCTGACAAACCAACAGCCCTGAACACCTTGTACAGTCAGTAAGGCTAACAAGTTAGCCTGTTTACACAAACAACACATGGGGAAATTCGTTTGGAGTCATGTTTGCTGCGTTCATGTCATATTGTTTAAACTGTAATCACCAGCAGGAGAACTGGCCACGTCAGCATCCGACTTGAATCGGGATTTTTCTGACAACAACGATATATCTCACTTGTGTGAAAAGAACTACAAACTGTTGGCAAAATGGCTGAACATGTAGCACTGCTAGCAGTTCATTAAGATTTAAGCCGTTTATCTGGTGTGACTGCAAGGTTAGCACTAGGGCGGACCACCTCGTAATAATATGTGGACATTCCTGAGTTAGAATAAGGGGTGTTTGTCCTAATTTTCACAAAGTATAAGTCCCATAATCACTCTCCTTTTTGCTCTGCTTTTGGTCTCTACCAAGTGAAAAATATATCTCGCCCTTTAGCTGCTAAATGTTTCAGTATTGTTCACCGGCTAACTAACTGCTAACTCTGTGTGGCTGCTGTTTAAACTATATTTAAATTTGTTTTTGTTGTTTTTGTTGTTTGCTTGTTTGTTTTCAAACTTGTTTTCGGCAACAACAAATCTAAATGCTAATATCACATTATGTGACTTTTAGTTGACTGCTCTCAAAGGAGCAAAGTAACTATAATTACATTTTACTCGAGCACTGTTTTTGTACTTGGGCACTTTGAGGTATTTCATTTTTATATTTTTCTTGTTCACCATATAAATTTAAATTCACACACATTAACTGATATTCACGAGTTGCAGTGGAATATAACTGAAATTATATTCAGTACCAATACTGTTGTGAATACTTGTGTGCTTATATTTTTGTCTGACGGTGTGACCCTTTTGTTTATATTTGGATGATGGTTTTTAACTTTAAGTATTTCCATTTTGTGAGACTCTACACTGCACCACATCTCAAAGGGCTTGTTTCTTTATAGTCCTCTACATTAATCCGATCCTGTAGTCAGTGTCTGCTTTGCATAATAGGATTTTACATGTGAAACATTATGTTAAGCTTATAAAATATGAAATCACTCAATAATATATGAAGACCACTGGAAGATTCTTACTACAATCAGCTTGAGTAGAAAAGTACAGTGGATGGGAAACAGCTTGTGACATGGATCCAAGAAAAAGAAATCGTGTTTTCTGTGAATCCGTATTAAATCTTAATGTGTTTTGGGAGTTTCAACAACTCATTACTGTGACAGAAAGACAAATTTGTGTTCACTGTTCTTTAATAATAATAAGTCACTACATTGTGCAGTAAAAGGTTAAGATGTCATTGTTTCAACTGAACCTCATCATTCACTGTTTCATAAGTTGGTGTACATTATATCATTGTAAAGTGCAAATTACAGGATATCTTTATATCAATGTAAAGTGCAAGTTAATATATATGCTCACAACTACAGGATATCTTTCTTTCATCGTGGAGTTAGAAAATAGTGCTGCAATTAACAATTATTTTCATTATCTGCAGATTATTTTCTTGACTGATACATTAATCATTTGACCTACAAAATGTCTGAAAAGAGCGATGAATGCCAACTGTCATTTTCCACAGCCAAGGTTTTCATATGGACATTTCTTGTTTTATTCAACTTGACGTCCGAAATCCCCAAATATTTATTCATACATCTAATAGGTCGTGATCACTTCTTCTACTCGTCTGTATTCCTGCTTGTGTGGGTCCTTTAAGTTAAATTTGTCTCCATTTTGTCTTCATACTCCTTCAAGTGAAAGAAAATCTAGTGAGCGGGAACAAAGGTCGTGACGAGCGCCGTGCAGACAGCAGCTCATTAATCTCTTCCACAGCTTTCACTGTTATTACAGTCACATCCAACTCCAATTCATTCCAAAGTGACAATCTCCTGCCTCTCGACACGTCTGTGATAATGTCTTCACGTGTGTTCTGACATATGGAGATTGTAAAGGTTTGAAATGCACTATCTGAAGCATCACAACACATCTTAAAGGCTCAAACAGATGACGACAAACTATGTCAAACAGAGATGTTAATTCACTTCTGCTCTGTGTAACTTTGAGGCTAAGTGTTGTTTTCACAGTGAATTTGTCACGTTGCAGCTTCTATTTTCCCGTGATTATCTGAAGTGTTTTTCTTTCTTAAAAAATCTAAGAGAATCCACAAAATGCGTATTAAAAGAACGGGTGTGTCAGTAAATCATTGAAAAAAAAAAAACTTTTTGGTTTTTGATACTTTTCACTGCATCTGTCAGTGTCAGAAATTAGATTTTTCTTTTCATGCTTCTGAATTTAGAACAAGTGTGTTGGATATTGTACAATATATGTATTGTTGCTTTACCCCCCCCTCCTTTTTTATAACAGTTGATCATATAAATATTAATGTAGGCTATTTATTGTTGTATTTGTGATTTATTATTCTTGTATTATTCTGTTTCACTGATTAATTTATTAGTTCAGACAGAACTCTTATAAGTCGATGAATATGTTATTGTTAAATATTTTTTAAAAAAGAGAAAGGGATACAGATGGGGGAAAATAAGAGGGATTCAAAAAATTAAGTATTGCAACAACAGACTTGCACGAGGCAGAAACAATGTTTTAGTAGGTTCTTGGACCCTGATCTTCACACCACAATGTGCAAAAAAGAAAGTGCAGAAAGTGGAGACAACAGCATCATCAGCCAATGACAAAAACACTTATTATGAAGAATTTAAACATGGCCGCTGACATCTGCTCTTTAGCATGTTGTTTTACACTGTGGTGCAGGGAAGGGTCCATTAAATATCTTGAAGACATTTATTTCTGCCTTATTTGAGTCTTTTATGATGGTAAGTAGTTTTCAAGTTCTTTGTTTGTTGTCATATTTGATGATAGAAAAGAACTTTACACAGGGTCTTTACGTGCTTTGTGTATATTATCATGCTTCACTGAACACCTGGGTCACGTTCAGCCCTGCCAAAGAAAACATGGTGCTTTGAATGTGTCTGTGGCAAAATGTTGCTCCTACATGCTGTTATAAAAAAAATATTTAAAATTTAAGGTAAGATAACAAGCTAAGCCTTCATGCCCAGAATGAATTACTTCACTCATTTATTCACATTTTTCAATTAACTGCTGGTTGGTGTCTGTTAGTGTTGACTGGTTGGCTTTTGTCACATCCTCACTTATAAAAGCAGCTTCTCTCCCATGTCTGTGTAGAACGGCTGCTGAAGGGCTCAGTAATGAACCACTCCTCTGAATACAGATGGTGTACTGTGCCGTGCTCTTGTCGACCTTTGGTCTCCTCTACACCTGTCAACCTGTGCTCAGGTGTAGGTGTACAACTAACTAACAATTATTTTCATCCTCTATTTGTCTGTTGGCTACTTTTACCTTTAATAAATAAACCATTTTGTCCATAAAGTAATAATAAGAATAATAATTAAGAAATATCATCATATTTCTAAATATCTATTATTTATATCATAGAAGAAAGGAAATATAAGTAAGATGTTTTATTGCTTTCATTTTGTTAGAACAGAACAAACACAAAATTAATGTCTGACACACAAAGCATATTGAAGATGTATTTGTTTTTTAATATTTCATAATTTAAATACTGATTTATTTTATTTAATGAAATTATTTTTTAAATGTCAACATTCTTTTTATTCAATTATCTATATTAATACTTTGAAATTATCATTGAATTGAATTATTTTTATATTTTAAATGTATATTTAAATGTGGGCATATGTATATGTATATGTGTGTGTGTGTGTGTGTGTGTGTGTGTGTGTATTTACAATGACTATTTATATAATTATGTTGTAGATATAACTATGTATAGATTCTTACATTTCAATGCATTTAAATACACATTTTGTGTGAAATGCCACATCTTTTCCTCACAATCTGCTCTATGCGTTTCATCTCTATGACCGAAATGTTGGTGCTTATTACCCTTTGTTGAAACAAATAACTGGCTTTGAAGGACACTGGTCACTGGTCACTATACGATCCAACAGATGGTGCGTTCAATGACAATGATTTCATACCATAATGCTTACGTTATTGATTAGAAAAATATTAACCACATGACTGCTCTGAAAGTGAAGGCGGCTGTGTTTGGTTGTCAGGCTGTGATGAAGCTCCCACATTTTGGTAGCACACTGGCAGATAGGTGCTCCATAATTAGTTGTAGTTTTGTGGGCATTTTGCTGTTTAAAAAAGGTCATTCAGGGTCTCTGTGGTCTTCAGCGAAAGCTCACTCAAATGACAGCTACAGTCCATATGAGACAACAGTGAGAAAGACCAACAATTAGCTAGGGGGAGAGTGGCAGAGGATCAATGAGCTCACAAACCTCCAGTTATCAGGAAAACAGACTGCTGACTGACCAGTTTTCAGTCTGGAAGGAGGAGTGTGAGAGAGTGAAATGAGGCTGGATAATTAGGAAAAAGAAGGCTGTATCCCCAAAGGGAGAGAGCGGCGAGCTCCGTACATGCAGCTATTCGTACCATCCCTCCGTCTCTATCTCTTTAAGAGCTCAGAGAAGGAGTGTGTGTTCAGTGCGTGTGTGTGTATGTGGGGGAGGGGTATTGGCTGGGGTGGAACAGTCCTGTAATGAGCAGATTTTAGAGAGAGTGAGAGAGGGAGGGATAGAAAGAGAAAGAGCGAGAGAGAGGCCGAAAAAAAAAGAGAGGGCAGATGACTTGGTGGAATTGGGATACAACAACAATCCAGATTCAGGCGAGCGCTGAAATGGAGACGACAAAGGGAAAAGGAGAGGAATAATTTTTTTTTTCTGCTTCTGTTTTCTCTCTTCACACCTTGATCTTCAGGAGAGAGCCTCATCTTCAGATCACAGCAGAGCAGAGAGGAGAGAGGGGGAAGAAATAAGAAGAGCCGAGGAGATATTCACACTCTGTTATGTCTGCCGAGGTGGAGGTGTGTGTGCAAGGCTGAGGCTGTGTGTGTTTGTGCGGTTATGGATATGTGTCTCTGAGCATTAGCTTGGATTGCTTGTTTTCAGGCCATGCTATAGAAAAATATCTTCAACTTCTCCTCTGATTTCCTCCTCTGATTTTTTTTTATTTTTTTTTTTTAATGGCGTTCGAGTGTAGCAGCATCCCTGTCCTGTATCCCTCTCCGTGTGCCGGTGCAGCAGGGATGTGAGGATGTTGTAATGTCTGATTGAGCTGAGCTCGGTCGCCGCTGCCACCGCCGCTACTCTGTGGGCCTGTGGGACTGCTGGAAAAGCCTAGGCCTCGCTTGTCTGGAGCGCCCCGCTGCACGGCTGAGGCGACGGGCCAGCGAGCTCCCCGGCTGCGAGGCTGCGTGGAGCAGGAAGGTGGAGGAGGAAGTGGAGGAGGAGGAGGATGAGAAGCACTCTGAGCCTGCATGCCCATGGGAAGCAGCATGCACGGCAGCTGCGTTCGTCACTCCAGACCCATCGCTGAGGCTTAGATTGCTTCTCCATCGTAAGGTGATGCTCTTTGGGCCGTGTTGTGCTGTTTTTAAACCGAGGAGCGAGTGTTTTCCATCCTAAACTGACGGAAGAAAGAGAGTCAAGGCCCTGCACCTCCATGCTACCTGATTCAAACGAGGCCTCCTCCCTCCTTACTCCTTCTGAGTGAACCAGGCCCTTGTTTTTTCTTTTTCTTGACATTCTAAGGATTTGCCTAAACCTGTTTCATGCATGTCCACTGGAGGCAGGTTTGACTTTGATGATGGGGGGTCGTACTGCGGGGGGTGGGAGCAGGGTAAGGCCCATGGCCGAGGGGTCTGCACGGGGCCCCAGGGTCAGGGTGAGTACGCGGGGGCCTGGAGCCATGGCTTCGAGGTCCTGGGCGTGTACACGTGGCCCAGTGGGAACAGCTATCAAGGCACCTGGGCGCAGGGCAAGCGGCATGGCATCGGAGTGGAGAGCAAGGGCCGGTGGGAGTACAGAGGGGAGTGGACGCAGGGGTTCAAAGGCCGTTATGGGCAGCTGGAGAGCACGGCCAGCGGGGCCCGGTACGAGGGGACGTGGAGCAACGGTCTGCAAGATGGATACGGCACTGAAACCTACTCCGACGGAGGTAAGGCTGCTAAAACTGATTTTCTGCAACACAAAAAAGGAAATCTCACCTGTCAGAGCCACTTTACCCCCCAGCATCGTCCCAGTGCCTCTGCTTTCACACCAAACACCAGTGTAGAGACCAGATTTAGCCATGTTCGACTTCTCTGAATAAAAACATCTCTACTCGTTCCACAAACTGATTTTCAGGCTGAAAGTGGAGCGACTTGCTTACTGTAACAAATCTCCGATGTAGACTACATAAATAACATGTAGGTCACATCCACAGCCATGGATTGAATTACGGGGCACAGGCCCAGGGGCCTGAGGGGTCAGAGGGTCCCTGGGGGGCCATATTTTGTATAGTGTGCTGTAGCATTTAGTATAATATCTGTGCAGAGGAGTGCGGATCTGCTGTGGCAGGAGTCAGAAAGCCTTTCTTCATCTACAGTGTGAAGTAAATATTGAACTTCAGCTGCTGCTTTTCCACTGACTTCAAAGGGACACAAAACGACCGGAAACACAATATTGTTTGTCTACATTTTGTGTCTCTTCCAGTCTGGTCCAGTGTAGGAGGGGTGGGGGCCTCCATCCATGTCCACCTGTACACATGTCCACAGTAGGTGGGCTGTCACAGGGATAGATCACCTTCACACTGGCCCACTGACCAGCCTTTATCATTAGATGAGCAGAAAACAACAGTCACAGGCTGCGGGCGTTAAAAGGAGGACGTGTGTGTCTAATATTAGAAATTAAACCATGTTGAATTCTCATCACTCCTGTTTGGAGACACAAGGTTTATAAAAACACCCCCACCCCCTCCCTCTCTGCATCTCACCCTCTGTGCTGTGAGGTCTCCATGGTAACGGGAGACAGCAGGTCAGCGTGCCACTAGAGACCAGTTCGCGGCTCTTCTGCTCTCTGATTGGTTCTCGTTTCTGTCAGTCTTTGTTTTTTTTTTTTAATGACTTCGGGGGCTTGTAATCTAGGCCGTTTGATAACGGACGCCCGCACCGTCCGCCTCCGAGCAACGCGCAGGACCCGGATGATGGAGATGGAGAGCGAGGTCAATAAGTGATGCAGCGGGAGTGAACACACGGGTGTGCGTCGGTGCTGCATCGAAGGTGGAGGTTGTTTACCGGCGGGTGGAGGCCTCCCAGCGCGAGCATTAAGGCTACATCCTTACACCTGCTGTTTGAACACGCAACTGTAAAAAGACAGAAAATAAAAACAACAGGAGAGGGAAACATAAAAAAGGACTGCGTCACGCGACTGCTCAGCTCCCGCTTCCGCTCACGTGGAAGACCGCCGACAGATGAATATAGCACGCACGAGCTGACACATTTTCCACAACCCAATAAATGAGCAGGATGCTGCTTTTCTCAAGCGCACACACGAGATCGGTCTGTCAACAGAACGCGTGCTTATTAAAAACGATAACAGACTAATAATAAATGCATATCATAGGCCATACAAAGACCCGTGCACCTATATACCGGTCCGCCGAGCGCGAGACGTTCCCGATTTGGTTTCAGCACCGCGGACAGCTCCTGATCCTCAAACAGTAAATCAGTGGTGGAAGATAGTGAGAATTAAAAGTACCAACACAACGGAGTAAAAATACTAAGAGTTCTACTTTCAAAAACTCACTTAAGTGAAAGTATTAAACTGTCATCATCAAATTATGCATGAAGTATCAAAACTAAAAGTAAAATGTTCCCTGTGACTAATAATAATAATAATAATAATAATAATAATAATAATAATAACAACAATATTGATGCATCAATGCTTCATTTTACTGTTGTAGCTGCTCGTTTTAATCCTAAAAATCATATTTTTTTCACTTTTTTTTGAATGAATGAATGGGCTTCAAATTGGTTATTTTGGTTTATTTTAACAATACCACCTGAGAAAGTTGACTGGAGCTGCAATTGCACAGTTTTTATTTTTTCATTTATTTTTATCCAAAGTTGGATCACTGTTGTTAACACTGTGTTGTATTTTATAAACTGATCATAATCTGTTTTAGGTCAAATCTCCATCTGCAAATTAACTGCATTTGTCAAAAGTAGGCTAGTGAAATAAGTACAATGTTTCCCTCTGAAATCTAGTGGAGTGGAAGTACAAAGCTGCAGAAAATTGAAATACCCATGTTAAGAACAAGTACTCCAATACCTGTACTTATGAGCTTCACATGAGTAAATGTACTGAGTTACTTTCCACCACTGTGGAAAATCCCATTATTAGAGTTTCTGGAGCCTTAAAAACATTAAGAAAAATAAGTGTCAGTAATTAAAAAGAAAATAACAATGAGCTAGGACAGAGAGTGTGAATTTAAAAATAAATAAAAGAATAACCCCAAAAAATTAAACATTTGAGATCTGAGTAGAGTCAGTAGAACTACAAGGTTTGGTTTCAGCACCGTAGACAGCACCATCTGGAGACAGTAGCTGTGCCCAAGTTCCAGGCTACAAAGACCGTATGCAGTATTTATATATATACTATACACTTATCTCTATAGAACACAGTTTTTGCCGTTAGTAAACAACACAGCCATGGTCCCTTACAATTTTTTACTAACAGGAAATTACGTAATACCAGCAACCAATAAACATCAGTCAAACTGAGATTTTAGAAGATGAATGCGAAAGAAACTTAACAAAGAGAAAGCCTAGATTTCCGACATGACGTTTCCCAGGGTCGGTTTTACCAGAATCTGCAGTTTATATTGATGTTTTGCAGCTGTGAGTAGCCCCTCTATTTTCTCTGAATTCCAATGTGGGAGAATAGTGTCCATCAACAGCACACTCAAAAACTGTGTTTTTATTCTGTATTCTGACTGCTCAGAGTTTACTTAATGTGATAACCTTTTATGTGAAAGCATTACATGTTCAAAACCTGCTTAGAGTTAGTATGAAGCACAGTTAGGACACATCCTGACTACATACTAATTGTGTATAGTATGTATGTAGTGTGTTCATGTTACCAGGGCCGTGGATGCACAATATAAACTAGTAAAGAGATTTGAAAATTAGATTTGACAAAGTTTTGGCTTCAAGATTAGGTAATAATGCAGGTGTCACCTTAAATGGTAGCTAACACACTCTCCATGACAATTTTATTAGGTGATAATATGTCAGTGTTTATTTCACAGCTTGTTGTGCTGCCCCCAAGTGGCTAAGAAATCTCTTCAAACTGCTTTAAGGTCGTTATCATTTCAGTTGAGATTGTTTAGATGCATATTTCAACACAAACAAATAACACAGTGAAGATGGTGCCCAGCCTTGCACACTGAAAACGTGACAAAGTATATAAAATAGTATAAAAAATCTGTGTTGTTTTTTTGTGTAGTTGAAATACAGTTGAAAATCCCAGAATGCTATGTACAAAGGAAATGGAGGAGCTGCTCACAGTTGGAAAAATAAAATAAAACAAAATGTGCTCCAAAGCACTTTAAAGCCACAGCCACAAGTCTAAACCAATTCTGTGTCAACAGCTGTTGCAGTGATATGTGGATACTAAAATAATCAGGAGATTTTAAGTTTTCAAACGATGTATAATTTATTGAGGTTGTTATCAGAATGAGTCTGGTAAAGACCAAAACACACCTGAAGTACAGTCCGACAGGTGGGACGGTGTGTTTTAAAAGTTGAAAGATACTGGGTCTGTCTATTGGTTTCAGCACCACGGACAGCTCCAGGAATGACCACATACAGTTTTACTTGATGTACTACACAGTATTTACTACATACTGACGTTCATGGTGTACTGTGGTTGGAGTATAAACATCGAATTCACCACTTTTAACTAATATGAAGGTTCAAATTAATCTTGCAAAAGGTTTATAAGATCTCATCTCTACCCTCTAAACATTGTGGATGGGCTTGTGATTGCCATTGGATTCCATCCACAATTTGTTTTATTCAGAGAAATCTCATGATTCCAAAACACTTTAAAAAGTCACTATTTCTGTGACTTTTGCATATTTCTTTATTTTTTGTGTATTTCTATTTAATTCTACTTTATACTTCTACTCCACTACCCTTCAGAGGGAAGGGTTAGGGTTAGGGCTGCATTAATAATTATAATAATATATTATAATACAAAATTCTGAAATGGTCCATTATGCATATTAAGCACTTAAAGTACTTTGGTACTACAGGTATATTTTGATGCTAATATGTATGTACTTTTACTTTTCAATGCAGGACTTTGACATTGTGGTATTTCTGCTTTGACTTATGTAAAAGATCTGAGTACTTACATAAGAGCACCCCAACAGAAAAATTCATTCTGGAAAAAACAGAATAACCTTGGAAATATTAATTAACATTTTGAGGTTTATAGTAAAGATCAGTATAAATGTCAGTTCACTGCTGCAGCAAATAGCACAAACCCCTGTAATGACCCAGTAATGAAATAGTTTTCTCCTCACAGCTGTGACTCACCGAGCAGCAAGTCTCACTGTCTCTAAAGCTGCTTCACTCCAAGATTAAGTCTTTGAACTGAGGAGTATCTGTTTATTCTTAAACTGGTTCACTCTGAAACAGACCTGCAACCTGTGTGAAGTTCATCATGTTCTGAAACAAACAGAACAGACTCTGAAAGACACTGCAGAGCCTGTCAACCATCCACGAATGTGTGGATGGATTTCCAAGAAAGTAATCACCACATTCATTTAGAAGCTGTAATTACACTATTACAAACCTGTGTGTCTCAACCCTCCAACAGAGCAGAACTATCAGTAATGTCACTAACATTTAACCACATGTCAAGCATAAACACAAACCTGCCTGGCAGGGTGAGGCAACATGAAATATCTGTGATTGTGAAACTGATTTATTTGTGTTCGGTGCTAATACAATGCTAATCGTTACTGTACTGTAGTCGTCAGGCTTTGTCAGAACCATTCATTTTGGTTGAGTGTAATTTGGAGAGAGTGTGTGGTTCCTATTTAACATTCAACATTTACTTGGTCTGATGTTAAATGAACTTATTCACATGACAAGAATATTAAGCTGTTGTTACATGTCAAACTATGAATAATTATAATGGTCATCATGACAAACTCACAGACAATTATCACCCAACTCTGCAGTTCCCCTCAGCATTTTAGCTGCTTTTAGCCCATAGTTTTAGTTTTACAGCCCATTATTTGACTGTCCTGGTTCACTCTCACCACTCTCATGGCCTTGTTTACAGTAACACCAGGCAGCTGTTTCCAGAGAAAAGGATCTAAAGTGTTCACCAACTGCACCAGTCTATCATTTATTAATGGCAGTGCATGTGCAAAGAGGTGGTCAGGGTGGATGGTGGTTGTACAGAACGCACAACTGTCACACTAGAGACCAGTACTCACAACCACAGTCCCGTCTGGGGCTTAGGCAACAAAAGCAGTTTGGTTATAGTTACGGGAAGATTGTGGTTTTTATTAAATGTAAATAAACATGTTGTGTCTGAAGTCACTGTGAACTTGTTCTGTATTAAAACAGACCAGGATCTTTCTCTAACTTTAACCAAGTGCTGTGAGATTCTAAACAGGACCATAAAACAGATTAATACTGCTGGAGCCACTTTACTGAACTCGGTATCAACATATTTGCCATTTGCCAAATATGCAACCAACAACATAGCCACATTACTTTTATAGAAAACATAACATGGTTGTAATGACATTTCTTTCAAAATGTATTTGCTGTTGCAGTTTAGCTGTATATATATGTAATTTCTAGGAGACAGGGTTAACACAGTGGAGCATTTTGCAGCTAGAAAGCCAGACGTTTCCCTCAGGAGCCGGTAGAGACCAAAAACAGAGCTAAAAGAGAGGGAATACTGGACTAACATTCATCAGGTGGCCAGAGACATGACTCCAAATGAATTAACATCTTTCTCTGTATTTGTTGGATGTGTAAAAAAGCAACTGTTTGATATCATGTTCAACATAATTTAGGCATTAGGTTAAGGTTATATTTACAGTTTGTTCCGCTGCTCTCAAGAAGCCAAAACCCTGTATTTATGCTGTTTTCATGAGGTAAAAATGAGTGTCCAGGCATGACAATCAAATCTAAATGAGCCACTTGAGTTTAATGCAGTTCTGATTAGATTATGTTAGTATACTTTGGATTTTTGTTTTTAATGTTGACATTATTAACATTGTAAATGTTATGTTCACACTGATTATGACACATTTGTGTGCACAAATGAGTTGTTTTTGTTCTCTCCTTGACACGGCTTGGCACCATAGGAAACAGACAATAGGCTAAAAGCATGTAGCATGTTCAACAACTGGCACTTAGTTATAACATTGAGTCAAAGTGCAGGATTAGAGCTCAAAGTGATGATTTGTCAATCAATATGAAGCATAAAAAAGTCTGAATGTGACATACTGTAAAATTAAAACCAATTTGTGACAGAGGGCTATATTTGGTGTTTTTGCTTGAAAAGTGACAATTAATCAATTATCAAAATAGCTGATGATTAATTTCCAAACTCTAATGGACATTTTCCCTGTTTTCTGACAGTTTAGAGACTAATCAATTCACTGAGAGCCCTGGTTTGATTTAGATGAGTGAGGCGGTCGTGTAGGGACACACTGAGGCTGAGCCCAGATTATATGAAGGAAATGTAGACAGCTGTTAAATGCCTTTCATGACATGAAACTCTGCAGCTTTGTCAGCAGGAACGTCTGCCGCCGAGCTCTCCTCTAAATGAAACTGACAAGCCACGAGTAGAACAGGAGGCTGTCGGGTTTCCTGCCCTGAAACATGAGACTCTGGATCTGCTTCATCTCTTGTTCTGACCACCTCAGGGATTTGAGGAGAGGATGGAGGGTGTACGATGTTGACCTCTCCCTACAGCAGACCTGCTTTGTTTTGAAGTTTCTCCAGGGAGCTCTGCTCCTTCCGGGAGGTCTGGGTGTTAACTTCAGTTTATTTTTCAGTGGTGTAGATGAACAGGAGGGAGGGAGCCTCCATGGGTGAGGGATTTAAATTTGTGTCGATAAGAGGACATTTTCAGAAGTTTTGAAGAAGATTCACAAGGAGGATTTTAGAGTAACAAGCCCCTTCTCTTTATGTTTTAGAAACTGTCAAACTGTTGGCAAACTCTCTTCCTGCACTGTAGAGTGTTGGTTGGCCGTCCACACACCCCCTCAGTCTAATCTGCCAAATCTTAAGCAGCTCAGGCATGAAGATTCACTCTATAAACACTACTGCTTGGCCAGTTTTTGGAAAGTACACATGTACTTTTCTGCAGTCTAGGAAATGCCAAATATCTGGTTTTATTCTGTGTTTGTTTCAAGTGTTTCTTTGATTTATTTTCACAGCTTAATGCTGCACCAATATGCCTCAGTTTGGCACTGAAATATTTCAAAGATTTTATTCCTGGCATTGTGCAGCTACCACACAAACCTTTACACACAGGAATTATAAATACATCTGTTGCTTGGCACACAATTGTTGGCATTTTTGGGCTGCTAGAAGGATACAAATTAGCAGCAGTGTATTAAGACATAAAAACGACATTGGTAATATAACATAGACACAGCTGTGCAGTCAAATACAAGAGTCTTCATTCAGTCGTACTTGTGGAGCTTTTAAAGATGAACCAGTTTTGAGGCTGTAACTTGTCGCTTTAATACAGTGTTACAGCAACTAGATACAGAAAAATATTTCTGATAACGCTGCCACTTTGAGAATTACTAAGGAAAAATGACAGACACTGGATTAGAAGGTGGGATATGTGGCAAGCCAAAACTTGCCCTGCGCCTGTAACCACAAGACTCCTTTACAGCTGTGCCACATGTGCAACTAAATCTTTGAAATTCCAGGGACAGAGAGACAAACGGAGTTACTTATATCTGCTGGCTGGGGCTACACATACTTTCTAACTCTCAAACTACAGTGGTACGGTGGAAATAGTTGTTAGCAACATCATGGAAACAACACCATGTCAGTGGCTCTGTGAGGCTGTACTTAGGCACAGGTGTTGCTTTAGATAAATGCTAACAATAACATGCTAACATGCACACAATGACAATGCTCACATGCTAATGGTTAGCAGGTATAATGGAAAAGTCAATAGCTGTTGAGATAATTCACTCAAAACCACAGATGTCAACCTCATGGTGGTGCTGGACAACAACAGCAAAGACATTAGGCTTCATCCTCTGGGGACCATGAATGTTTGTACAAAATTGCTTAGCAATTCATTTTTCAGTTGTTGAAATATTTCAGGCTGGCCCAAAGCAGTGGACCGCCACACATTACGGCACGTTCCTATCATGGCTAAAAAGCAGTGAAAAAACTCCCATAAGCACTTGTTCTTTCTGAGACCCTCAGTTTCAATGTTTGTGTTTCAGGAACCTACCAAGGCCAGTGGCTGGGTGGGATGCGTCACGGCTATGGCGTGCGGCAGAGTGTACCGTACGGTATGGCGGCCGTCATCCTCTTCCCTCTGCGAACATCCATAAACTCCCTCCGCTCTGAGCACAGCCACGGGCCCCCAGCTGTGCTGGAGGACGGCAATGCCACCACGCCCACAGACGGTGTGGTGGCCGGGCTGGCCGGGAGCCCAGTGGGCCGAGGTGGGTTCGCTCTGACAGCTCCAAGTGAAGCTGAACGCCAGAGGAAGAGAAAAGGCCGTTTCCGCCAGTCCATCCTGAGCGGCCTGAAGCTGCGACGCTCCGAGTCCAAAAGCTCTCTGGCAAGTCAGCTCAGCAAGCAGAGCTCCTTCTGCAGCGAGGCCGGCATGAGCACCGTCAGCTCTGCTGCATCTGACATCCACTCCAACGCCAGTGAGAGTGAGCAAGGCGCCCCTGTGGACGCAACTGTCACAGAGATGTATGCTGGCGAGTGGCGGAGCGACCAGAGGGCCGGCTGGGGCGTGAGTCGACGCTCAGACGGCCTGCATTACGCAGGTGAATGGGCGGGGAACAAGAGGCATGGGTATGGCTGCACCACCTTCCCTGATGGCACCAAGGAGGAAGGAAAGTACAAACAGAACGTGCTGGTGAGTGGAAAACGCAAGAACTTGATTCCGCTGAGGGCCAGTAAAATCAGAGAGAAGGTGGACAGAGCTGTTGAGGCTGCTGAGAAGGCCGCAGACATCGCCAAGCAGAAAGCAGAGATCGCCATGTCAAGGTAGGAGATTACCTTTAAAGGCTCTGAAAACATGTTTTCTCCATCAGCTTTTTACTTCAACCATCAAGGTCTTTCATGAACCTCGATTATTCACATTCACACACATTACTGTGTGTCTGTGTTTCTCACTGGTTTGGAATGGGCAGAAGCTATGTCCCAAACGTCTGTGCACCAATCAGGATTTAGAGACATTCAAATTAAAATATTATCACAATCAATCAAATCTGATCAAACCACGCCCACACTGTGCTGAATAGAAATATCAGATCAAATAAAACCTAACGATGTTGTTATTTAGTCATTGATATTCAATGTTAAAGAGAAAAACTTTAGGTTTTAATCTAAGGTTTCAGGGGATTTAACAGCCAGTGGTGCAATAATTTGTCAGTATGGAATCATTTCTGTGCTAAATCCATTAATAATTGGCATTATAAAATGACTTAGACACTTATCAGGCTAGTCGCATATTAATTTCTGACAATCAGCTGATTGATTAATCGACTAATCATTTCTGATCTACTTGTCATATTTTATACGCTCTTTATGTTTTTTTTATGACAAATCTTAATTTGTTAAGGAACTAGTGTTTAAAGCTGTCAAATGACTGTTGTGGAATGAAAAGTACAATATTTGTAAATGTAAAGTACAAGTACCTCCAAAACACACCATTACTGAATTTCTGCTACTTAAGTAAATGTACTTAGTTACGTTTCAATCAAACGTAAATTTAAACAATAAATATCATAAATTCAATGTTTTAAAATAGGGACTATTATGGGATATCTTAATTTTAATAATCTTTTCTTTATCTATTCCCGTGTTTCCTGGATGTGATTTCATAAAAAATATAGAGAGTGAATTTGGCTTAAATGAGCACTAAATAGGACTTACATGACTCCAGACTCAATAAAGACCTTTAAAGCCTGTTTGACTGCACTGTGTCTACCTGTCCTGTTCAGGATGAGCCACGCTCGGGGGAAGGCAGAGGCAGCTGAAGGCGTGGCGCAGAAGGCCATGGAGGAGTGTCGACTGGCCCGGATAGCTGCCAAAGAGCTCTCCCCCTCCTTCCACATCTATGGGAACGGTGAGTAGCAGACACAGAATTTTAATTCCAGGCCAGACCTTTGTGGTGGATGTCATGTTTCATTGTAAACAGTCTCTTCATTTGTTCATCGTTTAAAACCTGCAAGTCTTTTATAACCAGTTACTGCCGTTGTCATTTTTAGAGTTAAATTGCTGAATGACAGTTTCAAAGTGCTGCACGAAGGCACCTGGACTTACTTGAGGTTCCTCAAAATATGGGTAATCTGATAATATAATAATATACTAATAATGTAATCAATGTAATGGATTGATTACATAATGGGCCCACTGGGCACAGGTCCAGGCACCCTTGAACCCTTGGGTTCCTGGACCTGTGCCCAGTGGGCCACACCTCAGTTCAGGAGCTTCTGTTTGAAATGTTAATACTTCTTCATGAAAAGTCAAAACGATCACAAAGAGGTGGGAAACGAGTAAAAGAACAGAAAAACAACCATAAAAAGATGCAAAATGACTATATATAAATGCAAAACGACCACAAGGAGCTAGACTGTCAGTTTATCAACATTAACATACTGATTACTGTGGCTTTAAACATATCCACTGATATACAGTAGTTGTTGGGCAAGTTTATATTACAGTCCTATATGAAACATATGCAACAATGAAAAAGTAAATGATGAAACAAAAGTGATGGCTTTGTACTATAAGTCATTAGCTATAATATTGTTTGTATAATAATGTTCTCCTTTAGGTGTTTTTGTCAATAAGAGGCACCTTACATTAAGAAATAAACATAGCATTCATTTTTCTTTTGGCATGACCCACAGGCCTTTGATTTTCATCTTTGTTGAATATTCAAGTTTGTTAAAGATCTACTGTCACTCTAAATTATTTTATTGCTGAATTTCTATCCATGTTATGGAGCTTCATTTCCCCCAGAGACCTGGATCGTAACAGCAAGTTTAAATAAAAAAATGGATGTGATGTAACTGAACTCACTATGTTGATTTAAAATCCACATAAAATATGTTTACGTATCTGACCTTTCACAGATTAATACAATACATATACAATATGTGGATTTGCAATGTGAACCAGGATCAGTGTTTGATCTCATAATAAACATCAAACTACAGAGGATTAGCCTTTGAGAATTCAAACTAAATCAAGTCTATTCACTTCCATAATCCTCTCTAAGCCAACAGTGATTGCATGTACAAGATCCAGTCTGTATGCAGCTTTCTCTCCGTTTGTGACTCTGCATGCTAATAACACTGACACACACACTGTAGGTCTGATGGACTGGCTGTGGATCAGTGCCAAGTCGCTTCACTGCTGCTATTCTCCAACTGTTTTCATAGGGCTCGAATGTCAGAGGCCCAAGCACCAGGATGCCAAGGACAAAGACCATGAGGTCATCTCCACAGGAACAGACAGTCCGGAGCTGTGCACTCCGGACACCACGCCGCCTGTAATAACACCTGATCTCAGCCCCGTGCTGAGCGTACCCACCTCGCCCCCCCACAGCCCGCCCAAGCACGCCCATCGCCCCAGAAATGCTTGCTTCATGCGCCAGAGTGCCGTGGATGATCAGGGCGGGGCTGAGATCCAGGTGCTGGTGGAGGGGCGGGGAGTGGATCTGCCGAGGGGAGGGGCTAACAATTGGACTGATGACATGTACCCGGAGCGAGGGGGCAGCAGCCGATCCACCACACCTTCCCTTCTGGAAGAGCAGGAGGGCCAAATCAACGGCCACGAGCAAGCCCCTCTGTCCAACCACAAACCACGGGAGAAATCCTTGTCCAATCACAAGTCCCGGGAGCACGCTTCCTCCTACAGAGCGTGGGAGCACTCCCTGTCCAACCAAAAGCCCTCCAAGCATGCCTCTTCCAATCACAAGTCAAGGGAGTACTCATCCTCCAATCACAAAACATGGGATCATTCTTCAACCAATCACAAGGCCTGTGAGCATGCCTCTTCCAACTACAAGCCGCAGGTGCACATTTTGTCCAATCACAAAGCCTTGGAACATAACATGTCCAATCACAAGACTTCTGAGCATGCTTCTTCCAATCACAAATCCCAAGATTATATCTCCTCTAATCACAATGCAAAGGACCACGTCTCTTCTAGTTATAACCCTCGAGAGCATGTCTACTCCAACCACCATCCAAAGCAGCACAACCCCTCCAACCACAAGCTTAACGAGCATGCTGTAATCGACCAAAGGCTAGATGGCCTCACGGTGGGCTGGACTGCTGAAAGCACCCTTAGGTGGAGCCCCGCCCACTCACGCCTCACAGAGCAGGACGAGGAGAGGATGAATGACTACACGGTTGACATGAGGCTTCAGTGTCCGGACTCACAGACATCTCGGGGGCTGGGCCAGGAGTCCCCCGCCCCCAAAAACAACAGGCTGCGATCCCGAGGCCTTCGGCCGGTTAGAGAGGGATCCATGGACTCTGTACAGATGCTGGACAACCTGAATGTGGGGGCAGAGCTGGAGGAGTGGCCTCTGCACAGGGACCTCACCCTCTCCCCACCCCTAAAGTCTCAGCCCATCACTCTGGAGCAGGAAGGAGAGCATCTCACCCTCAAATCAAACTCAGTGAGTCCTTACATTTAAGACAGATAAAGCGTGTCTGTCTGTTTGTTTATAGCAACATGGATCCACATTTCCCATGATTGTTTAATTGCTGAGTGGTAAATCTAACGACCAGCCAATGAAGAAATAGTGCAATATTTTGGGAAATACGCTTGGTTTTCTTTCTGCGACTGATGTAAATATCGGTACTACTCTCATACCTGTAGGTTTAAAACAAAGCTTTTGTTTGCATCAGGCAAATTCAGGCAAAAAGGAGATGTAGTCAACTTAATGTAAAGAAAATTCTCACATAAAATCTGGAGTATGGGAGGATTAAGCTATTGCAATGACTCACATGGTAAATTCAGCATGATATATATTTCCACCCTCACCACTCTGCTGCTCTCAGTGTCTCTTTTTAACAGAAATATCACCTATTAATTCCAGTGGTTCCACTTTCCTTCCTCTTGGTCAATGTTAAGCCATCAGATTTTTCACATTAAAAGCCTATCGATTTGAAAGCAGGAAGACTTTTAATGTGAAAATACAATACCTACGAGCACACTGGATCATTATTTGAAAAATTCTACCTACAACAAATTTGAATGCAAAAATGATGTTCTTCACTCTTCCTGTCAACGCTCAACCCGCAGCAGGGGGACATCACATGCACAGACAGCTCCACGCTAAGTCGAGATGCTGCACTAGTTGCACATTTCTGAAATATCACGTTTGGTTAGTGTATAGGTTACTTATATACAAATAGGATCAAATTAACAACTGATAATTGATCACCTCTTGATTGCCATCTGTTCTTATATGGTGTAATATGTGTTTCTTGTAGCTGCACTGCACTAACTGCTTCTTTTCTCCTCTCTTGTCTCCCAGGGCTCCAGCTCTATTCTGGTGGTTATGGTCATTTTACTCAATATTGGAGTAGCCATTCTTTTCATTCACTTCTTTATTTAAGCTTATACAGGTATGATCTACTAAGACTTATTGATAATTACAGTATATGATATTATTACTTACCGAGACGGACATTCTGCCTATTCGACTGGAGCCCGCAGCCCGAGTGACGGACACAGCAGAGCCTTTCTATTGTTGCTACTGGTCTTTCCACCTCTGTTGAAGCCCATTTCAGTTTCTCTGAGAGCACCGTTCCTTTTCAAAATGCTTATTTTGAACTTGCAACCATAGAAAAAAAAAAGGTGATTGGATAAGAGTCACAGGAGGGTAAAGAGTGCAGCTTTAAACTAGCGCGGTGTATCGGGACACACATGCATGGGTGTCCATCACATACGGACTGGAGATGGCACAGGCAGTTTTGCCCATTTTTCCATCACTCTAGACAAGAATATAGCAACCCCTGTTTCCTGGTTATCATGAGGAACATGCTAACCAAGAGCATTCACACACACTCCATCCTAAACTCCACCCCCCCACACCCCCTCATTTGCCTTTTAACCCTTTCCCCTTTCAGTCCACTCCACCAGTCTCTAACCCCCCTCCCTCGCACTATGCGCTACATACACAACTATGCTGCAAGAGTAGATCCATTTTAAAGGGCTCCGTCATTCTTTTCTTTTTTCCACTACGAACTACATAAACACACACAACCATTGCATGAGGCTGTGTGGGGTTTTAAAAAGTGCATTTTCTATCCCTTTAACATCACTGTTCTGTCTTCATCTGACGCACTCCATCCTGATTATCACCTCTTGTCACCACACCTGTTGGCAGAGATTTGGGAATCACTTCGCATCCAACCAAATCACAGAATCTGAGCGAATCAGATTCACGTTTGATTTGTGGATCAAACTGCAGCGACCAACACACGCCGAGACCCATCAGTCTAAATCCTCCAGGAACTTCCTGAATTTTATTGTGAGTGAAGTGAAATTTTATGTCGACCCACACAAACACACACATTCGCACGCAAAAAAAAACACATAAAACAAATTTAACTGCTGACATACTGAGGAGGATTCAGCCTTGCCCCTTTGTACAGCCTAGAGACTGTTATGTTATAACCACTAATTCTACTATATATGTGTATGTGTCATTATTATTCAAGTTTGTTACTTTTTGCAGTTTGCAAGACAGAGAGAATGCTGAGTGCCTCGTATTTATTCATTTTCCGTCTCAAATTTATTTAAAACCCGACCCTGGATAAAACACCCCAATGTGGGCAGGCTAAGAGGAGAGGAATACCCTTCAACATTAAGAAAGGTGACCCTCCACCCCCCCACACACAAACCTTCCTCTTCACCCTGAAATGGCATGCACTGTTTTGTCTCTCTCTCCCAGTCCCCCTTTTGGACCAGTCAAAAAGGGAAAAATGGGGTTTCTACGGTGTCATTTCCAGACACTTTTTGGGCCGGATGAGATTTTTTTCAGCATGTTTGTTTAGCCTGCTCAATCTGGTGTCAGTTTGTGAGTTTCTCCCTCTCGTCTCTTTTATCCAGCAACACAAGGCTACGTGAGACATGGAGAGCAGTGTAAAATAAACGCTAGCTTTTAACTCTCAGTGGATACCGAAAAATGTCCTGAGTTTATGAATGATATAAAAAGAAACTCTCTGCTACTGTATGTTTTATACTTCGCACCCAGTGGCATCATCATGTTGTGACATCATTGCATGCCCGAGCATGCTCTTTCTTACTCTTTGGTTTATGAGGTTGTTTCGAAGTTAATGTGGAGAAAATAATGAAATGTTTGAAATTAATGAGTTTGGTGTGGTTATTACTGCTGTCTCAAACGACTTAACTTCATAAAGGTGGTGAAGAAAACTACAGCTACAGCTACAGCTACTTCTACAACGACTGCAAACGACAGCTCAAGGTAGGGTCGGGCAATATGATGAAATAAAACATGACCAGTGGTTGAAGAAGCACTCAGATATAAACCATATATACATTTCAAAACCTTAGACTATATTACTTATTTGAGTCAAATAGTGCAATTCAGGTAGCCATGATATGAAACTGTGGGTAAGATATGAATAATAATTTCCCATATACACAATAAAACTGAAGGTATATAATGGTATATGAATATGAACAATATGGGTATAGTAATATAGTATAGTAATAATAGAATACTATGATATATACCTACAGTGTGTATAGCTAAATGGACAAGAAATTGAATAAACGTCATTCCCTAAATTCCCTAAATCATACTTTTCCTTTAAATAACCCGAGTCAAACACAGAAACATAAATACAGTAAAAAAAACCTTAACTTTTAATCTCTGTGTTATAACTAAAAGCTTAAAAGGTTGAAGCCAAGCTTAAAATAAGTTTATATGAAGTGTTTCCACATTTCCCCTCTTCAGGACTTGGGTAAGTACAATAAACTAAGAATCTTTTCACATGGTTTTCTGTATTTTGTTTTAAAATAAAATCTGAATACTTAACCGGGTAAGTAAAAGCAACATTGTCACATCCAACTGATGATTTTGTCTTTGAGACTGAACTTTACTTGCACTCATGTTTTCTTTTTGAATCCACCCGAAAGTACTGAAAATGGCCTGGCTCGGGGGCCACGGGGACGATGTTATGTAAAAAGACTCAACTACAAAATGCAATATCTGAAGAAATCAGAGTAGGATTGATGCTTCTGCACAAGCTGAAGCTAAACTCTGTTGCAGGCTTGAATTTGTATCAAGACGCAGTTGAAGTAGTATTAAGAGATGGAAAAAAGGGAAAAGGGATGAAGAATACAAACTGTAATGTAAGCAGTGAAAAAAGTTTAAATGTGAGTCATATTGTGTAAGTGAAGTTTTGAAGTCAAACTAACATAACATTTGGCATTACTTAGCCTAATCACACTCTACTGAGATTTACCGGAAACAGATGCACATAAAAAAATCCTTTAGTTTAGTAGTTACATGACAGCTGTGAGTGCACACGATACAAAATAAATGTGTCACTTCTGCCTGGAGATTTCTGTTAGTTTAACACATTTTCAACCAAACGATTTGTTTTAATAACATAATTTCATGTCATGTTGAGTGGGAATATCTAGTACACATAACACAGAATTTGTGAGCTGTTTTTTCTATTTGTTAACAGAAAAAACTGTAATTCACACAAAAATACAAATTTCTTTGGCACAAGCACATTTTTTACACATGCACAAACTTGAATTTCTCATTATTTTACAGGTTTACAAATGGTTTACAACAATCAACAAGCTCAAAATCATCATGACCCGAATCTAGGTCCTCGACCTTATATGAGTATGGGGTGTAGTAATACGCATGACATTTTTGGCAGCTCTTCACAATACAATATTGAAAAACAAATTTTACTTAAAATGAATTTCACTTACCATTATTAAGTCAGTCAGGTGCCAGTTATGCAGGAAGCTCCCATCAGTTTCAAAGCAGTAGATACTGTACTACTGTACAGGAATCCTGTTAAGATTTTAAAAGTTTTTCTTTAAGTTCAGTCAAACTTTAAAATGTTTTTGAAGCATTCTAATGTGTTTAACTCAAACTACTCTGTCTGCGAAAAGAACATAAAACTCATTTGGCATATGAGTCTGTTTTTAAAGACGTTTGCTGCTAACTTAACATACATATCTTCACACCACATTTCTCAGCATAAATCTATGACCATGGCTGTGTTAAACCTTAAATTACTTTACATCTTTACATTATGAAAATGAGAGCCTATTTCACCCTATGCCAAATTTTAACTGTCACTTTCAGTGACAAATACGACCGCATTTGACTTACCATTTCTTGCTGGCTGTGAGGGACCATAAGGTACTCGCCTGAGGTGGATTCTTGCATCCCTGTGAAAACATGTATTAATACTAAATAAAATAAACTTTCCACTGCAGTACCAACAAGGACATTTTAAGCAGCTCAAAAAGCTCAAAAAGGGCACCTCTATAGTTTGATGCTTTTGGCCTTATTGTGTCATTTTTAGTGCAAAAGTACAAGAAGTCTACAACCCTTTACTTTATCTTCAGCATCTAAGTAAATTAAAATAAGGTAAAATGATATTTAAACTTGAGTAAATATACTTGGTTATGTTCCACCACTGCTTTTATAATAAAATATATCACTATTATATTTACTTAAATACTTTATAATACACTTTACTTTATTATACAAAATACATCAAGTTTTTCTTCAATATAGGATTACATTCACCCAGAACATCAAAGTGGTGTTAACACAATTAAAACCCTGCCCCCAGGATACATAACTATTTACATCCAACAGCAATGAAACTGCCTCCTTTTGTTTTCCAATTAGGTTGAAACCTCAGAGGTTGTTAGATCGGGCTGCTGTGTTTAAAAATGATAATGAAAAGGTCCACCTTTAATTCAAGGTGTGTGTGAAGACTTCTACAGCTGAAACAAACAACAGAGTATATCTTAAAAGGAAACTTTCTTTTCTTTATTTTGCATGTAACTAATTTTTTAATATATAAGATATAAAAGGCTACTGGCCCCTGGGCCCAAAGAGTAAAGGCAAGGAGGGGTGGGGGAAATGTGTCTCCTTTAGATAGTTTATAATCTAGTTGTTTTGTGGCTCTTTTCATCGTTTTAAGTTTTATTATGGTACTGTTGAGTTATTTTATGGTCATTTTGCATCTCTTTGGACATTTTCCTTCTCTTTTTGGCTGTTTGCGTCACTTTATAGACATTTTGAGTCTCTATGTGATTACTTTGTGGTTGTTTTAAGCCTGTTTGTGTTTGTTTTGCATCTCTTTTTCAGTTGTTTTACGTCTCTTTGTAGTTGTTTCTAATCACTTTATGGTCTCTTTGAGACTTTGAGGTCATGTTTTGACTGTTTTTTGTTGTTTTAAGTTTTTCTGTTGTCACTCCTTGTCACCTTGTGATCGTTTCGACATTGTGTAGTCATTTAGTGTATATTTGTGGTCGTTTTGTGTCTTTTAACTGAGCTCTGATACTTTCAAACAATAAATATCAACAGTCACTTCATACAGAGGCTCTGCTGCAGGGACCCTTGACCCACGGGGCCTGTGCCCAGTTGGACTATTCGGTAATCCGTCCATGTTAATGAAGTGATTTTGTCTACAAATCGGTGAAAATGTCGGTTGCAGGTAAACTACCTACTCACTTCAGTGTTTACATTGATTGACTCGGTGAAACACTCCCCCCTACTGTTAAAACGAATACATATCTTTGCAAATTTCTTAAGCTCGTATATTCCTTTGTATTTGTTTGAATCTTCTTCGAACAAACTCTGGGAGCAACCCACCTCGGGTTGTTTCTGGCTCCTCGGTGAAGCTCCGGCATGGAGCGGGTGTAGCAGCAGCAGCATAGCGGCGGCAGTTCGCTGCGTGGCGGTTTCCGGTGTCCGTCCGTCTGTAGGAGGATGGCGTCCGGCTTCAACCGCATCCCCTCCACCGCCGGTCCTCCGAGTCTTAAATATACTAAAGGTTGTCGACCCCAGGCTGAAGCCGGCAGTGAAAATCATCGATAACCTAATCGGGTAAGTTACCGCCAATTGTTTTTTTTGTAAATGATGTTTTTTTGCGGATTTACGGGGCTAGGCTGCAGGAGGTTGATTTTCCCCTGCAGCTCCGGGGAGGCCTAGTTTGATTCGGGGTCCGTTTGCAGTGAAGGCTCGTATCAAACGTTAGACCAGTAAATGTTACTGTGGCCTTTCATAAAGCGGCTTTTCAACCGAAGCGAAGATAGCCCACACAGTGCGTCGCCTCAGTCGTCCTTGCCTTTTTATAGTTTAGTTACTATGTGCCGTTTACCGCACAGAAAGACCGGCGATTAATAATAACTCAAATAAGAGATAAATAGATATCTTCTCAAAGGGGGTCCAAGTGTTTAGTAGCGTTAGCTGTAGCCGTTAGCCGTTAGCTACGCCGCCGCAGCTGACAAGCTAACGTCTGATAGCAACATCCTGAAATCGAAACAGTTTCATGTAATACCTTGTAGAAATTAACATTTATATCTCCCCACCAAAAAACAAAGCTTGATAGACCAATTTGCATATTATAAAGCCCTTTGCATCATGTAACGTTTGAAATACACATTTATATGAGACATTAGACCATTACGTACCCGATTTGCGTTTCAGGAAATAGACCGAGCCCGTTTCTCGGTTTTACACTGTTATTTTTGCAGGTTTCCTTCAATAAAGATGCTTTTGGTGTGTACATGTCACCGTATTATCTATCTTATAGATATTAGTATTACATAGTACTATGATATTTGTTTCATGAATAATCGAGGAACAAGTTTAAGGCCTCCCATGCTAACCTAAGTGGTTTGTTTCAGTTTTGGGCTGCAGCTATTGATTAGTTTTATCATTGATTAATCTCCTGATTATATGCACGATTAATTAATTCACCCTTGGGTCATTAAAACATCAAAAATGATTAAAGACACCCATTGCTATATCTTGAAGTCCAAAGTGATGTCCTCAAATGTATTATTTTATCCTATAAATTAGGATTCTAATTATCAATTGATTGTTATCATCATCATTTAATTTGCATATAATTTTTTAAAGTTAATCGAAACATCTAAATATTGTTTAATAAGTGCAACCCATCACTTTGCAAACACAAAGGTGACATCAGATGTTTTGACCAACAGAAAACTCAAAGATGTGTAGTGTACACTGATATATGACAAAGAAATCAGCAAATTCTGTAATTTGAAAGGCTGGAATTAGTTATGTTTGGCCATTTTTCACTGGTTTTGCTATAAAAATGACTGAAATGATTAATTGATTATGAAAATAACTATTTTTCTGTCAAGTGATGATGAATTGATAAATAATTTCCACAGTGCAGCCTGTCCAAAACCCCAAAATATAACATTTATAGTAATGTAACACCAAGAAGAGCAACGACTGCATTTCATCTTGAAAAATTACTTTAATGATTAATTAATCATGACAATAGTCGGTGATTAATTTTCTTTCTAATTATTGCAGCTCTATTTGGTTTGTTTTTCTAACCACAACTTGACATTACACATGTTATTCTGACAGTAAACCTCTTGCTGAAATGAAGCCATTAAACAGAAATCTTGGCAGTTAGTGTTGCTGACCCCTACATTGCTATTTATAATGAATATGTTGGAAACCACTGTAGCTCATTGGCCCTGAACTTTTATATGAACTTGCAGCATTCGATTTAATCATTTGAAAATTATTTGATGTGTTTGATATTTACATGGTAATGTTGTTTACATTCTGTTTTTTTTTTGTTTTTTGTTTTTTTTCCCTCCAGGTTTTCTCACCTATTACAAAGGAGGTGTGTGAAATCAGATATAGCACTCTGCTTCTCTCAGTGTGCTAGTTACTATTTCTAAAACCACATCCACCCACTCCTTTTGGCGGTGAAAACCCCAACATCTCCTGAGCACTGAATCCCTACATGCGAAGTGGAAGGATGACGGAGGCGTGGCAGCAGCAGCAACATGCAGTGGCTCCACCCTCTGTTGTGCACACACTCCCTCAGGGGACCGACAACCCCCTGGGCTGCACTGTGTACGGAGTGGTCCTGCAGCCAGATACCTCCCTACAGCAGCCCCAGCATGGCCAGCAGCACTCTGTTCAAGCCCAGCAGCCCTCCTTACAGGTAGGGGGCGAGAGAGGGCACAAATGTGGAGCCTGTGGTCATGACATATCTCACCTGGCCAACCCTCATGAGCACCAGTGCATGGTGAGCCAGGACCGATCCTTCCAGTGTACGCAGTGCATGAAGATCTTCAGCCAGGCGACGGACCTGCTGGAACATCAGTGTGTGCAGGTGGAGCAAAAGCCTTTTGTGTGTGGTGTGTGTAAGATGGGCTTCTCGCTGCTCACCTCCTTGGCTCAGCATCACAACTCGCATGGCAATGGAAACAACCCAATGAAGTGCTCCATCTGTGAAAAAACCTATCGGCCAGGGTCTGGAAACGCCACTCCAACTTCGTCAGCTGCCAACCCCCAGCAGCCCTCCACCGGTGAGACTTCCGGTGGCGGTGCAGCAATCAGTGCCTCGTCTCCTCCTGCATTTGAGGCCTCAGCACCAGACAGGCCATATAAATGCTCAGTGTGCCATAAGGCCTTCCGGCATTTGTCAGAGCTGACCCGCCATGAAAGGGTACACACTGGTGAAAAGCCATATAAATGTGACACATGTGATAAAAGCTTCAGCCAATCCTCACATCTGGCACACCACCAGCGTACACACAGCTCTGAGCGGCCGTACAAATGTGCTGTGTGCGAGAAGAGCTTTAAGCACCGCTCTCACCTCGTACGGCACATGTACGCTCATTCGGGCGAGCACCTTTTCAAGTGCAATTTGTGTGAGATGCACTTTAAGGAGTCGTCTGAGCTACTGCACCATCAGTGTCAGCCAGAAGGGGAGAGGCCTTTCCGCTGCGGTTCGTGCGGAAAAAGCTTCAAGCGGCCGTCTGACCTGCGGCAACATGAACGCACCCACTCAGAGGAGCGACCTTTTCAGTGCGAGGAGTGCCAGATGAGCTTCAAACAGCAGTACGCTCTTGTACGCCACCGTCGCACTCACAAAAATCCTGCTGATCGCCCCTTCAAGTGTAACCTCTGCGATAAGGGATTCCTTCAGCCATCCCACCTGCTTTACCACCAGCAGGTTCACGGTATGGAAAGTCTGTTTAAATGTGCATCTTGCCAGAAGTCTTTCAGCCAATCAGGAGAACTGCTGAGGCATAAATGTGGTGGTGAAGTGGAGAAGCCCTATAAGTGTGATGTGTGTGGCAAAGGTTACAAAAAGAATTCGACACTGCAGCGCCACCAGAACTCTCACTGTACAGAGAAGCCGCTGAAATGCTCCCTGTGCGACAAGCGCTTTGTGTCGTCCTCCGAGTTCGTTCAGCACCGCTGCGACCCGACCCGCGAGAAGCCGCTGAAATGTCCCGACTGTGAAAAGCGCTTCCGGTACTCGTCCGAGCTGCAGCGCCATCGCCGAGTTCACACCGGGGAGAAGCCTTTCAAGTGCGCCAGCTGTGACAAGAGCTTCAAGCAACGCGAGCACCTGGCTAAGCACCAGAGTGTGCATTCGCGGGAGACACAGTTTAAGTGTGTGTGGTGTGGAGAGCGTTTTGTTGACCTCACAGCTTTGCAAGAGCACACGGTTCAGCACACTGCTGAGGGCGAGAGTTTCCCTGAAGCTCCCTGCATCCCATGAACTGCACTGCTCTTCAGTCCCGGGCAGCAAACGTGACATTTGCCCTCAAAGCAACATGTGCCAGACTCAGCTCTCCCATTTGTAGTTTATAACATGCACCCTTTAATTGTTTTATGAATTTTAGTATCCGTAAGACTCAATTCATCCTCATCCTTTATTGAGTAAAAGGCAAAACACCCTAAATCGACAGAGGGGATTGGGATCCCTCTTCTTCTTTTGGAACACATGGAAAAAACCAGAATGAAAAAGGCTTGTAAAGTAAAATGTGGGAAGATCTTGATTTTGTTTAGTACTGAGTGTGGGACCTTATTCTGTGGTTGCATGTGATTGTCTGTTTTGTAACTGTTGATTCTGTTGTTGAGAAGGATGGCAAGACCTTCCAGGCAGTCGTCAGATATGTGTGTGTTCATGTTAAGCTCCTCTGAAATCCATGTGCCTTTTTTTTTTTTCTTTTTTTTTTTTAACCGATCACTCCTTTTGTGTTATTGTTAATTTCATGTCCAGTGTAGCTGAAACCCTCCCATCCGTATTCAGCGGCCGGCTTGTGCAGCAGTATATTTTCACATACTAGACCTTAGGTAGTATCATCTGTTTGTGCATGAATATTTATCACACTTTAATATCACTGTTGTATTATAGGTTTGGTTTATTTAGGGAAACATCCTAAGAAGAAGAAAAAAACAAGTGGATTTGTGAAAATGTATAGCCTGTGTCCTATGAAATCTGTGTTGTTGCATCTTTGTATTAAAACAAATGACATCTAGGTAACTAACCCATACCTATCATGTCATACAAACACTTGACATGTGCAATAGAACATGCACAATGTAATATTTATGACTACTGATTCATGGCATAGTCTACTCTGTTATATTATAGATTGTGTGTATACGCTTATGTAAACATTGAAAACTGTATAGTGCTTATGTTACATGCTTTTGTATTCACTATGAATGAGCTTGCTGTATTTTGCAAGCACTTTAGTTTCAGTTACAGATGGATTGTCATGAGGTTTTAACCCGACAAGACTTCAATGCATTATATTGCTCACTTGCCACAAACTAGCTGCATTAGTTACTGTGCGATAGATCTAACAAAAGTATTGTTATTTTTTATTTTTTATTGAAGAATTGGCCTTCTGATATCCTCACTGGATTTTAGCCTCCTCCTGGTCCACATCAGACATTCAGCAGATTAATCCAAGTAGCCTCAAAGTTGCGACTTATGTGTTGGTTTATACCAGGGATAAAGTAAAAATAATGTGTGTACTTTAGTTTAACGTGTGGATTTCTATATTCTGTACAATCTTTGCAGTATATTTAAAAGAAGGTTTTGGAGTTTAAAAATCGTGGATAAAGGGAATAATAGTGGGCAGACGGAGGGATGGGGAGGGGAGGGGAGGGGAGGGTCTTCGGGGACTGTGTGCCATGGTTTAAGTCCTGGTGAGTCTGCTTCAAAACCTCCTGCGGGAGGATGAACGAGTGTAATGAAGCGTTGGATTTACACATATGGATATCAATATAGACTCCTGTTCATATTGTATACAGACAATTAAAATAAACCACCCTTATGAAAACGAAGGTGTACATTGTTTTCATCACAGCTAATTTTACTACATGTATTTTGTCTGTGGATTAAACTAAGGATTATTTTCATTACCGATTTGTCATTTTGTCCATAAAATGTCAAAACATTGTGAAAAAGAATGACATAATTTCAGAGTCTAAGATGGATGTTTTATACGTCTCAGAAAAACAATCCAAAACCCAAAGATATTCGTTTTACAGTGATAATTAAATTAAAATGATTGATAGATTATCAAGTAGTTACATATATATTTCATTTCGTTTGTTTTTTCAGCTATAATTAAAATGTCTGCCTTGGTTGATAAACACATATAATAGTAAATTCACCGTAAACAGCATAAAACTAAAATATACAGTAAATACAGTAGGTATAAGTGAACATCAGAGATGACCCAGATCTTGATCAGTTAAAGTACTTGTATCTGCTGTATGTGCTCTGACCACTTGTCTTAACACTGCATGGTTTTCACTGCAGGCTATTGTCAGCCACGGTTGTCAGTGGTGCGTGTGGTTTCATGACAGATTCATTACTAATGATAGTTGGCACTTTTTCTGGCCTCAGCTAACATTTGGCTCTAATGGGAACTGCTGAGTATCTGCGCCAATAAGAAAAGACCTACTTTTGGCTAGCTCTGAGATACAGAACGGACTCTTAAAGGCGAGGTCCACATTTTTTCAAGTCTGTTAAAACAAGAGATGCAAGAGACTTGATAATAAGCCTAATATGAAATGAATCCTTACCAAAATCCTCTAAAAGCAGCTTCAATTGCATGAACAAGTATTAGTAAAGTGACTTCTGCAGTTAAACATTTAATAAAATTCTGTTCAGATGATTTTAAGTTCAAATTAAATACCATAAGTTTTAGTTTGGTTTATGTCTTTATGGTCACAGTATCTCAAATTCAATTTGGTTTGGTTCACGTTTAGTGTACAAACTCATTTTGTCATAGATTTTTATCATATATTAGTCAAGGTAATTATATTAAGATTAAATTATTGCATTCAAACCATGAATAATTGGTATTAAGGTCCAAAGTCAAGTCACCATAACACCGCTTTAACCAGCCTTGATGGTGGACACAAGGCAGGTTGAATCCACAGATTTATGCTGTTGATGTTAAATTTTGTCCCAGCCATCTGCTGCCTCAGTAGAAATCCAGATTCTTCAGACCAGACTATGTCTTTCCAGTCTTCATCTGTACAGTTTTGGTGAGCCTGTGTCCACTGCAGCCGCAGATTTCTGTTCTTATCTGACAGGAGTGGAACCTGAAGTGGTCTTCTGCTGATGTTGTCCGTCTATCTCACGGTTTGATGTGTTGTTCATTGTGATGCTTTTCTACTCACTACAGTTGTAAAGAGTGGTTATTTGAGTTACCATAGGCTTTCTGTCATCTCCAACAAGTCTGACCTCTCTCCTCAACAAGGTGTTTCCCTCCACAGAACTGCTACTGGCTGGATGTTTTTGCTTGTTTTTGTCTCCATTCTGAGTAAAAACTCTCAAAGTCCTGGAGATCACATTTTTCCTCATTTTATGTTTTCCTTAACTGAAGTTCCTGAATTTTATCTGTATGATTTTATGCATTACGCTATTGCCACATGATTGGCTGATTGGATAACTGCATTAATAAACAATCTTAACATAAACTTTTTAAGTTTTTAAGTGATTTTGTTTAAAGCTGTAGACTCAAACCCAATACAACTCCTAATTTTTTTGATTCAGGGTTTTCAAGTATAGTGGAAAAGCTGGACTACTACAATAAAAATCGTTTTAAAAGTACAATTGTATGTGTTCGTGTTTTTTTTTTTTTTTTTTCAGTCTAATCGGCAATGCCTCAATCTACTCATCATAAGTAACCTGTTGATAATTAATATAATTAATATATTAAAATGTATTTTTGTTGAACCCACCTGCCATTTATTGTTAGCGATTTCCAGGGTCGCCGAGTCTGCCGATTCACTTCCGGGGGATGGTTACTGCAAAAGGGAAGATCATCCTTCTTCTGCTAAACCACCACCTCTCTGACAACATTATTAAATCCCCGATTTTGCGGATTTTACTCACATTATCGGCAACTCCAGAACCGTTGGTGCCTCGTCGCGAAACGTCCCGCTAGTGCTAAGTGCTAACGGGCTAACGTTCATGTCGGGCGGACTTCCTCTGAGCTCCGGCGTTTCTACGACGAGGTTAGCCGGCTAACTTTAGCCCCGTAACTGATTTCCCATTTCACTAATCTCGACACTAATACAGACAATGCAGTGTACACATGTTTCTTGTTCAAAATAATACAACATCTCAGTATATAAATTTCTCTGCCTTGCTGCACGCGAACTTCAAGTTTTATCATTGTATGTGTTGCTAAGTAACCTCGGTCACCGTAACTACGGCTAGCTAGTTAGCGGTAGATTAAATGATCGCAAATGATGCTGAGGCTCCCAGATTGGATTAAATGTTGAGATAACTTGTCGGTAACCAGTAAGATTAATGTTTACTCGACTCGTCTAAAGTGTAAATACCAGCTGTGGGGCCGGTAGAAAAGGCCCCGCGGAGCCCGTGTCGTGACGGGCTCCATACACACTTTAGTGTCTGTGGGCTTGGGGGCTTTGGGGAAACTGGTACTCACAGGGAAACAACATTTACCATGACACCAGCCAAGACATTTTAATGCTTTAGTCCAGGTTTGATGAGTCTATATGTAGTGGTTTTAAGCTAGGTGGTCTGATGTGGTCTGGATGGAGAGAATTGCCATTCCTTCATGTTTTCTCAAAGAGAATAAAATGACGGCTTCACAAACCTAAAAATGGGTCTTAAACAGTCTTTAGAGTCTATATGTTAATCTGGTCCAGGTTTGACAAGTCTAAGGACTGTGTTTTTACTGAAGAGAAAGACCAGTGTTGTGTGTATTGTGAAAAAAGAGAGAGAATAAAAATTTATATGCTATGAAAAGGGGGGTTGGGATAAAATGGTTGTTGGGATATTAAATGAACAGCACAGGGACTAACTGGCAACTAAACTCCCCTGTATTGTTTATCTAATCCAGGTTAGACACCTGTAAGGGCAGTGTTTTTTTTTTTTGTTTTGTTTTTTTTTAATGTTGACCTGGTCTAATGTGGTCTGAGTAGAGGAAATGCAGTGAAGAGTTTGTAGAGTCTCCATGTTAATCAAGTCCACATTTGACATGTCGAAGTTTAGGGGCATTTGGTCTGTACCTCCTCTGATACAGTTTCATTGGAGGAAAAAGCATTGAAATTGTTAAAAAATCTCTCAAATAAAATAGGGGCTTTTGAAACACGGTTAGGGCCATACATGTAGTGCCGGTTTTCACACCTTAAAACAGCGTGACAACAGAGAGTCATACAAGTACAGCAGCAAAAATTAGCCAATTCATTTATTAGTCAGTTGACAGGAAAAAAGTAATATAAAAGTTTTAGTCTTGTCTTTATTTTTTAAGCAAACACACCTAAGTTTGTCTTGTTATAGCTTCACAAGTGTGAGGATTTGATGTTTTTTTCTGGTCATATACCAAAAATAAACTATATATCTTTGGGGTTTGGACAGATGGTTGAAAAAAACATGCAATATATCACCTTGGGCTGTGGGAAATTTACTGTATATCAGAAGCCAACGTCAGCCTCATTGTTATTGCATCCTTTATTTGAGTGCTCTGCCTCACCTCTTCTCTACCCTGTCTCTCTGCAGCTGGCGGGTCTTCATCCCATCCTGTCTAACATCCTACTCAGGGGCTTCACACACTCAGTCCTCGTAGCTTTGTCGGTCTGCACAACCGCTGCGTCAGACCGGCCTGACGTCTTTCATCAGAGGCCTCAAGAAGCCAAAGCCAATGGTAAGCACAGCACAGGGATCTTAGAGCCCCGTATTCTGGAGAGTGGGTGTGCTGCCTTCCAGTATCGAGCCAACAAGTATTCTGTGGGAGGGGAAGGTCCTCGACACGGAGCCTCAAAGCTAGCAATGCCCGGATCCACGCCGGCCAGCAGCAAGGCTCGGGTGTATACCGATGTCAACACACAGAAGAACAGAGAGTACTGGGACTACGATGCACACGTGCCAAACTGGAGGTACAGTTAAATGTGTGACATACGCAAAACATTACAGACCCAAGGGTGTTGACACGCTGCATTGATTCAGTCATCTATATGCTCAATTATAAAACTTAGCAAATATGAGGTGTTTGTATTCTTAGAATAGATCATGTGAGTTTCTGTTTATGAGAGGACAGCATTTTGTGTTGAAAGGTACAAATGTAGTGAGTCAGTTTGGCTGTTTGCTTTAAGAGTTTTACATATTGAAACTCTGTTGTGAAAACTGAGCCAAAGCAATAAAATACTGCAAATCAATGTTTTACACACAGTGTCAACATTAATGTGCAGGGGAATAAACCTGATTAGTCAGTGGAGGCTACTTCAACAGAGAGACTGGAGTCCAGTGGGGTCCAAAAGACCTTGGAACTTGTGAAGGGTATTTTTCACTATCCTCTGACATCTTCTAGACTAAATGAATTGATTAATTGAAGAAAATAATTGATTCCTAGATAATTGAAATAATCACTAGTTTCCTCCCTGTTAGTGTGCGGCATAAAATTCCCAAACGCAATGTCCTTTAGTACTGCAACTAATGATTCTGATTAGTTTTATGATTAAACAATCATTTAAATATTCAAAATGTCAGAAAATATTGATAAATGCCTCCCTGAATTCACTAGAGCCCAGTGTCATATTTTCAATATGTTTTGTCTGATCAACCGCCCAAAACTCAGAGGTTTGATTCACAATGATATAATCAGAGAAATAATAAAATCATAAATGACTTAAGTGAGTAATGTGTTATCAAAATTATTTGATGAATTGTTTTTTCATTGGTCATTTTAGAAGGTTATTGTTGTTTGCACATGTTCTTATGATTATGTTTAAAGTTCATTTACTCTTAAATTACTGCTGAATGTTTTCACTCTTTCTCCTCAGCAATCAAGACAACTATCAGCTGGTGCGCAAACTGGGGCGAGGGAAGTACAGTGAAGTGTTTGAGGCCATAAATGTGACCAACAATGAGAAGGTGGTGGTTAAAATCCTCAAGGTGAATCCCATACAGTATTTACCCGGGTTTCTTCCCTGTTTTTCTATGTGAGCTTGTCTTGCTCTCTTGTCTGCGATGTCCATCTTCACCTCTTCATAGAGCTTTATTTGCAGTTCAAACTTGTTGTCCAGATGTAATGTTGGTGCTGATTTTAATCTATGTTTATATCCTCTCAGAGAACTGGATATGTAAACTATATAAGTGCAGTTATGCATCCCAGCAGGTAGAGGTGCTCCTACTCACAGCAGGTCACTTTGCTGGTTCAGCTTCACACTAACATGGGAAGTTTGTATCAGTCAGCCTTTCATCAAAGTCTTTGTTTAGTTGCAAAAGAGCAGAATGTCTGCACAGCAGCTGAGCAGCAAGTACCTTCTCATGTGATTAAATGAGGTGTGAATATACATGTTCTTAAAATAATGGAAGTAGAAGGGGCTCATTAAGTATAGCTTATTATTTCAAATTAATGACAGAATAGACCAGGCCTTCCAAATCTTTGAACTTTTTAAAAAAAAATTTTTTTTTTTTATCCTTAATTTTAAAATGATTTTTTAAATTAAAAATCCTCTCTGGACATATTTTAAGACATGAAAATACTCTGCTTAGATAATTTGTGTCTGATGTTTTCTGCACAAAAAGTTGAATTAACTGACTAAAAACTCTAAAAATGGCCTCTCTTCCTTCTTCCTCATTGAAAAATCCAGAATCTGTGAATAGGAAAAGAAAATAAATTTCAAAAGTTTTACGATCAGACACAAAATGTGTGTTTCCACTCTCAGTGTATGTGCACTGGAGGCTTCAAGTTTCCACATCACACTTGTGTAAGTTGCATACTGGACCACAGTTGGCTTTCAATGACACTCATTGTGATTTCACTAATAAAACTCTTGCGTACACATCTTTAAGATTCAAGATGAGCACAGAGGAACTTTCCACCCTCAGCATCGCTCCAATGTCAAACTCTGCTCATGCATCATCTATTTTTGAGTGGAAAACTAAAACTCCACACCACATGTTGGCAACATCATTTCTAGGTCACTGCGGTGATGTTAAAAAATGTGGGAATGTTCAGTCACTTTTATTATACCATTAGTTTTCAGTTTATTAGGTGCACCTAGCTCAAACTAATGCAGTCTACAACAGTCCTGCAGTAAATCTTCCTCCGTGAAGGTGATAATGTTCAGTTTTTATTGAAATAGTTATAGAGAGGTTTAGCATCTCTCTGGTTGTTCTACTTGTCTCTGTAGTCTTCTAATTGAGTTATGTGGCTTTCAAACAAGGTCACAGTAACTCATGACTTATATTGATAGGAATTATAGATGCTGTAGAAATATGGTATAAAAGTCAATAAATTCAAGTTCCTTATGAATAATTGTCAGCCTTACTGTTTGTTTTCCTCCATTCTTCACCTGGTAAGACCATGAAGAAGATATTGAATTGTAGTGCAGTATTTAAAAGGTCTCAATAAGTGACCATTGCTAAAACCCTGCATTACTGGGTGTTGTTTTTTTGTTTTATTTCATTTTTGATCTTCTGTTGAATGTGGATCGTTATGTTGAATCGCTTGTTTTTGTTCGCAGCCCGTCAAGAAGAAGAAGATCAAAAGGGAAATCAAAATTCTTGAAAACCTGCGTGGGGGTACCAACATCATCCGGCTGGTCGACACGGTCAAAGACCCAGTGGTGAGTTAGACCAACAGTCACTGTGCTGCATGTCGGCTGCCAGCAGTGATAATCCAGTCATGCTTGTAAGTGTGTGTATGTGTGTGCGCGCGTGTGCGTGTGGGTACAGTGATAATGATCTCCACCTACCTGCTGATCTCCTCAGTTAAGCCTTGTGTTGTCCTCTCTTTGCAGTCCAGAACACCAGCGCTTGTCTTTGAGTGCATCAATAACACAGATTTTAAGGTACCTAAGTTGTGGCTGACATCATACATGCAGAACTACCAGCAGAGTTACCATCCATGCAAATGCATTGATATCCATTATTAATAACACGCATAACCCTCCAGTTAGTTTTGTACATGTAAAGAGTCTCATTTACATCATGTAACTAATGATTTATATGAACATTTTATACATGAATGTCTTTTATCTGTTCGACAGGAGCTTTACCAGAAGCTGACAGACTATGATATCCGTTACTACATGTATGAGCTGCTCAAGGTAAAAACATCTAGTTGACATCATTTATCTAGTTGCTACCGTCACTAAAGGCAGAATGTTACAGGAATGAAGGTCTGAACACGTCCCTGTCTTCTCTTTAAGGCTCTGGACTACTGTCACAGTATGGGGATCATGCACAGGGACGTGAAGCCCCACAACGTGATGATCGACCACCAGCTGAGAAAGGTACAGCTCACACTCATTTTTTATCTAATTTTTTTGCTTCAAATAGTTTAGTCAAGGTTGTTTATCAGTAACAGTTAAGCTGTTGTCATAATGTCAGATTGTGACACTGTAAAGCAATGATATATGATTGACTTAGTTACACTATGGTCTGTGGTCTTGCAGCCCTGATGCACTGTAAGAATGAGTGAACAAGTTGAACAGGTGAAAACAAAGAGTCAGGCTAGCTGTTTCCCCCTGCTAACTGTCTACTGGCTGTAGCTTAACTGAATATGGGAATGATGTTTTCAATAACGTCTTGTCAAGAAAGCAAATAAGCAAATTTCCAAAAAATGCTGAACTATTCTTTAAGTGAAATAACTTTCAGTTGATGGGCTCCTGTATAAATAGAAAATTCCAACAATAATATGACTACAAATCAATATCACAATCACTATATATTTTATTTGATAATGAAATAATAACAAATCACAGCTGTTTTACCTCTTGAGTAATGTAGAATTATTTGTTTAAAGTTATTGTTTGAACTTTTCCTTCTTTAGAATAAAAAGTAGAACAGAGAGACGACCATGCAACCATTTAACTGGGTCAACAAAATTCACAAAATCCTGTCTTGGACCACCTCCTCCCAGCCAGAAGCATTTACCTTGTCATTTAAACCAGATTAATGTGTGTTTTCTTTTTGTGTCACAGCTTCGTCTCATAGACTGGGGTTTGGCAGAATTTTACCATCCTGCTCAGGAATACAACGTCAGGGTGGCTTCCCGCTATTTCAAAGGCCCTGAGCTGCTAGTGGACTATCAGGTACCTGCTGTTACAGTTATTCTCTCTGCTCTGAATTTACTTAGGGAAAAAAACACACACCTCCTTAAGGATGTGTTACAGTACAGTCTCTTGTCCTTTTTCCAGATGTATGACTATAGTTTGGACATGTGGAGTCTAGGCTGCATGTTGGCCAGCATGATCTTCCTGAAGGAACCGTTTTTTCATGGCCAGGACAACTATGATCAGGTAATGGCTCAGGAACAGAAAGAACACGTCGCACTTAATTTGTTGTAATTATAATAGAATGTATCCTCAGCATGTAACTGACCTATTAAATGTGCATGTACGTTGTTTCCCAGCTGGTCCGCATCGCTAAGGTTCTGGGCACCGACGAGCTCTTCGGCTACCTGCACAAATATCACATAGAACTGGACACTCGCTTCAAAGACCTGCTGGGACAGTGAGTATCAGCAGAGGAGGGAAGAGTGATGAGTACAGTATCAGATAACGTTCACATCAACCAACAGAAATGAATTCAAATTTATTCAAAATGGCTGAAACTCAACCAATATAATATGTTAATATAATAATAATAATAATTTCATATGCAAAGCTGCTGTTGTGAAGAGGGAGGTCCGTGCTAAGTCACAAAGGAGCCTGTTGTTGAGCAGCCAAACAGCTGCAGTGTGTTACTAACTGCTTCAGGTTGACACATTAGTTTTTCTTTATCAAGCTGGTTTTCTGAAAGACTTCAGATTTATGTCCCAAAGAGCATTTCACCATAGACCACCATTGTAAAAGAGACACCTGTGAACCTGTTGACAGGTCACCTTCAGCTCTTACTCTTTGTATTGTATCTTTTCAGCCATGTGGTTTTAATCTTTGTAAAAGATAAAAGCCCAGAAAAGTTTTTTTTTTCCCTGAATGATCGAGCACTCTACATGTGTTAATGCCGTGTCTCAAGAACAAGGATGCTTGCTGGGTTAAACGCTGTGCACGTGCAAAATTAAAGGGAAAAAAATGAATTACACAAAGGCGTCATTTTCACACATCAAGATATTTTGATCTTGTGGTTTTGCATCACATTTATTGGTCTCTTCTTGGCCTTTATTCTCGAACTAAATTGTTTTGTTTTTAGTCGAGATCATGTTTTAAAACTCGCTGAACACCAATGTGTGCCTGCTAATAAAATTACTATTGAAATGTAGCCAGATGTCCAGAAAATGTAAGTGTGACACTGTCAAGATGTCTGCTGTGAAAACTGGCTGTTATTGCTTTTGTAAATTACTTATTTTGAATAGTTGTATCTGTATTGTTGTTACTATACATTAGCTGTTATTGCACCAGTATTTATTAGCAGCTAAAGGAGGTTATTAAGTATGAGTTCAACTTCTGTTTTAGCAGTAATATTATACTATTATGTCCAACCTGCTTTGACTGTCAGATTACCACCCTAAACATAGATCAGCACTGTGAACATACTCTTATAAATAAGATATACATTAAATAAAGAGTATGTGCTAAGTTGACTCACATTAAATGTTGCTTGTTTACGTCCAGGCAAACACGGAAGCGCTGGGAGCAGTTCATCCAGTCAGAGAACCAGCACCTGGTGAGTCCAGAGGCTCTGGACCTGCTGGACAAGCTGCTGCGCTACGACCACCAGCAGAGGCTGACGGCAGCTGAGGCCATGCAGCACCCATACTTCTGTAAGTATCACCTGTACACAGGGTGTCCGGCTGTCACAACCACTAACGTGTGCATGGTAACACGCTAACAGCCAGGAGAAGGAACTTATTGAAGCAGGTTCTGATCCTGTAAAAGCATAGCGAAAAACAAACTTCCTGTTTCATTTTGATGCATCCGAATGAAGTAGCTGTCAGAATATTTGCCCTCAGTCTTGTCAATGGAATCGGCTTCCTGCAGAACGGTATAAAAAGAACAGTCACTAGTTCCACTGTGTAACGGTGTGGGAGTAGTATTAGTATGTACACAGCGATCGAATGAGTCATATTCCGATTGCATTGAGGACATGGATGGATAACTGAACGGTACTGCAGCCTCTTTTATGAAGTGACTGTTAATTGCTGGAGAGTCATTCAGACGACTACAAGAGATGCAAATAGAGTAAAAATACATGCAAAATGACTCTTTTAATAAATGACCCTTAATGCCTGCGCTCATGAGCGCAGTGTCTCCTAATCCATCCAGAGTGGAGCGTCAACAGTTCAGTCACCAGGATAACACATATGTGTATTTGCTTCATTTACATAAGACCTGTGTTTTAATTGTTTTGTTGTGAGCTGTTGCAGATAAAGTGACAGTGACTGTGTCTTTGTCCCTCAGATCCTGTGGTGAAGGAACACGCTAATGCTAACACCGACAGCACAAAGGCAATAAGCAGCTCCAATGCAACATGATAACCAGAGAGCAGGTAACGCACACAGCATAGACACTTTTTTAAACACACAGTTCTGTGTAAAAGTTTTAGGCAATAAAAGTGAAGTGAGGACGCGATCAGTATGAGACCTCCCTGATGGTATTAGAATCTAAACATCTAAAGTGCCTAAAACATTTGCACAGTATTGTACAGAGACTGAGTTGTCAATTTATTAGGAACACCCAGTTAAAATGAATGCAGTCTAGTACAGTCCTGCAGTAAATCCTCCTTCGTGAAGCTTAAAATGTTCAGTTTGTGTTGCAGTGTTTTTACAGATTCAACTGTGATCATTTTGGAGGATGTAGTTTGTGCGGCTGTTGAATTCTGTTACACTGACAGGTGTTTCTATTATTTTGTCCATCCCATTTCTATCAATGAGTGTAAATAGCAAACACCTGTCTGTATAATGCAACACAGTTCAACAGCAGCGCTCCTCACATTTCTATAATGAGAGAGTCTAACAGATGTGTTTGACTATTATCATCAATATTACTGTCAGTGTTTGATGATTCTGTTTTTTCCTCTGTCCACTCAGGAAGAATCTTTGTTACCTCAACTTGTGACCTTTTCGTGGCAGAAACCTCTGCCTCCACATCAACAGCCATACTGGAGTAAGATGTCAACTTTGCAGCATAAACAAACTCGCACGGATTAAACTTCTCCAAAAACAGAGCCCGGGGGAATCTGCGCTGCTTGGTCCAAGTCACAAATAAATCAGATCTGAAATCAGATCCGACCCCCACCCTCCTTCCTTCTCCTCCTCCTCCTCTTTCTCTCCCTCTCCTTCCTCCTCCGCCTCCCAACATCACCCTCAACCTGTTTTTAAAATGAGCAAACTGACTGTTGGATCAGAATCAAGCCAGTGTCGTTGCTGTAAAGACATTTGTCGGTCATTGCGACGCTGTGGTGACCTGAGATCCAGTTCCAGGTTTTAGCACTGAGTGGCATGGAGGCTCTTTTCTGCTATGGATAGAACAAAAGCTATATTGAAAGAGAATAAACCGTTTTTATTTAAACATGTGTTGGACTTTTATTGCCACAGGAGCCCCATGACCTTTTAGGCCCCTGGGCCCATGTCTAGTAAGGTTCGGTAATCAGTTCACACAATTACCACAACTGTGCTTTTAATCGTGTTGTCATTTACATTTTTGGCAAATTGGCACCATTAACCGTGTGCCAAATGAGCTATTAGTTTGTCTTTACAGTGTACCAGTGTTTGTACAGAAAACTATCACTGTCACTTTGATACTGAAGAAAACTTTAAAATATGATGATTCTCAAGCAAGTTGAGTAGTTAAGTGAACTCTGTTTGTCCAGGTCGTCGGCTCTTGTTTTGGTGCATCAAGAAACAAACGAGAGCTCGTCAAGTGTGTGTACTTTTTAATAAATAACCTGGAAAATCAAGATGTTTTCCAGAACATAAAACACTTGTGCAACATTCGTGCGTTACAAATAGGTGCATTCGTTTAGGGCCCAGGTTGATGAGGTCAGCAGACGAATTTAAAACGTATCTGCTTCATCAAATGGCTAAAATTGTAAACACAGCAGAGTAAATGTCAATCACACGTTAAACTTCAAATCCAAGTATTTAAAATGCATCATAGAAGTGGAGTTCACATTTTGGTTGAGTGTTTAAGTTAAAAACTGGGACTGCTGAACCAGCTGATGCTGGTCAGCCCACGTCCTTTTTGCTGTGATTAGTTTTTTCAGTCTGTCAGTGTTAATTCAGCTCACAGACAACGTGGCCCATAATGAATGCCCTGACTGACATCTGAAGTTTGAAGTGTCAAACACAGTAAAAAGCAGCCTACAAACACACGGCTAGCTACAGCAGATGAGCTCGACACCCATCGAAGGCACGCCCACAACACCCCCCGCTTCCTCCTCAGCCAGCGACTCGAGTCTGGGTGAGGATGGAAGACGACTGGCTGGAGTTTGGCTGCGTCACAAAAAGCCCAGCAGTGTATTAAAGATGCCACTCAGGCACTTTTTCATCATGTTAAAAGGAACAGTTTCACATTTTGGAGAAACTGTGGCGATGTTAAATGAGAAGATCCCAGTCTCACATCCGTCAGTTGAATATGACGCTACAGCCAGCGGCCGTTAGCTTAGCATAAAGACCGGAAACAAGGGGAAACAGCTAGCCTGGCTCTGTTCGAAATGTAAATACCACAATTGGACATTTCGCAGGGAGTTATGTACCGCATTATTTGTCAAGCTTAGCACTTACACAGTTTATAATGAAACCGATTTAGTATCAAAATCCTCAGTCATTTTTGAAACAATGAGTCCTCGATATCAGGCAGAGGCAACAACAATCGGTATCGGCATCAGAACTGATATCGAACCTTTTTGATACGATACCGGCAGATTTCATGAGTTGCAGCTCACTGGCTAATTAAGCAAACAATAGTTCCCTAAGTTGATTTAACACTTTCTCTCCAGCTGACTTTTTATCTTTCAAGGTGACTCTTCAACGTTGATACACATTTTAACATAACCTGGAACCCCATGAACTAATGTACGGTCAGTTATGATTATTTTGTGACCACATAAAAAAAAAATAAAAAAAAAACTACAAACATGGCAGTGCAGGTACAGCATTGTAACTTTTTTTTTTGTCCATATCCATAAAACTCACCAACTCTCTTCTAAAAGTCATTTTCAACTTTCTAAAAACTTCTGCACTTCAGGCGTCTCTGTGCTGCTGTTAGTATAGATGTCATAACTTCAACTCACTCATGCACTGAAAATATTCAATAATCAACAGTTAGATCATTTTCCAAAAACACTAACGTCCTTGTTTAAAACACATGTAACGCGGTCTGTGTTTCATGGATAAGGTTTAAAGTGTCGGTGGATTTTGAACTAGGTTTTCTTACTTCAGGAGCAAAACCCAGAAGTTATAAATGGACTGTATAGCACTTTTCTAGTCTTGTCGACCACTCAAAGCCACATTGGATGCCACATTCATCCATTCACACACTGATGGAACAGGCAATTTGAGGTTCAGTATCTTCCCCAAGGACACGTCGACATGCGGAGGAGGAGCTTCTGATTAGTGTACGACCTGCTCCGCCTCCTGAGCCACAGCCGCCCCGTGGTTCCGGTTCCTGTTTCATTTTGGTTTTCTATTGTTACGACATGTAGAGAAGTCTAAAGTTTGCGCCTCAGGAGAGTTTCTAATCTATGATTAAACAATCATTGTTGGGAGGAGGCAAAACAGTCTGACAGAGCTGCGCTGAGCTTCACGCCGTCTCCAGCTACACACTGAACGAACATGCATGAGAGAGGCACCGATCTTCTCATCGAACTCTCAGGGAACAAAGATAATACGCATGTTTCCCAGAATGTTGAACTGTCCCTTTAACGTAGCAAAAAGAAAACTGGCTGCCGCGCCGGGAGGTGGGAGCTCGGGGACGGGTCACATCACAGTAGCGTACTGATATCCAAAGACCACCAAGGACACTGATAAGACAGAAACAACACAGCTGATTATCTTCTTAATAACACTGATATTTTAAAAACCTCCCTGGGGAATATCTTAATATCTGACTGAGTCCACTGGCACTTGATATTTTAAAGATTCATGGCCTCAGTTGTCACTTCCCCAGGGCTTAAATAACGTGTCCTTGGTGTCCTTTTTAAAATGCAAACAATCTAAGGCATAAAAAAATGTCTAAAAAAAAAAAAAAGGTATAAAGCTAATACCAGAGACATTCAGTCTGTTCTCTCAAAGTAAAAAACTTAAATACTTGCATAAATAAAGCGTGTGATTATGAATGTTGAAAGCTGTACACGACGTGTTAGCAGTGCCCTGTACAGGCGTCGGGTGCAGTGATTATGTATGAGTCTACATATATAATGTTGGTTATAGCGTAGAGTTGCAGTATTGAGGTAACTTCATAATGGGAGTAAAGGCAAAGGGGGGAGGGGGGGGGGCACTTGAACTGTACTAGGCTCTGTGAAAAAGCCACATAGACATGCATTGGACAAAGGTGATAATGTAGATAGAGGTGTTAGTGTGTTTGTCCCTTTTTGTTCAAGTTTTACAAAAACAATTGCTCAAATAAAGCATCAGTAATACTGGATATTTGACGTGAGATTTTGGGCACCACATGATACAGTCCCATGTACCAGCATCCTCCACTTCTTCTTCTTCTTCTTCTTCTGGGCTCCAGATGGCACGGGGGGAGCGGTCAGGGCAGCAGATGCTGCAGCGCCAAGTCGTCCAGCTCGTTGACGGCGACGATGTGATCCAGATGTTGCAGGTACCGCTCCGGGTCGCGCATGAAGTGCGGGATTCTAGTCCTGGGGAACACCGCCAGATGTCGCAGCCTCTCCACGTCTTCGTAAGACACCTGCAGAGGGAAAGGAGACAGTAGAAAAGGTTTCCATTGCAACATAGAAGCGATTTCTTTTTCGGCAAAACACAATTGCAAATTGTAGGAACTCTGTCACCTGGTCCATAAATCCAGTCAGTGTGAAGCCGATTTTTGTTAAATCACCTCAGAAGTCCTGCAGGGGGCAGCGGCTGCTCAGGAAGCCCCTCTACATCTGCTTCCAACACTGTCTTTTAATTTGTCCATAATACTCAAACCCAGCATGGGTCCTCTGTCTGTTTGATAATTCCCAGATTCCTGTTGTTCTTTATATTACTGTGTTTTTATTTGTCCCTTTAGAAATAAAGTTTACTTGCTGCTTCTCTGCGCATGTGAACACACAGGGGCCTCCATGATGATGATAAACGCTCGTACTTGAATGAATTAACACTGACCTTGCCTAAAGAAGTCAACATCTTGAAGTCGATAGAGCGTCGATGGCGAAGAATCCTCAGGATCCCGTCCAGATAAACCTGATCTTTACTGAAGCAACCTGCGACAGAAACACACGACACACAGGGAGAATAAAAATAAAAACAGTTCACATCTGTGAAACTAAGTTATTCTACTGTAGAAGTGTGTTCACTGTTCTGTTCTTATTTCTCTCACATTGTTTACATGTGTACATGAGCAGCTCCATAGCTACAAGAGGAGGAAACTTCCCCTGTTAACCTTTCATCAGAGTTAGTGTTTTAACGCCACAGTTTACACATGTTGAGTCATTTCTATCCTTGATTTATCAGACAACCATTCATTTGAAAAGCTGGATAATTAATCATAATTTCATACTAATGTATTATTTGTTAGATTGATATAATTATCAGTATTATCAGGGAGGCGTCTGATCAGTGCCATAAAAATCAATCTCCAGAGACAAGAAGAACAAAGAGTCCTGCAGCAGATGGTCTGATCTGATCTGAGGAGTCCTGATCTCAACATCATGGAGTCACACTGGGATCACATGAAGAGACAGAGACACTGAGACAGAGGAACTGTGGCAGGTTCTCCCAGATGCCAAGAACCTGAAGAACTGTGAGCAGGTGCACTGACGAGAACGAGAACTGATTTAGGTTTTTTTTCTCTTGACTGCACTTCGTATGAAGATCACTGATAAATAAAGACTGAAAGCAGAGCTGTCGTAGTGGATCACTTCAGATCGTACAGGTTCACCACTGAGTGTGTTCATTCAGGAAACAGCAGCAACATTCATGTTTTCAGAGGTTGTTTTCTTGTCATGTGGGACGTTATGTGCCGCCCTCCCTCCAGTTTTTGAAACTAAACCTACGCCCTCTGTGTGTGTGTGTGTGTGTGTGTGTGTGTGTGTGTGTGTGTGTGTGTGTGTGTGTGTGTGTGTGTGTGTTCACCGGGCTGCGAGGTGTCCGTCTGTCCCCTCTTGGCTCTCAGACAGTACTCCCAGCGGACGTCTGGGTCCTGGACGAAGCGTGCGATGTGACTGAAGAGCTGGCTGAAGCTCATGCTGGTGGCGTGGTACACTGTGTAGTAGAGCAGAGCCGCGCGCCACAGGTAGGGCTGTTTCCGTAGCAACACGCTGTGCAGGCTGGCTAGGCCTTCCTCCGTGGGATTGGCCGGTTTAAGGCCGAACTGCTTCCTGCCTTCTGTGGTGGCCCACGGCTGCAGGTTGTTGTTGACGCCTCGCAGGTAATGTGTGCCTGAGGAGAGGACACAACCACGTTAGAAAACAGAAAACCCACCTTCAAACACTTCAACACCTCATCAATTAGTTGCTGTGAAAAAAAAACCCCAAACACTATGTGATGTTTATATGTTATATAACATATGTGATGGTTGAACGTGTCATTACGCCACAGGTATTAATCTGCTGCTTTAACAGCCTCCACTCTCAGATGTTGAACCTGGCTGCAGGGATTTGCTCCCATTCAGCCACATAAGCATTAGTGAGGTCCAACACCGACGCTGTGTCTTAAGGTCTGGTTCACAGTTTTACTCCAGTTCATCTCAAAAGGTGCTGGACGGGGCTGAGGTCAAGACCAATCCACACAAAGCTCTAGAGCTGGTTTTGTTTTGCTGGTGTCATGTTGCAACAGTTTTCCCGAAACTGTTGCCTAAATATGGGAAGAACACTGTCATCTGAAACATCACTGTTTCAGCATTTAGATCTTAACTGAAACCAAGAGTTGCTAACCGTGAAAAACATCCCCTGACCAAAGGCAGCATGTGACCGGGGTGATTCGACTCCTCTACACTCCCTAAACTGCCTCTTTACGTCACTCTATTGTCTCTCTGCCTCCCATTTAAAAGCAAAGAGGAGGAGGTCAATATACTGAAATGTATATTCTGGGAAGCGAGAAACCGCACACCGAGAGGCGACACCTCACCTCCAGGCTTGGTCACCTGTCTGTGGGCTTCAGACTGTTGTAAGATCATATGACCCTGGAGATTTTTATTTGAGAAGATCATATGATGGATGATGTTCAAACAGCTTGGGTGCAACATTACAGCTGCCTTTTTTTTTTCTCTGACACCACCCTCTGGATATTTTTTCCGTCACTGCCACTGAGGATCAGCTTTTATCTTTCTATAATTTGGTTCTTTATAATGAACAGTGCAACCTCACAGAGGTGTGGCTGTAGACGCTTCGTCTTTTCACAGCCTCTCTACTTACAAACACTCAGAACTTTATTAACTAGTTAGGATGATTTATAATCAGCTGACTTCCTGCTGACAGTTCTTGACCTGCCTTACAACTTACAACCTCCTAAGTAGTTAAATTCTTATTAGTAGTCAAACTTTTGCACATGTAGCAACTATGGTTTATTTTTTTCTATTTTTTAAGTCCATGAAATAAAAAGTAAAAGAGCAGTAACATTTGTAGGAAGGTTCAGTTTAAAGTCTGTTTGCTGCAGAGATTTTATTTACTTATTTTCACTAAATGTCTGTACAACTGTGTGTTTCACCCACTTTATGCGTTTATGCACTGCGTGTCTGCAGCTGTGTTTTTAGTGGCTGCTTCGAGGCAGTTTCTTCACTGAAAGAACAATAAAGTGAAACGTTTTCAGTCTCTCAGAGTCAAACAGCAGGACTTCCTTCTTTGCACCAACATTCAACAACCACAGAGGAAGAAACCCAGACCAAGTTCTACATGAACCTTTCAACACTTCATAACCAGTTCACTCACAGACATCTGAACATCAGAATGACATCTTTCAGCATTATATCAAGTGCTGAACATCAGTGATCAACTAAATACATTTTTTTTTTTTTTAAATGAAAAAATACTGAAAACGTCAGACAGTGATTGGCAAAATATGTACTGTATATATCCACATACTCACAGACATGGAGGGAATCCTCCTGGAGAAACCTGATTTATTTCTTTAATCACATAGAAGGTAAAAAGTGAGGACCTGCAGCTCGTTTCTAAAGTGCTTCAACAGACACTAGATATGAGGTCCCCATGAGTTGTTGTGTAATTTGATTTTTGTAATGTTCTTTTATTCTTCACTCTGAACGGGTGTGATATTAGCATGCTAACATTAGCTTTGTCGGCTGTTACACCTGCCAGTTACTGGGTTTAACTAGCAATGATCTCTGTTAGAACTAGCTCATGTGGTGGTACCGGTTTTGATTTAGCGATGTGCAAATCACCACTTAGTAAACACACAAAACTAGTTTACGTTTGAATTTAGGAACAGATCTCAACCCAGTCTCTGAGTTTGGGTTATTTTCAACTTTATTTACAATCACTGAGTGTCAAATCCAAACGGATCCAACAAGGATTCAGGTCTGATTAAATGCTACTGAACCACAACTCTTCTGCAAATCCTGTCACCGTAGAAAAGACGATGATTTTACTGTGTTTAAGAAGAACTCTACACAGATGCTTTTTGGCATATGATGTAAATAAAGGTGATTTTTCCAACAATACAGAGAATGTGTGTAAAATACCTGTTTTTCCCTCAAAATTAGCTTCTATATGTCTGCTTGGATTTGAGAATTCAGCTCCTAACTGTGTTCGAACAGGCCCCAAACTTGCCAGTATCAAAAATCAAATATATTCCAGTGGGAAAGCAATGTACAAGAATGACATTCATTTCTCTGCAGCGTCAGTAAACACAACACACGGGCCCACTGATAACTGTGTATCTGTATTCAGAGCAGAATTTTAGGGTGTAGTGACCCTTTAGTATCAGATCTGTGCCTCGCCCCGGGTGCGAGGTGACCATGTGAGGGGCAGCATACCTATCTCGTGTCTCAGCATCCCCTCCAGCCAGTGCTGCCGAGCCCCGGCCAGGTTAATGGTCAGAGTGGGACGACAGCTCTCCACCACCATCACCGCCTGAGACAGCAGCTCGTCAGACAGACGCACCACAACCTGGAGACACACACACATAGACACACATAGACACACATAGACACACATAGACACACACACACACACACACCGTTTTCATCATCATCACCACCAACATCGTTATAATTTCCGCCTGCTTCACTGATGACATTTCATTAGTTCCCCTTTATGACCAGGTTTCTGTTTGCAGAAGATCATTTGTCCACACTGAGCAAACACGATCCACCTTAATTAAACCTGTGTGTGAAGCACTTTGCAATGTGGATTTAGAAAAGTCTGTAAATAAAAATCATCATTATTATTAAATAGCAGCCTTTTCACACTACAGATGACTTATGGGACTGTGGGTGTGTCACTTCCAAGCGGGAACCTCAGGGGCTGAAAAATGAAGCCAACATGGAAGTAACAAAAACTACAGTTCCTCTAATGACCACTAGAGGCTGGCTCCAAAAATGAGTCAATCCCCATAGACTCCAATTTTAAAATGTCCCAACTTTACAGCAGAAATAAACATGTTTATGGCCTGGTACAAAAAAACAGGTTTGGTCTCTACAGCCAATTTCCTCCTTCATGACAACTGTACTGGGATGACACTATAATAATTTCTTGCAGCCCTACAATAAACAAATGTTTGTATAAATGAGTCCCTGTGCTGCTGTGAAGACACACATGGATTCAGGCGAAGTCAACACTCCTACCGACTTCATTTGACTGGCTCAGTGAAGGTGCCAATACAGAGGCTCCAATCAAAAAACACAGGCTTAAATTTTGCTGTCACACAAATTACCGTCACGCTGTTTTGGTCAGTCAAATACCTACGCACTGCACTCACCTCTCCCACACAGCCTTCTTTCTGCAGGTATTTGCGTACAGCAGCCCAGACCTGACTCTTAGGGAGCACGCTGCCCCCCGTCACCTCCTCAAAGTTCTCATAGGAGCTAAACTTCCTCAGCACGCACTCCATGATTCCAACCGCCTGCAGGTAAACAGATACATCATCATCATCATCATCATCATCTTCATGTGAAGGCAGAGGTTGTCTCAGGTCTTTGACCCTGACATACCGTACCTGTTCGAGGAAGAGGCCTGAGCCCTCCCTGTACTTCTCCAGCACACTCCTCGGCTCAGGCTGGGCGTACTCAAACTGAGGCTCGTACTTGTAGTCGGACTGGAAGAAAGCCTCCTTCTCCTGCTCCAGGTTAAGAGGTCTGAGGGCGACCAGCAGACAGGGCCTGGAAGGCGTAGGCAGCGTCGTGCTACCAACCCCTTTAGCTATGTGTGGCAGGGAGGTAGCAGGTCGCATTTGCCCCTTGCCCCCCCGTAGCCCCAGGGAGTAGTTGACTGAGCAGGTGCTTTCACTGCGGCGCATCCAGCCTCCTGCCCCAAGGCTGGGGCTGGTGAGGCTACGAGCTGGGGGTGATGGGGCAGCAGAACCGCTACGCCAAGGAGGCTGCACGATCCGCCTGTCCACCATCTGCTCCTGAGACCCTCGCAGGCGCTGGGGCGTCATCTCCAAGCTGAGGGGGCGGCGGAGCGGTGGTCTGGGGGTGGCCCCACCTTTTAATGATGACGACCTCCTCTCTACCTGGCTGCTGTTCGTCTGGGCTGGAAGTCCGTTGTGGGACACCTTCTCCTTCTTGGCCACATTGCTTCTCTTGGCCGACGGTCTGGCTGTCGCAGCAGAGCTGCTAGTGGTTTTTGGTGGATCTGCTCGGACATCTGGCCCCAACAGGTCCCTGCTCCTCCTGACGCTTTCACCCTCAACCTGATCCATGAAGACTTCACCTGAGTCCAACACCATCACCACGGCTGCAACGCCTCAGGCTGCCCCCCGCTCCGACCCCGACACTGCTGACAGAACAGACACATGAACGTATACTTCTTATTTATGACCGGGCTTCGGTGATATCCATAATGTAATATCTCAATACAATCAATACATCTCAATATACAATATTATTGCAATATTCATAATATTATTGTATTTTATGTTTCAGGTATAAGTGATGCTGCAGTTCAAAGTTTTATTTGTCACATCCCATGGTACAATGTACATCAGGCAAAGCAGTGAAATGAGGATTCAGACTCAGCAGCAGGTCAGACTGTGAAAAACTGCACAAACAAATGTATATTGTGAAAAATATTGCATATGGCAGGAAATGTCCCGTGGGGCCAGAGCCACTGTATGACTTGACTGTTTATATTTCTTGTCTGAAAGTCACAGAGCTCAGTACCTACCACAAGGAGTGTGGGAGTCCTATAAGGAGGGGGGAGGAGGGGCCTTTTACTAGCCTACTAGCCAAAGTGATGGATAGATTAATGAATTAGAAAATAAATAATTAATTTCTTAAATTAAATATTTGCTAAAATCAACACTTGTCTATAATGTGTAGATGAGCTTCCTAACAACTAATGTTACTGTCTACGGCAGGCAGGAAAAATAAAACTCAAGACCTTTGCAAATGAAATTTAAGACCTGAGAGCTCAACGCGCTGCAACTTAAGAAAACGCATGCAAATACACAAATACGCAAATGCAGTGCCATATACCATGAAGGCGTAATCCGAACCACAGCGGCCTGGGTTTGCATCCAACTTTGCGCCATATCATCCCCTCTCTCTCTCTCCGAATTTCCTGACTCTCTCTCTCAATCTCGCTTTCGAAATTAAGGCACAAAATAACTTAAAATAGAAAAAAAGTGATGAAACTGGCTGGGACGCACTTGTTATTCAATGCCTCTAACTTCAATAGTCACAATTGGGCATTGAACAACAATGATTTTGCAGCTGAATTTGCAGCGTTTGTGTATTTGCATGTGTTTTCATATGTTGCAGTGCGTTGAGCTCTCAGGACTACTTTACCTTTAATAGCTCTGAGGCCTTTTGCTGAGCAAACTGGATTCAGTGCTTTTAATGTTTTATCAAATTGTTTCCATTTTGTCCATACGTCAAGAAATTCGATTGTTTAGTGACTAAAATGTTAGAAAATACAAAGAAAGTCTGTACTTATTTTGTGAATCCAAAGATAACATTTTCAGGTTGCTTTGTTCGTCTGACCAAGCGCCCAAAGCCCAAAGATGTTGAGTTTAAGGTCACAGAAAACATTTTGTCATTTTTGATTAAAAACAAAAAAAGGATTAATCAGTTGTCAGAAATGTTATCAATAAATTCTGTGTCAATGAACTGAATGGTCTCTGGGAGTCTGGAGAAACAATGAAGCTGTCATCTATCTTGGGAGTTAAAAGGGGCCCAAAAACGACGTTTTGCCCCAGGTCCCCTCAGGAGGATGCCCCGGCCGTGCATGTGTCTCCGTGTTTTTGGTGGAGACAGAAAAGAAAAGACACTGGACAGTCCATAATGTCTGAGCAGAGGCTCCGCAGGAACAAAGCTCCCTCACAGGTCAGCTAACATGAAGCTAACATGAGCTGAAAACTGTGTTATCAACTGTTGTTAACAGAGACACCAAACCAAACAATAGAAATGAGTTGGCAGTGATTGATTCCCTCAGTGTTTCAGCCCTTTAACTCCAACAACAACTCACAAAACACTAACCTACCAGCGAGTCCCGGGACTTCTGCTGAGGATCTGCGGGTTTCGGCCTCTTCATTCACTCATCACGGCAGCAGACCGAGCGGAGGAGCCCTGTCTGCATTTTTTTTTTTTTACCGGTGGATGATGACAGTCTTTGGGTAACGGTTCAGAGAGGAGCGGGGCCTGAGGCGGCTGCCTGGGCCGGCCAGGAAGCGGCGGTTGAGTTGGAAGATATGACGCGGGACGTACGCCGGGTCCGCCGCCACGACGCTCCCCTCGCGTCGTCACGTACAACACGAAGGGAGGAGGGAGCATGGAGGGAGAAAGGAAAGGCCCCCACCCCTTCCACGCTGGAGCAAGACCCACAGGTTGAAAGAAACTCTTCCTGGTCATTTTACGTCAGTATTTGATTTAATTTTTGTCTCTGTGTTGATTGTCTCTTTTCAGTTGTTTGCTATCATCTTCGTGGTCCTTTACAGCCATTTTGTGCTTCTTTGTCGTTATTTTACATCTATTTCTATTAATTGTTTATCTCTGTGGTCATATTGCATGTGTTGGTGTTCACTCTGTGCAGAGTCAGTCTCGTCTTGTTGGTCTTTGTGGTCGTTTTGCATCTCTGTGGTTGTTTTGCATCTGTTTTTACTTTGACATTTTTCTTATCAGACATGTAGTTGACTTTACAACAAGAAATATTTACTCACTTCACACAGATTCTAAACTGGTCCTGGTCCAGGGGTAACCTGAGTTCAGTAATGTGCTCAGGCTTTATGCATACTCTATAAAATATGGTGAGGTATGTTTCAGTGGTTTCTACAAATTTGATAAGAAAGTGAGCGAAATGAAATGATTCATTTGTCGCACATGGAAGGCCATTTCCACCTGGAAAAGGGAAAAATAGATGAAACATTAGGTCAGAAATAAAAAAAGAAAACTCATAGTGAGTCAAAATCTTAATGAAGGAGGATTTATTATGAGCTCGCCAAAATTTATGTAACACACCTTTTCTGTATATAGTTGCATCAGCTAAATGTTACCACGTGCAAAATAAGAAGGAATAATTACACTGATGACAATATAGAATGAAACTCGGGAGATGGTGGTTGTGTAGAAAAGGTGCCATGTATTAAAAAATTAAAGGAAAACAAAACAGAAAATATACATAACATATGGCCACACAAAAATATCCAAGAACCAATAGCAGCTCATAATTAACTATCAAAATCAATCCCTTCTCTGTACAATGACCATGAAGCTAAATTATTAAAGCCTCCAAACAATCATCAACCAATAACGTTGGACAGAAACAATAGAAATAGAAAGGAAAATAACCTTTCAATGCACCACAGATTCACACAATAGGAGGAACTTAGTTCATTTTTCCTAGCACAAGGGAAACAGTAGAAAAGGGAAATTGGGAGTTTGCTGGGTGAGATGTGTGGCTGTGAATTGGGGTAGGGATGAATGATTAGAGTCTGGCTGCAGGGTGACCTACCGCATCAGGATTATTGGTCAGTTCAGACCTCTGTGTCCATGTTGGATTAGCTCGCCATCACAGTGCTCCATCGAAGGCTTCGTACTCAACAACAAACCTGGCCGATTCCGGGATTCAGACCTTTCATTCAACAGGGTTTCATGAGCTTCATTGACATCTGCTGCCAGTAACACGTTTAACCACCTCATGCTCGACAGATTGTATATCGAATGCAGTTGTTGAACAAATGTTTCCAGCACCGACCTGCAGCAGCTCTTCTCCTTGCAGCGCCACCATTCATCTATCTACATGTATGTAATGTAGGTTGCCTGTCTGATTGGGTGCCAGGTGCACCGCAAGATTTACCACAAGATTTACCACTAGATTTACCTATAGCTACAGCCGCTGCTTACAGTTTACATTTTACCCGTAGTGACCTGGGTTATATGTAGGTTTCACCTGAAAAGTAAAAAAACTGACTTTGTGTCTCATAGTTTTTATTTTAAAAGTTACATTATTTTTTTTATCTTCACTGCAGCTCAGCACACAAACACTGTCTGGCTGCTTATACCCACGTTATTTGATGAACTGCGACTGCTCACACCTCATTATAGCTTCAGATGAACTTTTGACTCTGGGTTTGGTCCTTACATTGGTGCATTAGGGAGTAGTCACACAGCCTGCATGTCTTAAGGTATACATGGCTCAACTGACTATTGTTTCAACACAGACCTGAAAACAAGTGAACATATCCTTTAGTGCAGGGTGCACTTTAACATCCTTATACACGTGATAATTATATTATTTGTCCATGGTAAATATTGTCAAACAAACTTAGAGCATCTGTGGCCACAGACAAATACCTGACAAGGTGGTAACAATATGAGATGAATGACGTGTGGCTCTGTATTTGAATGAATTATTGCAGCTGTGCACACAATGTGTACTTTGTCATGATTTGGATTAGGCTGTTAGTTCCAGTGATGGGAAATCTGAATGCTACAGCACACAATGATGTTTTACAGTATGTCCCAGTGCACAAAGCTGGGTCCATGAAATATGTCCATTGTTAAGATGTAAAGCTCCATGAGGCAAGTTTGTGATTGGTGATATTGGACTATATTAATTAAATTTTACTTGACTTGACAATGTCATCACTCGTATCGGTGCAGAGAGCAGTGAGTCCTACAGGTCAGAGTGGTCGGAGGGTTAAAAGTGTGATTTTGAATTCAGCACTTTTACTTTATTAAGTCCACGCATGTGCCAGACAGATTGGCAGCACGTCTTTGTAGCTCTTTTTTTCTAATAATCTATATATTTATTTGATATTTGACTCTCTGTGTTAACTGATCGCTTGTTCTTAACCCATGTATCTATCTATCTATCTATCTATCTATCTATCTATCTATCTATCTATCTATCCTCATCTCAGCTGGATACTGTGGAGTTAACAGATACTGTACGTCCAGAAATCAGTAACAGATTAATACGAACCACTTGGTCTCTGCACCAGAGATACTGGATCACACTATAACAACAATCGCAGCAGAGTCTCATTTGCTTTTTACTTTGCATTTGTGAAAGTTGACGTGCAATAACCTTTGTCCATTAGAATGTGTGTCAATCGTTGCCCAAATTATACCTTTCACATGCGTGCCATCTATTCACGGCATGCCTTTTGTGTTTCCAGCTGCAGCCACATGAGGACCTCTGCTGCGTCAGCCAAAGTAATGAAGAACTATGCATTGTGTATATAGTTCTTTGTATTGTGTCTTTTTTCACTTAAATACAGCATATATAATACAGTTAAATGATACAGGTATAGAGTGAATTACTGATGTTGAATTAGAGATTTGTCTTGTGTATCTGTATCTTGTGTTTTAATTAACTGTATTTACATTTAGTTGTTTTGTTTTATTTTATCATGTATGTTACAATAATATTTTGTACCATCAGTGATTTTTTTTATTTTATTTGAATAAATGCAATATGAGTAAAGTCATGTTAAAGGTGGATTAAAACAGCATCATTGGTTCTCAATAAGCCATTTCTTTAAATTATACTTAAATGAATAACAGGCTTGGGACTTTCTAATGGTGGTGATACTGAATCCCATTCATGTGATGCTGTGAAGGAAAAGACAACCTGGCTGAAGGCAGTTTTTCTTGTGCAGTCTCTGGCTGCACTTCCTCCTCCTCCTCCTCCTCCTCCTCCTCCTCCTCTGAGGAGCTAAATGCATGATCTTGTGTCCATGCATAATCGTATAAGCTTGGCAAACATTTGTGTATTTGATTAGGTTTTCCCAAATAAGCAGATTACACTGAATGGCCTCTTGTCTAAAGTTTTAAGTGTTTGTTTGTATAATGATTCCAGTGATAGTAAGGATCTGAAGTTTGTATTAGACCAACTTATCAGACAATAGGCGGTGCTTCTAGAAGAGGAAAAGACGTGATAAGCAAAACAAGAGAGATGCTTTCCACCTCTGGGGACAACTGTTGGTGAGTAAAGAAATTAAGTTTTCTTGTTTTGTTGAACACTGTTTCCTCTAGACTGGTAAGTAAACAGCTGTTAATGCTAACGTTAGCTATATAGCAATAGCAGAACCTACAAATAGCTGCTCTTGGCCACCATCTTTTTTTGAAAAATAGTTGACATGGAAATATTTATAGAAAGTCATTTGTGCTAAACCAGATTGAGTTGATATTGTGACGACCCCTTCACCAGCGCACTCGGTGTCCCTGTTTCTTTTTGTTGTTTTTCCCTTTTCAGGTGCTGAATGCAGAGATCTCATTAGCCTGATGTGCTACACCTGGGCCCAGTGTGCACCATAAAGGCATTCCCAATCAGTCCTGTCAAGGGCTCAAAGTCAAATAAGCTTTATTGACATGACAGATCAGAAACCTATATTGCCAAACCAGTACAGAAAATTATAAACAATGACAGCTGATTGATTAATGATTATACAATAATATGCAAATATCAACAATAATGTTAAATACAATATAATAAAAGGCATTTTTTACAGATGTAATCACACAGAAACATGTAGGCCTAATACAGAGCTTGTTTCTCTCAGATTATGACAAGATTTAACATATTTTGCAGCTATTACTGCACATTGACTTTACTCCACACATATGACAGTTTTGGGGAGGTGGATAAACTCAGGATATATATGATTTATATTTTTGAAGAAAAAAAAAGTAAATTTTTATGTATATGTGGTCCTTTTGATACCCAGACATTATTTTATTTCATTTTCATTTTTTTTAAATTTATTTGTTTCCAATTACATTAAGTATTAATCTATTTATGGGGGTGAGGGAGATATGTGTTGTCCTGGTGTTTTTACTTGTATTTTTGATTTTAATTCTTTCATTTAATTTTATTCATTTGATTGTGAAGCACTTCACGACTATTGTTTGTGAAAAGTGCTATATGAATAAACTTTGGTTGCTTTTCCCCTTTTCAGTTGTGAAATGTCTTTTTTCTTATCTTATCCACATCTGACCTTATCCGTGGGAAATAAGAATAATGCATTTTGAAATGCTTGTAATGTTTTAAACTCTTATAGACACTCGCTTGATTTGTTTCATTCAGACTGCAGAGCCTCATATTTTCTTCAGATGGACTTTAGAAAACTGTGGATTTTATCCTCCATCACTTCTACTGAAGTTGCGTTAGCAAGGGATTTCTCTGCTGCCAGGATGGACAAGAGGATCAATTACAGCCACCAAGAATTATTTCAATGTACTTACACTACGGGCATGTGAGTACTGTTTTAAAATAGACTGAAAAAAATGTAAATCTATCCTCTAACTATCAGGGTGAAAGAGCAAAAGAGGTCCTGTGTGACAAAGCAAGTGCCAAACATCATATTTGTAACAAGTGAGGCTAATGTTAAGATCGTTATCCACTAACATGACTGATGATTGGATGAGAAGTGTAATGATCTGCGAGGCTGATCCATTAATTCCTTCAAACAATTTCCCTGTTGAGAACCCGTTCGGGATCAGAAACTGGTCTAAACAGGACACCGGTATCACTCACACTCTGTCAGCTCCTTTGTTTTTTATTGCCTTAGGCAGAAAACTGTGTTTACACAGGACCTGCCTCCACCCACCAGTGTCACTACTGTCTGACCCACAGCATATCAACTCATTCAACAAGTAACAGTGGACAAACTGGCCGCGCTTCATCGTTGTACTTATTTGTTTGTAGAAGGGGATTGGTCACCTCTTCAGGCCCCAGCTACAGGAGAAAAAACTTTTCTGCAAAAAAAACCCCCACCGAACTGAAAAGAAGAAAACACTAAATCACTTCTGAAATCTAAAACCACTCACTAAACCAGATTAACTCTGTATATGTACTGAGGTTATAAACTGAGTGAATGATTTAAAACTAGAGAACATGTTACTCTCTGGTAATTCACGCCCTCCATTGGAGACAGTGAAATCTATGATGGGGCTGCAGTCGAAGAAATGTACAATTTCCCTTAAAGGCAAACCTACGGTGGCCCTAAGAGCTCGAAGCACTGCAACTTAAATAAACATATGCAAAGAGACTAAACACAAACAAAATCAGAATTAGAAATGGCGTTCTCAAACGAAAACAATGTCCATCCAGACGAACGATCTCTGTCCAGACTATCACACCTGAAAACGCACACATACATGAGCAATCACGTACACTGGGCATGCACGAGCCGGTGTAAAAAAGGAAGCAGATTGTCTTCTCTGCAGTTCATTAGGTGCAAAAAATACTACGGACAAGGAACAGCAGAGTTAAATTAATTTAACTGCACAACAGCTGTTAGCGTAGCGAGTTCATAAGTTGGTGATGTCTTGCTGTCGTTACTGGAAGTGCACTGATTTTTAATTTATTGTTACAAACTTACCTGTTTCTAGATTATGTTATTTACTGTTTTATTGTTTTATTGTGATGTATTAGTTATCACTGAGATTTCTTATTTTCTTTTGTGTACTTTAACGCCATACTGACGAGCCCATGCAGACTTCGCGGAGACACCTCGTGTTCCGTCACAGTCTACGAAGCTCCGCCAAAATACTTTCCTTTTTATGGGTAAAAGTGTGTTTTATTGTATTTTACATGTGGAGATAACACTAACTAATGTTCTCTGATGATGTTGGGTGGTTGAGATGTTTGTGGAGCAAGTTGCTGCGCAGGTTACTGTGTAGGTAACTCTGTTAGCTTCACTAGTCGTTAGCTCATGGCTAATCCTGGCGGTGTGGCTAAATGACTAGCAGCAAGCCTCATGTGTTTAGTTTAATTTTGTTCTAGTGTATGCTGTGCTGCTTCGTTAATGAGAGCTGGCTGTGGAGGCTGATTTTTCACCAGGTGCATGTAATATTATTTTCATAGGTAAACTGCCACAGTCTGCTGTCTCTGGACTCTTGAGCTCTGTGACTCTGAGCTGTCTGTGGAGGCTGATTTTTCTGTGTTTTATTCACCAGTGCCAAAATAAATTTGGGTCCAAGCCGAACAGCGACTTGAGAGTGTGTCATCATTTAATCTACACAACGCAAGACTACTAACCCACTACACTAGCAAAGACAACAAGGTCAGTGACACTTGTACATCATTATCCACGTTTCTTTCACCCCTTGTAGCCGAGGCTGATAAGACCCAATCAGGGAGCGGCCGTGTGTCTGTCATCTGTCAGTCATTTCCAAAGGTCTCTGTTTTCACCCCTTCAGACTACAACGCAACCCTGAAGTTTTCAAACTAAAACGGGGCCAGCAAGAAATAACTCATCACTTTTTAGTGTCCTCTGGAAACACTTCTGTTGTTTTGTGAGTATTTGCAGCACAACTGTGACCTTTCTGATGAATTGGGACACTTTTAATAATCATAATAGCATAATAATATGTCCACAATTTTAGTGGGGCGTGTGCATGCTGATAAGAGCCGGGTCATTAAAATCAAAGTCATTTAAAAACAAAAACGGAAGAAATTAAAATGAACAACTTTTGTTTTAATCTGTGTGAACTCTGAGCCGTAGCAACATTGAAGCTTCAGGTGGACGCTATGACTAAAAAAAATTTAAAAAAAATACTCCAGCACATGTGCTTGTATTGGAATCTGCAGTTTTAATACAGCAAAAATCTGTACAAGGTTTGGTGTTTCAAGTCAATCCTGGCTGATCTAAGAAACCCACGGTTCAACGATTTTAAATTGCTTCTTTTCTGCAGATACAAACTGATACAAGTAATAATTTGTCATTTATTCCTGTTTGTTTAAAGTTATAATTGAACCTTGAATAAGGAAAATAAACCTGGTTTTTACATTAATGAACAGTCACTTGGTAAGAATAAAACAGAACATAACCAAAGGTATTTTTAGATGCCAGCACACAAAGCTACAAAACATGAAAATCTGGAGATGTTCTGTAGTGTGACCGGGTTAGTCAATCATTTCAGACTGATCGGTATCATAAACCAACAAGCTGTTCGGTTCACCTTGAGAGCGTGTGCACTTGCGGATAACAACAGTGCTGGTGAGTTAAAATATAAACCACTTAGAGGTCATACACTTTTTTTGTACATGCAATACCTGCACAAAGAGTTTAACTTTGCACCTGAAGTGTTGTGGGCAAGGTGGGGAGTGGGTGGTGGTACTGGAGTCTGGTGTGGTTAATAGCTCATCTTTGGAACAGCTGATCTTTGGTCCAGGGTGTCGGGCAGATTGAAAGTGGGCTTTTGCCACTTGTCCTCCTGTATGGCGTGGGACACTTTGCCTCTCATTTGTAGAAGAGCGGACTAATCAATCTAATGATTATTATTGCTTATTTATTATTAACAGTTTTTATTATTATTATTATTATTATTATTATTATTATTATTATCAATAATGAGTTAATGGACATATGAATTTCCCCTAGGGGATAAATAAAGTATCCATCTATCGATCTAATCCAGGATAAACTATGCTGTAAAGACTGTAGTGAAACAGGTCAAACAGGTTTGTTTTTTGAAACTTGATTTGACTACAGGACTCTCTTCCTCCTGTCGCTCCCTTTTTGATTATGGAAATCACAGGTGATGGTATTTCTAAGGCTGCCTCCAGATCAACTTCAGCCTTGTGTCAAAAAATGAAGCATCACTCTGATGACCTGCTTTTATAACCACGTGTATGTGCTGTTTTGATATGTATATTCTGTTTTGTGTGTGTGTGAACTGTGTTATTGTGCGTTTGAGTATGTGTGTGTATCTGCGTTGTGATGAATAGCGTGTTGGCCGATTTGTAGTTGTGATGTTAGGTTTTGCTTTGTATTTGACTTGAAAAAGAAATTGATTTGAATGAGGTCACTGTGGCAGCTGTGTCCACAGGTTACACAACTCAACTGGCCCAAGTCTGGCCCATATATTTCCACGTCTGGGCAGATTCTGGCTGTTATCCTCCTGTATTGGCTGACAGCTGGAAGATTTTCTTTGTGTGTGCCAGAATAGATCCAAATGTGGAAGTAGCATCTGACAGTTGCGCTGTATATGGTCCAAATTTGGGCTTTTGAACCAGGTGTTTACTGGGCCAGAGCAAAACACGCATGTGGGACAAGTACTTTGCTATCTGGGAAGTCTTAAAGACCTTTTTGATACTGCATATAATGCAATTCAATACCAAAGTGTGTATAGCAAGAATTCCTAATAATGTGATTAATTAATTGATAAACATGACCACGACCCTTGTATAGATTATTGAACATGCCCCGGGCCCTCCTGGCCTATGGATGAAGTGACTGTGAATATTTCTTGTTTGAAAGTTCAGTTAAAAGACACAACATGACCATAAAGAGACACAAAACAAGTATGACAAGAAACGAATTGACTACTAAGACCACACAGACAAAAGAATCAGTACAAATAGACACAAAATAACCACAAAGAGAAGCAAAATAACAACAAACACACACAACAACTAAGTATAGATGCAGAACAACCATGGAGAGACACTGTGCCCATTGCCCTGGGTAAACAGGTATAATTTGTCAACTAAATTGTGATTCGATACTGTTTACCTCACATTTGTTGTGACTAAAGATAAAATATTTGTTAACTTTCCAGAACTGTAAAAGAAATCTTATATACTTTACTATAAACCACTGTGGAGTGTCTCAATAATTAACCCTCACCTGTTGATGACAGACGCTCCAGATAGTGGTGATGCAGGAAATAAGCGTCCAGCGAGGCTGAGTCTGCATATCAGGCTCATAAAGGTGCTGTCAAGCTTCATTAAAAAATCAAACATATGTTCTTACATTATACTACAACAGTTTGAAGGGGTTTACCATCGTCATCAATATCAGGTTGATGTACCACTGCCATATTGATCAGTAAACAGTTAAGCTGTGCTGATCAGGTTCTTTCATTGAACTCATCATGCGTGTAGTGCATATGAAGGATGTGTGGCCTGTTGGCATTGTTTCAGGGTAATGATGGAACTGGAGCCACGAGTTGCACCACAACCTCACAACACAAAACGAGCCGAGTTAACTTTTCAGTTTTGCACGAAAAAGACGCACTTTTTTTAAATTTCTTCTTTGAAGTCGATAAAACACGATTGCGAATTGTCTGTGTTTCCATTGAGTGATGATTTTTCCTCTCACGATTAAACATGGCGGCGGATTTCCAGCATCTGCTTGTTGTTGGGACCCTTGTCTTATTTAATCGAAGGTGCAAGTAATGACGGCAAGGCAAACGCCTTTTATCTGGCAGCGGTCAAGCATCAGGGATTTTTGGGAGATTAAATTCTGCAACGTTTGGATGTCATTACTCACGTCATGTCATGTGACTTAAATGTGGAAAAAGTGTTTAAATTTCACTTTAGCTAAATATTGCTTTGTCGAATAGTCTGAAAAACCACCTCATGCGAGGGTTTACTTTTGTCTTTTTTTTTTGTTACGACATTTGAATTTTTTTCAAAATTTGCGTATAATATAAAAAATTATAAAATTAAGGAAATGTTTTATTGCTTTTCCTGCGACATCCCTGGTCCTGCATAATATTACCCCTCAAATGTATTTAAACATGCTGCTTGACGGATCGTACTGAGACTGATTAAGTGCATTCACAGCAGTAATCACAAACCTTTCTCTGAATCCTCCGTTTCACCTTTAATAAACTCCTAAACAAATATTGATCTTTACGCTATTAATGGTTTATCAGGAAAGTATGGCTGACTCCTCAGGGTGCTGACGACTGCAAGGCTTATGTGGTGACGTGCATTTGTGATTTAATAGACAGAATATTAATCCAGCTGCCTTCAACTGAATGAAGCCACGGTTAGCTGTTACGTGACAGCTTAGTATCTGCTACTGACGGGTTAGCGTGACGACTCGGCAAGTCAAGTTAACCCTGACAGAGTACGTCTATGCTTATTCAAAGTTCTCTGATGCTAGTTTAATAAATCAAAGGGATCATGGAGCCAGTTTCACACACACACACACACACACACACACACACACACACACACACACACACACACACACACACACACACACACACATACACACACAATATACAGAAAATAAATTTAAAATGTGAGCACCAGCGATATCTTCTTTTTTCATTGTTGAAATTTAGAATTTAATAATGTTTTGTTCATATCCGCCGATGCACGGGTGAGTACTGGCACTTTTTTTCCCAAGCACTGGTTTAGTGTCAAAGTCATTGGTTTCTTACACAAAGCTTGACAGACCTGCTGGGCCTGTTCTGGGCGGAGGGTCCACACTCCAGTGGTAATTCCAGTTTCCCTTGTTTGCCTATTTTCACTGTCTGCCTCATGTCTCCACATCCCCCCTCTCTCTCTCTCTCTCTCTCTCTCTCACCGTGTCTGTGTGTGTGCACGTATGTCTGTGTGTGTGTCTGCTTCACCTTGTGGTGGAAAAAAGAAGTACTACGGCTCTTCATCCTCGATAGTTCTCTGTGGTAGTCTGTGGTGTGTGGACCTTATAACAAAGGATTTCATTTATGACAAATTGTTATACAATGTCAGTATTTATTTCATTTATTTGCTCTGAGGTTTGCCAGTTTTTTTCTACTTCTGTGAGTTTAATCCCTGATGAATGTTTTTTTGAATAAACAGGAAATAACTGTCACTAATTTCAGCTTCCTCTGCACGCAAGATACGAGATAATGTCAGAATATCAACCAAACATGAATGGGACCAAACGTTTGACCATAGAGAGTTTCACATAAATATTTCTAAACTTTACATACCAGGACTTGTCGTCACAGGGAGGGTGCCAGCAGAAAGTCTTTGTTAAACCTGTGCACTGACTAAATGAAACAAGATACAGCATGTTAACTCGTGTTTATAGGTGGATTTCTGAAGACATCCTGTTTCCTCTTGGGGAAGATATAAATCTATATGGAAAACTCCAAGCTCCACACTTGACAAACAGACGTCAGAGTTGTATCCAGCTTCTCATCTAACTCTCAGGTAACTAAGCGATTTTCCCAAAATGTTTCATTGTAAGACTTTAAGATGTTGGAATAAAGAGGCTGAGATCCCCAGACCACAAGTACACAAATGTATGTGGACGGCCTCAGTATCAATGCTAAACTATTTAACACCTGATTGCTATCAATGTTGATAACTTACCATTTGTGCAGGACATTTGTGCTACATGTAGATCAAAACGGAGCGGCGACAAAGTACACCTGATGCTGATAAAGCTGCATAAAGCTGATGGTGTGATGTGTTTGCAGACTGTGGGGAAAAGCAAATAGGAGGAAAAATACCAGTCAAATACTTATTTTATTCATCACCACCACGAATGTGCAGGATGCCTTCTCCAATAACTGTGAGTAATGTGATTAGATTACATAGTTATTAGTTTACATGGAAGAATATAAAGGACACATAAGAGGTCAAAGCTCATTGATGAGGTGTCAGTAGATGGTTGAAGGTGGTTAAGGAAGAGATTAAATGGGTTTCCATCCACCTGTTTTTCTTTTGTTTGTTTTTTTGCATTTTCAATTTGCACAAAAAAGAGGTAAAATGTAAAAGTAAAAATTTGATATATTGCAAAAAACGAAAAAAGACGTATGATAATTATCTCACACATGGCGACACTGAACTAAAGAAGCTTATTGTATGAAGTGAGATTTCTATGTCTTTTTAATTATAAAGCAGGTCTAGTTTCTATATTAATACTGTGAAAGTATCAAAGCCTCAGTTCACAGAGAAATACACACAGGCTGTATTCAGACACTGAGCCTTTAAACAAGCCGTCAGGACTTGTGTAACTTGTAATGTCACAACAGAGCAGTTACCACTCTCAGCCTCGCCCTTTCAACCTTGCAGGATTTGATTTCTCTGCGTGTTTTTGCGAAATCTGCTATATTTTTATTATATTGCTCAGAAAACAATCAGCCAATCTCAAACCTCTCTTCTGATTGGCTCACCAACCTGTTACTAGAGCTCCAGCGAGAAGCCTGAGAGAGGAGATGTAAAAGTACATTGGGATGGTTTTTGGTAATAAAAACCACAAATATATCTTCTCATGGATCAACACAGGATAAGTGTAAAATATGAGACCTTTAAATCAGCCCCATTTCAGCAAGCGATAACATTAAAATGCTGTTCACACAATTAATAATCTAATAATATATGTAACACCTTTAACACCTTAAGTTCATTTTGTGGATGATTCTTTAATACTTCCACTTAAGTAAAAGATTTAAACTATGAGGGATTTCAGCATGAAACACACACAGCAACAACTCTCCTCATGACTTCAAATCCAACAAAATAACCAAAGGTTTGGTGAAAAATAAGTAATTAATCCTAAAATAGAATACTCCCTTATCTCAACAAAAGTGCACAAAACTATAAGTCAATTACCCTTTGCTCTCACACACACTACTCTTTCGACACACAAACACACAAACAGGTGTCATTCGTGTGATAAAGGAGCAACAGCTCAGCTAAGAAGAGCTGTGGCTGACCTAAGCCTCTGGAGGTTCCTCAGCTTTTCATTGGCTTTTAGGCAAAAGGAAAAAAAAAAAAAAACACTTGCAAACCAAGGGGTGGAGCAAACAAAGGTGTGGCTTCCCTGCAGGTAAAAAAGGACACAGTGCCATGGTTACTCGCTCGAGCCAGGAACTTGCAGCTAAAGAAGCAGAACCTCATTATGTCTGAGAGGCAGCAGGATCCATGAGTGAAGACCAGAAAAAACATTTCAATGTTCATTGCTGCTTTTTGACATAACACACAAGTTAGAGTTGGACTTAACTGCAACTGAACCCTCGCATGAATTTTTCATTGGAGCAACAGCAACAGCAACTTTTTTTTTTTTTTTTGCTTCACATGGAAAAGGATGAAAACCCGTGTTAGAAACTGGATTTCTTAAGGGAGAAGAAAGGTACGTGTGTTTTAAACTTTATTATCTGCATTCCTGAGGAAGCAGAGAAAAGAGGAAGGAAGGTACTGTTAAAGATTAAGAAAGCCTCACAGGTTTTATTTTACATTAGTAAATATATGAAAAGTTTAAAGGACACAAAGCTAAAACATGGCATTATTTAACGTTGTTAAGTTATCGTTATCATTAAGCGGTTATCTGTGAAACAATCTAAGCCTTTGCTCTAAACAACATTTCTAGGGCTATTTTTTAAGCACAAACACTGAAAGCAGATCTCTTTCCTCTGTTCACAACCTGTCTCACTCACTTATTTCTCCTCTCAGCCAGGGAGTGGTGGATGGTGGGAAAATGGCAGAAGGCAGGAGATGTTGTATTTGGTCACGGCGCCACTGCTTCTTCTGCATTCTGGTGTTGGCGGCTCTTTTGTTTTTTTACAGCACAAACATGAAAGAAATGCCAACAGACTGGAACCCTAGACAGTGGATTCAGGATACTGCACCAAAATGGTGGAATCAGTTAAGAGGTCCCATCAGGACTGAGTCCAACACCAGCAGTCCTGGATCTACGTCTGAACTGACCACTGCTGCTGCTGGGTTTACATCTGCAAACAACTCAGTGGTTTTTCCACAAACTGAGAATATAACTTCAACACAGGTGACAAACGTGACTATAACAAACCTGACTACAAATGCTCCAGTGGTGCCAACACCAGCTCCTTATGTGTCTCCGGGACCGTACTTAGTGGAATACCCCTCGGAGTACCACTTCATTACAAACGAGCCACAGAAATGTGAGCAGCAGAAACCTTTCCTGGTTCTGGTGGTTCCCGTGGCGCCCCAAAACAGGGCACACCGCGACATCATCCGCAACTCATGGGGAGGTGAAAGTCTGATCCTGGGCAGAGTGGTGAGCCTGTTCTTCCTGCTGGGGCTGCACACCGGAGAAGGGGGGGAGCAGCTCAAAGAGCAGCTGCTGCAGGAGAGCAAAGAGCATCAAGACCTGATCCAGAGCGACTTCGTGGACTGCTACAAGAACCTGACCATCAAGACCATGGTGATGCTGGAGTGGCTGGACTCGTACTGCTCCAGCGCCTCTTACGCCATGAAGATTGATTCAGACATGTTTCTAAATGTACCCAACCTCATTAATATGTTAATAAGCGCTCCAAAGACAAACTACATGACCGGACTCGTGGCGAGAGGAGGTGCAGTTCTGAGAGATCCAACATCTAAATGGTTCTTACCTGTGGAGATTTACCCTCACTCGGTGTATCCACGTTATGCTTTGGGTCTGGGCTACATCTTTTCTTTAGACCTCACGAAAAAGCTTGTGGAGGCATCCAGACACGTTAAAGCTGTTTACATTGAAGATGTGTATTTGGGGCTGTGCATGCAGCACTTGGGCATCCCTCCCACTAACCCCCCAGACTGGGGTTATTTTAATGTTTTTCCTGTGCCGTACAGTCGCTGTGCTTACTCCCGGCTCATCGCCACCACGACTCAAGAAAACGTCGATCGTATGTGGATCTGGAAGGACTTAAAAAAGCCAGGCCGAGACTGCTCGTAGGACACAGCTAAAAACGACGTAATGTGCTGACAACCAGGACTGAAGTTATAAGTTAAGTTATATTTAAACAAATCACCTCTCCTATCAGATCTCAGTGTTAGACGAGCAGGGTTTTCTGCCACACTGAGCTCGCCTTGTTGCTCTGTGGCTCTTATCCAGCATTCCAGGGAAATTTATTATTCTTTAACCAGCAAATGACTGAAAATGAAAACGAAATGTGAACTGAAGAGATGACAGCACAAACTGACATCTAGTATTTTTAAAATACAGAAAATACAGATCTAAAGGGGTAAAATATACTGTATGTAGATGATTAATATAAGACTATTTTTTTGTTGTTTTTAAGGATGTATTTTGAGTTTCCACAAAGTGAAGTTTCTCAACCTTGAGGTCTGATGTACTAATTTTCTGGTAATGAATTTAATTACTTAATTTAAAGTGGCAACATAATGATGTCATCATCATCATGCCACGTCATGCCATGAAAGGTTTCTAAACTCTGTAGTTCACTGTGCTCGGGTCACTGCAACAAGCTCTCTGTGCTCAGTTGTGCTGCTAGTGAATCAACAACATGAAGGAAACAGACAGTTTTTAGTGTGTTTGCTGAATGGTGAGATTATAGAGAAGGATTGAATACATTAAATGTTGTAACATGTTGACATGTTGTCTGATGAATCATTCATAAACCAAGAGGTTGAGAAGCTGTGAACTACTAGAAGTCATCACACTGTCAATAATTAATAGGTTGAAGAGGAGGTGGAAAAAACAGTTTGCTTTAAACAATAGACATGTATCTGCCAAATCCAAAGAAATGGGACAGATAAATCATAGCCTTGGGGAAAATACTGTCATTTCAGTTTTACATATTGCCACAAGCCTTCATTCATGGTTTCTAACCCTTTTGTGCTCAACAAAGGGAAAGCAGCTCAACTGCTCAAAATTAAAGTAGCAGTGAGCAGGTTTCAGGTTTGACAAGGGTGAGTGAAGCCATTGTAGTTTGCTTAATCATGTTTAAAGAAGGAAGTGAGACTAACCAAAGTCTTCATCATTTCATCATCAGTTTCATCATCTCGCTTATGGCTTATGGCCCAATATTCACTAAGCCCCGCCCCTTGCACAGCTATTTTGCTGTTCATGCTCATTTGTGGTAGAAATGTGTATCTCATTCCCCAGTGGCTGTTTACCAAATTTGGTGCTGATAAAGTGAAAATCCAAAAAGTTTTATTCATTTTACTGTTTTTCAGTTTATGTAAATTGGCATCATTGGCATGAACTTTCATGGTCTAAAAGACTTGGAGACTTTTTTTGTAGAGTTCATTGAACTCAAATTGTGTGTCAAAATTCAAGTCAATCGGACTTTGTGGTTCTGAGGGGCATGGCCTTTTCAAAATTGCATTTTTTGGGCTTTAATTACACCGCCACCATCTGACCGATTGGGCTCATTTTTCTTGGGATGCACATGCACATCAGTTCCAGTTATTGGGCCAGTTCATGTTTGTAGCTCATCCCAGCTCATGGGAATTTGAGCCGCAGCGGCAGCAGGCAAATAATAAAAATGACCTCACACAAACACAGAGGGATAATTAATTTGTGAACATAACACTGTGACACTTAAGCTTTTTTTTCCCACTCATGGGTCAACAGAGAAATCTGTGTGTAAAATCTGTCAAGACGCCTCACAACATTCAGACTTTTGTGATGTTACTTTTCATCCAGGCAACACGAGTGATGATTTCTGACACATTTTTAAAAACCTCACAGTGTCGGGTGTCGGGTGTCCATATGAACACTAAAACAGTATTTGTTTTCTGTAATCACTCCTCCTGTCTATACTGACTACAGAGAGAACCTCCCAACATGTCTCCACTGCAGGTGACTGGGGACAAAAATCCACAGTCTGTGCTCAACTGTTCATTTTAAGCTATCATATCAGGCTTCAGCAGTAAATACAAAACAAGGTGTCGACCAAAGCAAAGTGTTTTTAGTATAAAATTCCCTTTGTGTGTTTCTTGTTCAGCTGCAGTAACACAAAGAGGGTATTTTATATTTAAAATGTTAAAAATACTGTTACTTTGGAAAATAATTTATATGTTTGTGACGCTATTTTGAAAATATATAACCAGGGGAGACCACTTTCAAAATAAAATCCCCACTTTTACGGTCCCAGAAGGAGTTGTTAACAATGTCCAGTAATACCTCAATAATTGAATATTTCTGTTTTCTATTTCTATTTCACTTTATAATGAAGGTAAAAAATACACATTGGTCCGTTTTAACTCAGCACAATGATTTAATGCGTGAATTAATGAAAGATGTATCGTGAATTCCTTGTGCACATCATTAAGAATCAATTAAGTCACTATGAGTTAAGGTGATCATTGAACTCACAGTTACTTAGACACATTTATTTATGTGGAACCAAATCAGCCGGAGTCCATTCACAGAGAAAAAGGGAACTTCTAACCCACATACATGTGATCACATGGGCTGTGGGCAGGAGTTAAGGTTTAGACCGTTGAGACTGTTGACTGTTTAATCATGTAATAACAACCAGTTTGATTCTAAATAGCCTAACATTTCCGTTGTGTTTTCAAAGGCTGATGAGTAATTTTAATTGAGCTGCTTTGGTGGTATCACAGTATATTAAAGCATTAAGTAACTGTTTGTTATTCATTAACTGTTGACTAATACTGACTTTATAATTTTCTTAATTCATGCTGTAAATCAGCATGACTTGTGCATGTATTGAACCCCTATTATAAAGCCTATTTATTTTTGTATTTATCTTCTTCCTCCGATCTGTTCCTGTATAAATAGGCTGTGAAAAAACTGTTTAGGCTGTGTACTATTGGGAGTTTGACTGAGGTATCATTTTAATTCACATGGTGACAAATAGCAAGTGTATAATTTTGTATAATTTCACAGTTCATAATGGCATTTAAATGTTGTGTCTGAATGTCTCAACACTGTCTGTGCCGTTTTAATGATTTTATCCATTAAAAGCACTTTACAACACAGATGCTACAGAAATTAAGTTCATTTTTTAATTAGTAAAATGCAGTCATAAGAGAAATTTTGTCTTTATGATAACCTCTTTACTTTTAATCTCTTCAACACTTAAAAACACCATATGAATATTTAGTAAATGGTTTATAAAACACTATTATGTAGCCGTAAGCACATATGATGACATTTGTCATCATGACAAGTGTTTATTATTTTAAGGCTTATATTAAGCAGTCATAGCTGTTGACAAATGAATGAAAACTTACATGTGCATCTACACCTACATTATGATGTCTTAGAAACATACAGTCCCCTCCAGAAGTATTTCCAGGTATTTACATTTAGATGTGTTAAACAACTTAGGATATATCACCGTTTGTATTACACCACAGCATTTTTAGGTGAGCAAAAGTAAAGGAACAAATAATCTTAAAGTAAATAACATTTAATATTTGGTGGAATAACCCTTGCTTGCAATAACTGCCTCAAGCCTGCGACCCATCGACATCACCAAACTGTTGCATTCTTCATTTGTGATGCTATTCCAAGCTTTTACCGCAGCTTGTTTCAGTTCTTGTTTGTTTCGGGGGGTTTCTCCCTTCAGTCTCCTCTTCAGGAGGTGAAATCCATGCTCTATTGGGTTAAGGTCAGGTGATTGACTTGGCCATTCTAAAACCTTCCACTTTTTTCCCCTGATAAAGTCCTTTGTTTTGTTGGCAGTGTGCTTTGGGTCATTGTCCTGCTGCATGATAAAATTCCTCCCGATTAGTTTGGATGCATTTCTCCGTAAATTGGCAGACAAAATGTTTCTGTACACTTCAGAATTCATTCTGCTGCTACCATCATCAGTTACATCATCAATAAATATTAATGAGCCTGTTCCAGAAGCGGCCATGCACGCCCAAGCCATGACATTACCTCCACCATGCTTCACAGATGAACTTGTATGCTTTGGATCATAAGCAGTTCCTTTCTTTCTCCACACTTTGGCCTTTCCATCACTTTGGTAGAGATTAATCTTGGTCTCATCAGTCCATAAGATTGTGTTCCAGAACTTTTGCGGCTCATCTCTGTACTTCTTTGCAAATTTCAATCTGGCCTTCCGATTCTTACTGCTGATGAGTGGTTTGCATCTTGTGGTATGGCCTCTATATTTCTGCTCTCGGAGTCTTCTTCGAACAGTGGATTGTGATACCTTCACCCCTGCACTGTGGAGGTCGTTGGTGATGTGACTTACTGATGTTTTGGGGTTTTTCTTCACAGCTCTCACAATATTTCTGTCATCAACTACTGTTGTTTTCCTTGGCCGACCTGTTCGACGTCTGTTGCTCAGTACACCAGTAGTTTCTTTCTTTTTCAGGACATTCCAAATTGTTGTGCTTGCTATGCCCAATGTTTGTCCAATGGCTCTGATTGATTTTCCTTTCCTTCCTTCCTTTTCTCCCATAGACAACTCTCTGGTCTTCATGTTGGTTTATCCTCTTTAACAAGAAATGCAGTCTTTATAGGTTTAAACCCAGGCCAAAAAGTAGGCTAGTCATGCAGAGCTATTTAATGTTTGAACAATCAACCTTAAAGACAACACCTGGTCAACAAGAAACACCTGTCAGTCACATGTTCCAATAGTTTTGCTCACTTGAAAAATGGGTGGGTTCAGACAAAGGGTGGTATGTCCTGAGTTGTTTAACACATCTAGATGTAAATACCAGGAAATAAAAGCTGACATTCTGAACTCTTGTCTCATACTCATCTTTTGATCTTAAACCCAAATGTCTTCAGTGAACAACAAAAACAAGGGAATTTGCCTTGCTGTTCCAATACTTTTGGAGGGGACTGTATGAACTGTTTAAAGAGTGATATAAATTCTAAATATGGGGATAAGTAGTAGTGTCAGTGTCACCTAATACACCTTCCACCAGTGTTTTTACCTCATATATCATCAACAAATATTCGTTTTAACTTTTATATTTATATATTCTACTGTAAGATATGAAAGGCTTTTAATAAAGTATTGAATATACTGTAATGTGTGATATTGCAACCAGCTTCATTGATAGTTACAACTACAGATAAATCAAATTATTTTGTGTATCAAATGAATGATTGTGGATTTTCTTGCACTCATTGATTTTCAGCTGACTTCCCTGATGATTGACGACATTAAACAAGGAAAAGCTGTAAAGTGAATGTTGTGATGCAGAGACACCATGTGGACTTTTTGTGCACTACAACTGTGTGTGTGTAATAAATGTCTAATGTCTAAGGAATGGTTCAGAAAATGCATTTGTATATTTACAGTATTTTGATTATATTTGTTTCAGTTACAGGTAAAACATTAGAAGTTTAATATTGTACTGAATATTAAAAAGGCAACATTTAGGATGTATCATTACTGTGACTGTGAAAATGCAGTTGGTTTGTTGGATTCCAGACATTTTTATTGGTAACATGACTCTGGCAACGCTGGCTGGTCGACCACTTTGTATTTTTGACAAAGACATGAACTAATTTAGGCAGAAGATTATTAATTGCATCAGAAGTCCAGCTCTAATATTAAGACAAATACAATACTGTGCAAAAGTTTTAGGCACTTTAGCCTTAGGCAATGGTTGGTCACACCAAATATTGATTTGATTTAGGTTTAAATCTTTCTGTTTGATAAATCGATAAATAAAAACTATTATTCTTGAAAGCATCTTCACTTGCTGCTTAAAACATCTGCACAGGCACAGTACTATATTTGTTTTAGAAAATATTAAATACATAATATTAAAGGGTCATCTCTTTGGTTCAGACTGTAGAAGTACACTGTGCTGCTGGGGGCTGCTCTCACTTTCATATAACATGCGGCTGCTTTTCCATTGAAAAACCAGTTTATAATATGATCCTCTCAGGGAATAATTATACTTCAGATACAGGTAATACCGTACGTGTGCAGGTGTGTTCTCAACTGGAGTCAGTCAGTGAGTTGGTATGTTTGACAAAAGAAAGCCTATAATTATAAATAACTATCTACTGCACACCCTGAGATTAGTCATGTCATGAGGGGGTAAATTATATCAAATCAATTATATTTTATTGGATAGATAGATAGATAGATAGATAGATAGATAGATAGATAGATAGATAGATAGATAGATAGATAGATAGATAGATAGATAGATAGATAGATAGATAGATACTTTATTTATCCCCTAGGGGAAATCCATGTGTCCACACAAGTTTCCACCCGACACTATTTTGCAGCAGCACCGGCGCCGCCAAAGACGATTGTGATTGGTTTCAAGAAATACAAACATGCCAGAGCGTTTTTTCCACAAATATCAGGCGATTCTCCAGCGTTGTGAAGATAGGTGAGACTACACATGGACTACCAGCATATTTTGTCTTTGATATAGAAGATCTGATGTTGTTGACTCCGTTAAGGTATTTTAGCGCTTAGCATCCATCTGCTGCGGTTTTGCGTGAAAGATAACACTCCTTCTCATAGTCATAAATAAGTCAGTTGTGAACACACAAACATAATACACGTTTTTAGGTATGGTTCGGTGTCACTTATTCGGCACACTTATAATGGTACCACTCTGCCAAAATGTAACAAAATATAGGCTAAAATAAACAAGACGGGAATTGTAGCCCACAGCTAACCTACTGACTCCATGGAAACACAATACTTCCTGTTTACGTCCCCCAAATGATTCGAACTGTAGTTCTTATCAATTAACTATGCATAACTAAAGATTGTATTTTTACATGAAACAGGATTAAATGAAAAATGTAAGAAATTGCTTGGTTGTGATAGATGCAGTACAAAAGATGAATGACGCAAAGAAACATTTTTGATTCATTATTTTTTATTTTTGGCAAATTGTTTTAAAAGTGCATCGTTGGAAATGAAAAAGAACATGGACAGAGTTGAACAAATGTTTCTGACAAGCCGAGCAGCAGCACAGGAGTCAATGAGGCTTTGACCATTGTCACAACAAGACAAAACATCACCCTAGGCTGTGATGAGGAACTACCTCTCTGGGCCAGTGAAAGGGCTCATCATTACAAATCTTAGAGCCATTCAACATTTAATTAGTTCATGTTACTGGCATTATCTATCGAAATTTATGTCTCGATTTCAGCGCTGAAACAAACAAACAAAAAAAACATCCAGCTTTAACAGTGCACCATAAAATGTCCTACAGTGCAAGACAATCTCATAATAAATCAAAACTCGTAGATTAATGCCATATTTTAACATCCAGTCTAACATTAGGTCTTTATCCACCAGCAGGCAATATTCAGTGTGCCAAATGAGTTTTAAAACAAACACAACTTAATTCACTGGCCCGTTCACAGTGATCAAATCTACATTAGATTTAATCATAATTACTATATATATATACATATATAAACAAAAAATATGAAAAGCAATTTTTTTGAGCATACAAAAAACATTGTAGGAATCCTCACATTTAGCCTAACGAGGCTTACTTAAAAACTAAAACTAAAAACAGCACATAAGCTCCAATACTACTTTGATGACTTACAATGTTTTTAAAGTTAAATCATCAAAATATAGTTTAAAGATTAATGTAACCCATGTGTACCTTGCACATAATATACATGTGCCAAATAGTGTCCTATTTTAAAGGAACAGTTCCCCATTTTGGGTAATGCGTTCATTAGAGTTAGATAAGAAGATTGATACCACTCACTTGTCTGTCTGTTAAATCATATCTATAGGCTAGGAGATGGTTAGCTTAGCTTAACAAACAGACTGGAAACAGGGGGAAACAGCTGGCCTGACTCTTTCCAAATGTAACAAAATCCATCTACCAGCACCTCTGCACAAAAACTAACATGTAAAAGTAATATTTATTCTTTCTGTTTTGTATACATGCTGTACATACTCTACATTTCAGAGCCAAATATTGAACTTGTTACTCCATTAAATTTATCTGACAGCTAACTAGTTGACGTGAAGGGGCCCGACCCCTATGTTGAGAACCACTGGACTAAACTCGCTAACTGTATATAAAGTAGTTAAAAACACCTCCACCTTGAGCAGCTATAATCTCACAGATGCATCAATTAACAATTTAATGTACATTTTGCTGGTAACACTTTTGTACTTTAACTGAAGTAGGATTCTGAAAACAGGACTTTTACTTGGAATGAAGAATTTTTACATTGTTGTATGAGTGTTATTATTTGACAGAGCTAGGCTAGCTGTTTCTCTGTTTCCATTCTTTATGCAACACTAACCATTTGCTAGCGGTAGCTTCATATTTAGCGTACAGACATGGGAATGGTATTGATATCAGTACTGTTCGCTTCTAGCTCCTAGCCACTGTGGCATAAAGTGACTGTACAATGAGACTTGGCTCTTGTCATGTTTCACATTCATCAGTAAAAAAATATATATATATATCATTAAGTGGTCAATGCAGAGCATTTTGTTGCTGTTGAGTGAAAGCAATGGCTCATGTTTCTGGTTTAATCTTTACAGATCATGCTTCAGAGTTAAACCAGTAGGTCTTTCGACTTTAATTAGATTAATCTCGGGACGGATATTGCAAACTAGCTTAGGCTAAAAATGCTGTCGTATGAAGCATTAGTTTATGCTGTATACTTGTCCCTATTTATTTTTTAGCTGGTGCCTAAATGAGAGAACTAGAAAACTGACTGATGGAAAATAAAAAACCCTTGAAACCTTGTCCCCGGTAGGCCTGTTCAGTAATCCATCCATGTTTGGCATAAAAATGCTTCTAGTGACAATGACATGCAGATATTTAATGTTAATATAATGTCTAACTTCATACTTATGATGAAATAATCATAAACATTTAGTATACAGTGCTTGTCTGGTTAAGTGTGTTAGCTTAGTGTGTTAGTTTTGGCATAATTTCTGCAGGTATTTGGTTAAAAAAGTTAGAATTCTGATGTTGCCATCCCCACAGCTGTGTTGCTTGTGTGGCTAAAAATCTGCCATCCCTATCTTGAAAGAAATTCTAGTGTGATTTTGAATGAGGTTTTTTTACTTCTGCAACAAAACCTAAAAGTTTTGGTATCAAAACTATAGATAATAAAACATCTCTGACATAAGTTCCTACTTTCAGATAACTGTGATAAATAGCTCTACAGTAACCTATGACCTAACTGATAAATAGGGAAATAAATAAATAGAGAAATAGATTAATGTGACCCCAAGATACAAGATGGATTATTTTGCTCTGGTTAACTTGGTTATTAAAGAAAACAATAAAAATCAGCACCGATGTGAGTGTATGATTGGAATAATCACTTAGCTGACTTGGGGACAACACACACGCAGGCCACAGGGACTTTGATATAACGCTCCTTGACCTTGTATGTGTTCGGAAGACGTTTACATTTAGTCTTTTTCATGACCATTTTCTGAGCAAACACAGGCACAGAGTTGTAGTTCAGATTTTCACGCTGGTTGATGATGCAGCCCTGATAGAGGCACTTTGCGAAGACAATATGATGAGGAATCCTGTTGACGTCATAGTCTAGTCTGAAGGACACAATCAGACAGAATGGACATTAGTAACTCACAGAGCAATTGATACAGCAACTCTGAATGAATCACAATCAATATGTTACCTTCAATTTTGCTGCACCAAGATTTCTCTTCGAGTTTTTTTTTTTTAGTTTTTTTGTTTTTGTTCTGTGTTGTGAATATTGTAAATATTTCTCATAGCTAAGTACCTAATTATTGTTTTAAACTACTGTGATTCATTTATTTATTTTCTATTGGTTAATTTATTTATTTTTTATTTTTTAGGAAAAGAAGGTTGCATTTGTCGGCCGCATTTGAAGGAGCCTTCGAGCGTCGCACTGTTGTGACGCAATCGGTCTTCAAATGCGACCTCTGAAGGATGCAGCCCCTGAATTGGGACAGAGCTTATATCTGTGGTTGTCTGTTCCTGCTCTGATCATACATATGATCAATCACTTGAGAGTTGTTCTTCAAAGTAACTTTTACTCTTGACTATAAGTAGACACTTTCTGTCTGCCACTAAAAAACAGGGGAAACCCAACTACTGGATTTTACTTCACAGCCATTCTGCCAACACACATTATAAGCCTCATGAATGTTCGCTGCAGGGTTGTTGTATTACATAGAAGTGTTTCTGATATTTCATCAAAAATTAGGTAATAATGCAGCACCTGACTTAATGGATATTGTACTTAATTGGTGCAAACTCCCAACTGCTAAACAACCAATTGAAAAACTGAACTTGGGTCTTTTGGTCGTCTGGGGGCAGTTTTTTTTATATGTATATGGCATTTTATTGGTAAGTGGCAACATATTTTAAAGGTTGAACCAGTGGTTTCAAACCTTTTTTGGCTTACAAAGACACCCGTCTGTAGTTGGGACACCTTGTCACACCTCCGATGCGAGTCATTTCCCCTTTGAAAATGTCGCATGATTTCATTTTTGAAAATGTCGCATGATTTCATTTTTGAAAATGTCGCATGATTTCATTTTTGAAAACAAACATACATAAAAAATATATTACAAATTTACAAGATACAACACATAGTTAAAGATTAAATTGGTGGTTTCCCAATATGTTGACATTAGACAAGTTACAAAAAATCAGTGTCTGGTTGGGATCCAGTTGTTTTTGTCAACTTGTTTTTTCTTCTTTCCTCTCCCATTCATTTCACATTGATGCACAGGCAACAATCCAATTAGGGCTCCAACTAATGATTATTTTCATTATGAATTAAACTGACAATTGTTTTCCTGTATAGTCAATGGCTTTATCTGTAAAATAGTAGAAAAAAAATCAGGCTATCTTCAAATGTCTTGTTTTGTCTGGTCCAAACCTAAAAAAAATTCACTTGATATAACAGCAAGCCTTCTCTTTCTTTCTTTCTGTTTGCTTCAAAATGACTAGAATAATTAATTGATTATCAAAATACTGATTAATGTTCTATCAGTTGACTAATCTATTCATTGTTAGAGTTCTAAATCTAATATTCTCATATACCAATCACCATTTTTCTGGCCTGACACTTTCACTGTTAAAATACATTTTGCTGATAATTCAATTTCATTTAAGTGAGTTTTTAAATGCATTAGTTTTACCTGTAATGGAGTATTTTTACATCACCTAAGTAAAAAATTCTGAGAAGCCTTCTTTCCCCTCAGCTGATACATCACTGAGCGTGTCTGCCCCCCCCCCTCTCCCCCTCCCCCCCTCCCGGGCCCCGTAGCTGCATGCTGCACTCACCTGAACTTCCACGGGGATAAGGAGCGGCTGTTTAATCCTCGGCGCGTTCGATTGGTACGCTTGTCCTGCTGCTTCAGGTGCTTCTGCCAGTATGTCTCCAGGAATCTGTCGGAGTGATCCTCCAGCTCGTCCCCGCTGATGCATTTGGAGCTCTTAGTCTGGGCAGCGGAGAAAGAAGTCTGGTCGTTGAAGATCAGCAAGAGGCCGAGGGAGATCTATAAGTATTTTTCAAAAATAAAATAAATCATTTTAAGAAAGAGCAGGTTTTAGAGAGTTTAAATCACAACCAGCTCCCTTTGGTTCACATTCAGAATTACCAATTGCAGGCTGACCCATTTCATCTTGAAACCACACAGCTTTGATTGTGACCATCCATCGTGGTCCCAGTCCCTGTATTTGAAGACCTGGTCGCCCCGCTGATGGGTGTGGGAAAATCCTTAAACTTGAGTATTTCCTTTTGCTCTATCGCCACCTCACATATCACCTCTGAGTAAGAGAGACAACGTGATCCTGCCCTCTGAGCTGGGCGGGGTGTTATTAAGGTTGAGAATCTTCTCTAAAATCCATCTTCATCAATTAATTATCAGTTACCTATGTACTGACTACCTAAAACTGATTGCACGTAGGTCAATGAAGTCACTTAGAAACCGATGCCCAGATGAAATTGCTTGAATTTTAGTTTATTTTAACAGTAGTTTAAAATGCCTCTTCCACTTTGAACTGCTTTATTTGGATTAAATGTACAATGTAAATGAAATGTATTATTATTATGAGCTACATTGTTATTTTAGTAACTACACGGTGAAGGTTTTTTTGGGCTTACAATCAAGGGCGATACCGCTCCCACTCCACTGAGAATTTGTGTAGTTTCCATAGCAACGACACTGCAATGTCCGCTTTGTAGCGCTGCTCTGTAATGTTGCCTTCGTGACAAAGAGACGTCAGAGGATCGCCTACGTAATTTTCTCCACAAGAGATTTACCGCGTGAACTCGGGAAAACGGACACCGTTTTCCTTGGTACTTCCCTGGGGAGGAAATTAAGAGTTCCTTCCTCTTGAAAAGCTTAATTTCTCCGTGAACGCCAGGTTGTCGCCGCAGTTAAAATTGTACAGGAGGGATAATCCGTTGTCGGGGTCACCATGAAGGCAACTTTACGTCTATCATGGAGACACACACCATAACGGTACTCGGTTCATTGGCTTAGCCATAGCTTTAACAAAATAAGAGAAAACACAAAAATCAGCTAAATTAATTCTGTCCTATTCAATGCCAAAAAGTTAGATGCTGCATAATATGTAGGCCATTGGAATAAAATAGAAAATAAAAAACTAAATTTAAAATGGGATAAAACAGGAGTGTAAGATGGCAGAGCAGTGCAAAATAAATGACCCCAAATATCCTCATAACATACCGTATATATTATATATAGGCCTATACACAGAATGACCTATAGGCTATAGCCTATATATTTAGCTACCTGTGTATTATGTACCCATGCACATAGAGTACCTTGGTTGTTTGAACACAGTGGTGGAAACTTCATCTACAATATAATTAAACCCATAAAGCTACTGGACAAACACATAATTAATAATAGAATAGGAAAACACCATTTTAATAATGTGAAATAGGATAAATGTTGACAGATGCTTTATATTAAACACTTAAAATTATCTTTTGTTGGCTATAACATTCAATTTTTATTAAATCTTTATAAACTGCTTATAAAGGTGGTTAAAGTAAAGCGTTAGCTATATAATCAACAAATAGGTTATGTATGGCTTTAATCTATAATAATATATCATAAAGTAGTTAAATTAGCTCCAACTTCACTAGCTGCAACATTAAAGTGATCATATGTAGGAGTACAGCAGTAATTATAATCCACTTCTATAAATCTTTATTCTGAAGTGGGCTATTCTGCAGAATGAACACTTTTGGTACTTAAAGTATATGTTTAAACTTATGTTTAAAACTATTTATACTCATGTAAAGTTTTGAATAGAGAACTTTTATTTGTAGCACAGTATCTGAACACTTTGGTACTGTGGTACTTTTACTTCTCTGAGTGCTTCTTCCATCATGATTCTCAATACTGATTTATGTTAACAAACATGAAACAAATAAAATATGATATCCATGGTTTCAAATCTTTATTTAAGATGATCTAATGTTGCTCGTATTTTATTTATCTGCCTCTCTGACTGTGTTGTTGCTGTGGCTTGTTTTAACTTTGTGTCTGTATTGTGACACATACAGCTGAAACTCAAAAAATTAGAATATCGTGCAAAAGTTCATTCAAGTCAGCAATTCAAGTTCAAATGTGAAACTAACATGTGATTTAAACTCAGTACATGCAAAGTGAGATATGTCAAGGCTTTATTTGTTATAATCTTGATGATCATGGCTTACAGTTTTTGAAAACCCCAAATTCCAAATCTCAGAAAATTAGAATATTTGGAAAAGGTTCAATACTATAGGCTCAAAGTGTCACACGCTCATCAGCTAATTAATCCAAAACACCTGTGAAGGGTTCCTGAGTCTTTAAATGGTCTCTCAGTCTGGTTCAGTAGAATTCACAATCATGGGGAAGACTGCTGACCTGACAGTTGTGCAGAAAACCATCATTGACATCCTCCACAAGGAGGGAAAGCCTCAAAAGGTAATTGCAAAAGAAGTTGGATGTTCTCAAAGTGCTGTATCAAAGCACATAAATAGAAAGTTAGCTGGAAGGGAAAAGTGTGGAAGAAAAAGGTGCACAAGCCGCAGGGATGACCGGAGTCTGGAGAGGATTGTCAGGAAAAGGCCATTCAAAAGTGTGGGGGAACTTCACAAGGAGTGGGCCGAGGCTGGAGTTAGTACATCAAGAGCCACCACACACAGACGGATCCTGCAAATGGGCTTCAAATGTCGTATTCCTCTTATCAAGCCGCTCCTAACCAACAAACAACGTCAGAAGCATCTTACCTGGGCTAAAGACAAAAAGAACTGGTCTGTTGCTCAGTGGTCCAAAGTCCTCTTTTCCGATGAGAGCAAATTTTGCATCTCATTTGGAAACCAAGGTCCCAGAGTCTGGAGGAAGAATGGAGATGCACACAATCCAAGATGCATGAAGTCCAGTGTGAAGTTTCCTCAGTCTGTGTTGGTTTGGGGAGCCATGTCATCTGCTGGTGTTGGTCCACTGTGCTTTATTGAGTCCAGAGTCAACGCAGCTGTCTATCAGGAGATTTTAGAACACTTCATGGTTCCTTCAGCAGACAAGCTTTATGGAGATGCTGACTTCATCTTCCAACAGGATATGGCACCTGCCCACACTGCCAAAAGTACCAAAACCTGGTTAAATAACCATCAGATAACGGTGCTTGATTGGCCAGCAAACTCACCAGACCTGAACCCCATAGAGAATTTATGGGGCATTGCCAAGAGAAAGATGAGAGACATGAGACCGAACAATGCAGCAGAGCTGAAGGCCGCTATCAAAGCATCCTGGTCTTCCATAACACCTGAGCAGTGCCACAGGCTGATAGCATCCATGCCACGCCGCATTGAGGCAGTAATTCATGCAAAAGGGGCCCAAACCAAGTACTAAGTACATATGCAAGATTAAACCTTTCAGAGGGCCAATATTTCTCTGTTTAAAATCCCCTTTCTATTAATTGTATCTGATATTCTAATTTTTTGAGATTTTCAATTTGAGGTTTTCTAAATTATATCAAATGAAGGCTTGAAATATCTTGAGTTGCATGTTATGAACCTATGTCATACATTAGTTTCACCTTGTAAATCTAATTGCTGGAATAAACGAACCTTTGCACGATATTCTAATTTTTTGAGTTTCACCTGTATACTAGCTGCTGCCTCAGCCTGCACACCCACACAGTCTTGGACAAATTTATTTATTTTCTAATTAAACATGAGGCCCTAATGTTTGTCTTTGTATTAAATGGGAGTTGTCAATTTGCACATATTTCTGCTGACAATTCCCTTAGGACTGAATTTCCCCCAATTTCAACATTTCTCTCTCTAAATAACTCCTCCTTTAGCGTCATATGAATGTGGGGGTGGGTTTGATTTCATCTTTGGAATGAGCATGTGTTTCTTGTTTTCTTTCGCACATGTACATCATGTTTTCTCGGTATACAGTGAGAACTCAAAAGGGGGAGAGAGGCTTTAAATAGTACATATTTCTCCTGCTGAGAATATTTGGATATACAGAACATTCTTATTAGCTGAGCTCAGCTGTTACTTACACTTCAGTTCTTTAAAAAGGACCTGGTGTCTTTCTTTCTTTGCTTTCACCTCATAAATTAGCCAACACGTAACCACTGAAATTTAAATATTATGTCACCTGTTGTTTTTCAGTTCTGTGACATTTGAAACCTTTAGGCTATAAACAGTTTCAGATTCACCGCCGCCTCATCACCGACTCCACACGAAATGCGGTGTGAAGTTGAGGTATGCAATATCATAGTTGATTATCCCTATATTCCAGTCGTTCAGTGTTTATGATAATAACAAACATTTTGCAGAAAACACCCACTCCCTACTGTCCATACTCAGATGTACGGACATGATTAGTAGTGCTTTTGCTGCTTATATGTACACTGACTCACTTAACCATAGCCAGAGCAGATTGTAAAGCCATAGTCAGCATGATGCAATGCCACAGCTGTCCCCTCCCCTTTTCAGCCTGCTAGTATAAATGTTCTCCAGTCTGTATTTAGTGGAACAGAAGAAGCTTTGTCAAGAATTCATTCTGGCTCACCCACTTCATAGTGTCAGTGGGATGGGAAAAGGTGATTCAAACACTGTCTGGGACTGTTAAGTTAAACTTGACTTTACTTTGGATGCCACTGTTTAAATATCATGACAAGTCTTTCAGACCTATTATTGTGCAACCCACCTCCTCCTCATCACCACCACAACCTCCATGATGTCCAGGGACACTCGTCCCGTGGCTCCCACACCACGAGCGTCTACTCTCTTGGGGATCCTGTCCTATCTCCTGTCTTCATATGCGCCCACGCTTAATTAAGATGCTTCACATCGTGCATGAATTTGGACATAAACCAAAGTATTGGACAAATAAAAAACTTTTTTAACTGATGATGGCGCTAGATGAAAAGTCAGAGGGTCACCAAAGTTATTACAATTCATCCTGAGGCGAATCTGAACATGTGTAGCCTACTAAATTTTATAGCAATCCATCCAATAGTTGTTGAGATGTTTCACTGAATACCTCATTTGCAGCACTACAGGAAAATTCAGGTATATCACCAATGTCTTCCAGATTCCTCTTTGGGCCACCCATGGATATCTGTAGTCAAATTTATTGGCATCCATCCAGTAGATGTTGAGACATTTCACTCAAATCAAATGTGAATTTCATGGTGGCTCTAGATGAAAAGTCAGGGGATCCCAAAGTTATCAGGATTCTGCAGAGGATCATGAACGTCAGTTTGTGAAACCATTGAACTAGTCCTACTTGTGCGTAAGAATACGGTAGTTCAACGGTTGAAAAAAGTAGTTGCAAAGAAAAGGGCTGTTTGACGGCAAGATAAAGCAGTGAAAATATTCAAAATAAGGAGTACACTTAAACTAATATTGTGTTTCTTCTGTGGGCATTTTTACGGATGGCCCAGTCCAAAACAGCACACTCAGCTGCTGTGCCAGTGCTGCCGGCTCATTCTCTAAACTGCGAGTGTGCAGATTCAAATCTACGACAGGTAATACAGTGAACCTGAACTATCACTTAAACGCGTAAAGATGAAAAGGAAAGGAAGCAAAACCTTTCATCCGTCATTCACTCTTCTGACATTTCTTTATTTCTGATGCATTTGCATAGAAACATTACAAAGCCAGCCAGTGGTGCTGGAAATGAAAGGTTTCTTGTAATATTGTCAACACGATGAAACTATTCATAAAGTCAACTGAACTTCTGATTGTCTTATCAGTTGTAAGTATAATAGACCAAATTAATATAAACTTTTCAAAGGTACGGCCCCTCTGGAAAAGAAAACCTGGCAGAAATACTGAATATTTGTTGAGATATTTCAGTCTGGACCAAAGTAACAGCAACATATCTGTCAATTAAGGATTAAAGAGGGGCCATCCACGTGCAGCCTTCCTGCTTCTGTGCATTTGGAAGCCAAGTAAGAAATGCTGGGCACTGCAGGGTTTTTTCCAGTTTCGTTGTTCTAATGGTGACGTTGCGAGACAGGCTGTCGTAATAACTCTCTCTGATGAGATTATTAAACATCTGAGATTTTTTTTATTTTGAAATAACCAACTTTTCATTTGGTTTCACATCTTCATTGTTTTTTGTTTTTAGTTTCTGATCACATCATGCGCTGCTGTTTCATCACTGTCTCTCTTTCAAAACTGGGTCCCATCAGTCTCAGCTGTATTTGGCTTTAGTGCTAATTAACAGTTATTAGCGGGGTAATATGCTGAAGTAAGATGGTGAATATGTTAAACATTATACCTGCTAAACGTCAACATGCTAGAGTTGTCATTTTGAGCATGTCAGAGCGCTATGTTAGCATTACACTCAATGCACAGCTGTGATGCTGAATTCACTCATTGTTAGTGATTCTGGCAGCAGTGTTTAATCATCACCAGCTGCATCATGGGATGTGATCAAACAAAATCTGCATCAATGCATTTAATTAGAACAGCTATGTTACATGCACAAAAGTAATGAATCAGTTGTGTGTAAAGAAATGCACGTCCCTAACACATTTATGTCAAGACAGACAGACGAAAGTAATCAGGCTAAATCGTTTCTGGTACAAGTTTTCATTCGGTTTGGGGCTGTTTGTTCTGATTGAGGTGTTTATTTATTGTGTTTGGGCTTCTGAACCGATCATGATCGGAAAATTAGGCTCCACGTAGATGTACCTATTAAGTAATTATCTCTCAGAGAACTGGATGCTTAGCACTGAATGCTAACGCATGAGAGGCATAAACTGGGGCTGAGGCCAGGCAGGACTACTACAGCTGTCTGACATGCTACTTGTTTAGGTCAGTTAAAGATGACGCTAAGTTGGTAACACCGCCTGTAAACTTTCCCCTGATGATGTAATAGGAACTGTACATGCCAGTCTATTTTGAAGTAACAAAGGCAAATGGGGAAAGTCCAACACTCTGCTGGCTGTACTCTGGGTTACCTCACTCAGTCTCAGATATTCAGGGATGTGGCATTGGCCCATGACCAGCCAATAATGTTATGAGATTATGAAGTCCACTTTGCTGTGCTATTGGCTGTCCTCTAGAGTTGACCTCTTTATCCCAAACGTGCCCAGAACTTCTAATGGAAATGTGTTTATATGCACACACACACACACACACTCACACACACACACACACACACACACACACTTTTTTATCTAGATTCAGTTGTAGCGCTGATACAAACTTGGAACACAAACACATGTTGGTTGCAACACAGGTCAAACCAGCTGAGTTACCGCCTGCATGCTTGTTATGTCTATCTAGTTGGTTGTCATATAGGTGCCAGAGTTTTGGGGACTTTCACGGTGATCCTGTTCACCACATCATCTTCTCACCATCATCATTATCATCATCAGCAGCAGCAGCAGTTGAAATGTTTTGTTAAAAGTGACTGAATCCCTCCTGCAGCTCCATGCCTCAACCTTTAATGTGACGTGGGAAAACACATGGAAACACACAAAAATCTAATTTACACAATATAAATGTAATTTTCTCATCTATATATACCATATATCAAGTAATAAATTATGATTGGTTATTTTGCTTTGCATAATAACCTAATACATTATCTTTCTCCAATTCAAACTCAATAAATAATGTTTTATTTCTATCTTTACTACAAATTTTACCCTTTTAATACAATGTCTTTTGCTGTTAATCTGTTAATAAAACAACTAAAATATATTTCTACACTAAAATGCAGAGGAGTTTGGGGACTATATTAAGCTGCAACAACCTCCAACAAGGTAGGGCAGTATGTTGCTGGAAAGGTAAAATCCAGGGCAAAAGAAAAAAAATGCTCCTTGTGCCCCCCATCCCCAGTGGAAATGACACCTTGAGTGCTGTAGAAGTGAAATATGTAAACCTTGTTGTCCATCAGGGAATCCACACCTGAAAACAAGTCTTTGCCAAGCACAATATCTTTACATTACTGTGACATGATCAGCTCTCATCGTATTTCACTCAGCAGACATTTGAGGTTTGATGCAATTTCAAAGCAGTCTCCTCCCCCTCAGTATAAATGTCTATGACCTCTACTTAGACACACATAAATGATTTCCTGCACTGCACTGACTCGCACTCTCTCTCTCTCTCTCTCTCTCTCTCTCCCTCTCACACATACAGTAAATGGCTCAACTCGACTCAAATCACTTACTCAGGCATTTTGCATGTTGCAATCCAGACCCTGCTTTTAGAAAATATGCACATGTGGTCAGGAAGTCGTCTCTTTAACACATTTAGCATAAAGTTAACCTAGTTTAAGGCAAAGAGGTCATCAGCTATGCCACTTTAGCAGTATTTTATCAGCTGTATGTAGCAATTTTGAACTTGATGTTTTACTCATAAGATGTAAACAAATCATTTGTTATCTGCAAAGACTAAAGACTACAAAGCCTGTGAGGTAAGGCACATCAACTTTAAGTAGAAACCCTTTAAGTAAAAACCCATCAAGGAAGTAGTTGAGCTTTTTCCTGAAAAGTCAGGTGGAAGCAGGGGAATTCCCACTATCAACAATGCTCAGGTTAAAGCCCTCCTTGTTTTAGTTTTCAGTCTCACTTTATCACCAATCACAATTACACAAATAAGAAAAAGTCATTTTCTGTCTCTCAGTGGTCATTTCGCAACTGTCTGGGATCATTTTGTGTCTGTTTTTACTCATTTACTAACCTCTGTAACTTTCAATGGTCTTTCCAACTTTGTTTATTTATTCTCAAAATGCCCTGCAGTGCAAATGCTGCTGCATCACATTTTGCAATATGATATCAAGTCAAGTCAATTTTTAATTGTAATGCATTCTTGTGTTTATCCTAAATTCAAGGTCCTTTCCAAATAGAGCAGGTCCAGACCTTCTTTTTATAATATTATTTACAGAGACCCAAACTTCCTTTTAGGAGGCAGAAACCTCGAGCAGAACTGGACTCAGGGTGGGCGGTCATTTACCTCGACCAGTTGGGTTGGAGAGAGAGAGAGAGATAGAGAGAGAGAGACAGAGAGAGCGAGAGAGACAGAGAGAGAGAGAGATGCGAGAAGAGCACAGAGAGTGAGAGCGATGAGAGAGACAGAGAATGATGAGCGAGAGGAGAGACAGAGAGAGACGCGAGAGAGAGACAGACGAGATGATGCAGAAGACGAAGGAGAGCATGAGAGAGGAGAGGAGAGAGCGAGAGAAGAGACAAAGATGAGAGAGAGTATAGAGAGAGACTGGACAGAGAGAGAGACAGAGAAGACAAGAGACAAAGAAGAAGAGAGAGACAGAGAGAGACAACCGAGAGAGGACAAAGATAGAAGAGAGAGAGAGAGACAGAGAGAGAGGAGCGAGGAGAGACAGAGAGAGAAGAGACAGAGAGAAGAGACAAGAGAGAGAGAGAAGACAGAGAAGAGAGACAAGAAAAGCGACGAAGAGAGACAGAGAGAGACAAGAGAGAGACAAAGAGAGAGAGCGAGAAAAGAGACCTAGAGAAGAGAAGAGACAGAGACAGAGATGAGAGACAGAGAGAAGAGAGAGACAAGAGAGGACAGAGAGAGAACGACAAAGAAGGAGCGAGAGATGAGACAGAGAAGAGGCTTTCGGCTTATTATTATTTCTTCCGCCAAATTTTGCGCGCGTAACTCGTCCCGACCTTTGAAAAAACCCAGTAATATATACATCAAAACGTCGCGTCTTGATCCCGAAAGAGGTGCTATGACTTTTTGGTGTTTAAAATTCCAATTTTTACCCAAAGTTTATTCCAAAAACTGAATAAATAATGCATAGGAATGCATGGATCTTTAAAAAACAACCACAAAATTTTTCACCTTTTTTCTACAAATTTTCACCTTTTTTTCTTGAGTCACCCAGCTCCCTTCATACCTTTGCACGTAGAATGTGATATCAACTTATAATAACGGAAGGAAACTTGCTGCTCTCTCCAAAACCATCAGCAACTGTTTTTACATAACATTGTAAACTTTTCAAATATGAGCACTAAGGAGGAGTGCAAACAGCTTTTTTCTTTTCAAAGTTAGAGTGACAGGTCAGTTGGTAGAGTGCGGAAGCCAGTAACAAAATAAACCCTTTTTATTTTATTTTTAACTCAAGTCTCACGGCCAAACCGTAAAAAGGAGACAAAAAATTCATTTTCTCAAAATGTAGAACATAGTTGTTGAGATTCATAAATATGTAACTTGACAGGCCAGGCGTCTGCACGCAAAAATTTAACGGATGCCGAGTCTTAGGCGAGGACATCACTGTCTCACTTCTCAATTGAAACACCTAACTGTATCGTCTCTTTTTCTTTACAAAGAATCTCACTCCGCTCGCCACTGAGCTTACTCAACTCATTAATTAAGCGGATATGAATAAATAGAGACTGTAAGAACTCTGGCTTCAGTTGTCTGTCACGTTGTTCGTTTTTTGAAAGACAATGGGCCTCAAAGTAACGGTTTTTTTCGTTTATATTTGCAATTGTTTGAAGCCATGTAGAAGCCAAATTCTGGGCAGATTTTCACATTGCCATGGCAACGACAGCTCCTGACCTGACCTCTGACAGCCAAGGGCTGCGTGATGTCATCGCTACAGTGACACAGAGAAGATTTTTTACCCTAACCCTAACCCTATCCCGGCAGTAGCCCCCGTGGCACTCAAAATTTCCCTGGAATTTTCTAGTAATTATCATTATTATTTATAATAGATTTTAGCAGGTTTAGCAGCAGGTGTTAAACGGGATCATGGGGGCAGTGGTATCCAGCAGTATCCAGACTCTACAGCTACAGCTCTGGAGGCGTGAGCACCTGCGGAGAGCAACAGGAAGGAGATGGAGAAGGGAGGGAGAGAGTCACACAGCCTGGGTGCTCATGTGCTTGAGGGAAAAAAGAAACTGTTAGAAGGATGCAGTGGTTTTCAGAAAATTTACAGTGATATAACAATTTACAACATGAGACAGAGTAGAATTAAGACTGAAAAAGCATTATATGTATGTGATCATATAAATGGCTTCACCAAACTATTTATTCATCATTTACTTATTTAATCAGCAATAACAGTTGTGGTGTTGTGTCAAGACAACAATATGATCTTAGTTCACCCAACACCCAACTAGGTCTTTAATTTCACACATGGTACAGCCATTAAGTTTTTACCCAGTCTTGTTAGTGGTCACCAGGAAACTATTTAACAATGGTGTTTATGGAGGAATAATTATCTACCTACTGTGATATCCACCATAGACGTGTGTTTCCCAAGAAACACCTGACTCATTCAATGACCTCAAAAGGACATAAAAATGTTGCTCTTCTGGATTATCTTCAAAGTGCACTTTGTCATTCTCCTGCTTTTACCGGAAACTGAAATGACTCAATGTCAAACAACCAAATGCAAGTAAAGGTAAATTTCATTGTGTTGCATCATGAAGTGACTTGCCAACTTGAAGAATGCTGACGACAAAGCACCAGGTCCTCTGTAGCAGGATTAAGACAGATGCCAAGTGCTCATACTACTTTCATTCATATTTGCACAATAGAGCAATCATGGCCAAATGATAAAATCTAGATTTTTACAAGCTTGGGGATGTCACATTTTATGTTATCTGGACCCAAATGCAGACAAAACACACGACTTTACCAAAAACACAAGGAGCACAGGAGTAAAGGATGCAATGAAACATCATCAAAAGGTAAACAGGACAAAGACAGGAAGCAAAAACACACAAGGAAATTAACTACAAAAATAAGAAAGGAAACGACCATGTCCAAACCAAATTGTCGGTCACGGCAAAACATGACAGGGGATGTGCTGTGGAGAGAGATTTCGTAAACATGAATCTTCAAAGGTTGGAGCGGGAGAGGCATGTCAGCACTGGAAAGAAGATTTCAACACTTGGCAACGAAGCCCAACTACAAAAGAATGAGTCCAGTCATATGAGGTCACTGAGCGTCTGCTATATATATACAGGTGCTGGTCAATAAATTAGAATATCATCAAAAAGTTGATTTATTTCAGTAATTCCATTCAAAAAGTGAAACTTGTATATTATATTCATTCATTACACACAGACTGATATATTTCAAATGTTTATTTCTTTTAATTTTGATGATTATAACTGACAACTAATGAAAATCCCAAATTCAGTATCTCAAAAAATTAGAATATTACTTAAGACCAATACAAAAAAAAGGATTTTTAGAAATGTTGGCCAACTGAAAAGTATGAACATGAAAAGTATGAGCATGTACAGCACTCAATACTTAGTCGGGGCTCCTTTTGCCTGAATTACTGCAGCAATGCGGCGTGGCATGGAGTCGATCAGTCTGTGGCACTGCTCAGGTCGGTGTTATGAGAGCCCAGGTTGCTCTGATAGTGGCCTTCAGCTCTTCTGCATTGTTGGGTCTGGCGTATTGCATCTTCCTCTTCACAATACCCCATAGGTTTTCTATGGGGTTAAGGTCAGGCGAGTTTGCTGGCCAATTAAGAACAGGGATACCATGGTCCTTAAACCAGGTACTGGTAGCTTTGGCACTGTGTGCAGGTTCCAAGTCCTGCTGGAAAATGAAATCTGCATCTCCATAAAGTTGGTCAGCAGCAGGAAGCATGAAGTGCTCTAAAACTTCCTGGTAGACGGGTGCGTTGACCTTGGACCTCAGAAAACACAGTGGACCAACACCAGCAGATGACATGCACCCCAAACCATCACTGACTGTGGAAACTTTACACTGGACCTCAAGCAAC